>NC_058047.1:14365000-14965000 GCF_020085105.1 Siniperca chuatsi
GTTGACTTTTACACCAAAAAAAGCCATATTGAGTTCTTTGTCCTCCACCTACCTAAAGTAACCTCACTTCCACCTCATCTCTGAATCAGTCTTTTGTCACCATTCGCCAATTTTCCAGCCCCTCAGCCAATCAGTCAGTCCCCAGTCAGCCAGTCAGCCATGGGCAAATGCAATACTCTAAAGGGCCCTGACTGATTTGATTAATCAAAACTAAAGCGAGCAGAGGGCAACTGGGGGAAAGAGGCTGTCCTGGCAATCCTGAGTTTGTTTGCATGCACCTAGTTGAGTCTGTGTGTGTGAGGAAGACAGGAAGGTAAGTGATAAAGAGATTAAATGAAAAACAATGACATCTTAAATGTAAACATGGACAACAGTATAGAATTTATATCAGATGTCTAAACTGTCTTGAGGCAGCTAACTGTTTATCATAGCCTCCATAATCTTTATTCTGAGACTGGCTCATTTATCAATTTGATACTGTAGCTTCGGTTTTGTTCAAGTCAGCAAGTTGACAGCAGCTATATCCAGTTTAATATCCAGAACTTCACATTATAGACACTACTACTGACTATTCATGTAACAGTTTGTCCACAATTTAGTACATTGACCATACACGGTCCAGCCATAGACTAGGTTTCGCCCTTGTCTTGTTCTAAAATGTATACAATAAATTCCTCTGGTTTAGAGTCATGTCAGTCTTCCTTCTTTGTGATGATTCTTTGTGTCTTGTTTCAAGTATTAACCAGTTAACCTGTTGTTCCTACTTTTTATAGACATTTTGAAGAATACACTCCCTAGATAGCCAGTTGGCATGTATAATTTTGCAATGAAAATTGGCATACACAGTGAGAATTGTATGTCTTTTGCCTTTAACTGACCTTCACAGACTTATGAAAAAGGAGCAGTAGCAGTAGAACAACATACATTTTGTCTGTTTGTATTTGGTCAGAAGGATAGAGGAGTGAAGTGATTTAATTATACCACACGTGTATTTGACAGCAATACATGTACAAGTTTTGTCTTTTTTCAGAATTACATAATCTCACATGTCACTGACTTGTGCATCAAATCCATGTGAACACGTGCATTCACATTGAGACAAACAATACCCTTTGTTCAAGAGAAAAGGTTTACTGCCCGTGGTTGACAATGTTTTTTCGTTCTGTCTTATGTACCATAGCCCAAACTTTTGGGCTTCTCATAAATTATAGCAAACAGTATAATGTTTTCAAATTAGAGTAAAATAATACTAGATCTAAAGAATGAGAGACTGAAATAAAAAGGGCCACTTATTAATGCAATGTGGGGAACAGTAATATACCATAATTACCACTTCATTATCACCTTGGAAACTGCAGGCATATTTCCTTCCTGCTGAATTGAAAGTCCCACTCCATTTCTCCTTCTCTTTCTCTCTGGCACACTTTCTCCCCTCTGTCTCCATTGCTTTCATGTCTGATTATCCGTGTGAAGTAGTGACTGAGTGCAAGTTAATTATGAAAAAGACAGACACAAGAAAAGAGCAAGATGAGTGACCAGTCTGACCAACCCTCCACTTTTCCCAATTACACTGCAGCTGGAGAGCTGCCCCTGGCTGACTTGGAGCACCAATTAACATCCACAGTGAGAGGAAACCTCTTTGTCAGTCCAGTGACCTGACATTCACCCCGGCATCACTGTATATTATCAGCCACCCAATGAGGGAATAATGAGATCACATCTAGGCAGAGGGTGTAAAGTACCGTGCATCCCTCAGGGAAGAACTTTGGCACAACATACTGGCTGGAAATCCTACATGAGCTCTGATAGACAATTTTGGATTATGGAGCTCACAAAAGTGTAGTGTAGTGTGAACCTGTGCCAGATGGGGACTGGAACTACATACTCCCACAGTGCCCCCATCAGGACACCTTAATGGGACTCTGTTATAAATCCTCTCCAAGCTAACAGTAATCTAGGCTCAAAGGTCCACGTTCTGGCTTTCAAAGCTTTCAACTGCATTTCTCGTCATTAGCAAAAGGACCACGTGCTATCATGTGATTGAAGTTCCACCTGAGCTAGCTCTGTTAGCTGAATGAAAACTGTGAGATGAGATTGAAAGCTCTGAAAGTTAGTAAGCGGGCCTTTGAGCTTACATTTTGTTACACCTACTTTTCCCAAAGGTCAAGAATGAACATCCATGCTCAAAAATTGGATGAATGTCTCATGTTCAAAAAAATTGTTTCCTTTCAGTTCTGGTCCAGTTCATGTTCAGACTGGCTTCTTACAATGAACCATAGGTATAAACATTAAGTCATGTGGACTGACAGGTAATTCATTCATTGAACAGTTTTGGTGACCATCATCTTGCATCATCAGCGCTACATGCAGGAAAATCAAAACAAAAAGTTTATTCTAGTGACTGATAGCCAGTCATGTTGCACATTACTGTGCCTTATGTGTTTATTAATCTTCTATGGTGTTCAAAAATAAATAGGTAGCATTTTGAGCATTATCAGTCAAGACCGTAACTGGATCTCATGTGTCATTAAATATGATGGACAGGTAGAAACAGGATAATGATGATGCATCTGCTATGAGGGGGAATACAGTAGTTGCTGCCAGAGTGTGTTTGCTAAATTTTACTCACTTTTTCAGACCAACCAAGAACCTAACCAAGTAGTTTTGGTGCCTAAACCTAACCATACTGCGTCTAAGGTCTGGTACGCCTTTCGCTGGTACTATCCAACAGTCATGTATGTTGTTTCGGGAGTCATTGGAAAACGAACTATTCTGTCGTATGAGGACGTGCACCTTTTAATGAGGAACTGAAAAAATGCATAGCATAGGGCAACATATCATTGCAAATTAAATATCTTTGGATTTTGGACTGTTGGTCCAACAAAACAAGACATTTGAAGACATCAGCTTGGGCTATGGGAAATTGTGATTTTAACTATTTTCTGAGAATTTAAAGACTCAATGATTAACACAACTTTCTGATGTATCAAAGAACATACAGTACATGTTACCATGTTTACCATATGATTTTAGGGTATCACTTCCTTAGCACCAAACAATTTACAGTATGTGGTAAAGCACCTTTAGTTTAGGTGTTTTAATTCACAAAACCTTTTTTGTTCTCTTTTCTTTCTTTATCCTGTCATTCCTGCTTACCCTCTGGAGGCTGCACAGCTTTTTGAATCATGCATCGACTTAACAAAGAACAAATAATCAGCACTTTTAACACTAGAAGCAACACTAAAAATAGGGAACAATATAAAAGAAAATGGGACATGGAGGTTTCACGCAGCCACTGAGAATCTGACAGTAGCTGTATTTTTTATTTATTTATTTATTTATTTATTTTTGCATTATGTATTTTATGCCTGTGGTGCTCCCCAACACCCCCTCTGGGATCCCAGCTGAATAGGAATGTGCACAGAATGTGCACAGAGCTGTTATGAAAAATAGTTATGCAACTGTTGAACTCACATAAAATGCAGGAAATGCTTTACTGTAGGAAGGCTGGGGACTATTTGTCAGTCAGCCAGAGCACTGTCCATCTACACACTGTACACAGAGAAACATCAACCAAGAGAGGAGGCTTTAATGTACAAGCTGAAGTGATTAGACAGTCTGCAGTGTGAGATTTAAGTTGACAGCAGTGGTCAGTAATGGCTGTAATGAGCTGCGGAGTTGAGGTCTGGACCACATGGATGTACTGATCATCAGTACACACTCATTAAGGGGCGATCACATAGACATGCGCCGCTAGAAACGCGTTGCCAGCAAAACCATTGTTTTCCTATGGTATGGTGCGCCTGGCATGCGCTCCTCTCTTGTGCCAGGCTTCACATTTTTCTAGTGGTTTTTTAGATACGTATAAAAGTTACAATATTCTCAACTTTTCAGCAAAAGGTGCGGAGTCGCACCGCTCCTCAAACTTTGCCCAGGCAGCCAATCAAATCAAGCAAGAGGTGGGCTTTACTACTTTACCACTTTCTTCCTGTTGCTTGAGCAGCCAGGTGAATCTCTCTGGTGAGTATAATGCCATTTCCTATGCTGATAAATGGACTGTGAGTGAGCTACTGAGCAGGGGGCATGCAGCCTCAGATGCACCAGCTGTTTTGGCATTTTTGAAGCAGCTGCGCCTGTGGCGGTGCGTCTCTGTTTGATCGTCCCCTTAAGATGTACACAACGATGTATGGAGGTGAATTCATCTTCTTTTGAGTGAGCACAAGACACATTCAAACTCTTATCAATAAATATAAATAAATAAAGATATTATTATCAGACTGAAACTTACAATTTAAGAGAGTGCAGGGAAAGATTCTTATGTGCAGAACTGAGCACAAACTCCTGCTTAGTGTAGAATCTATTCTCAATTTTTGGCTAACAAGCCTCAGAAAGACACAGAGTGGAGGACAGGATGACACTTCCAGGTCAGACACAATGATTTTTTCCCCTCTGCTATCAGGTGGAGTTTGTATGCAACAGATACAAACTTTTTGTGACTCTCTTCCCCTGCATATACTGAAACTGACTTTGGATTGACAACTCATTTGTTTTGTGGTTGATCAATAGTTTTGTCATTACGCTGCAGTTTAGATCGTTTCCAAATGTGCGCACACACACACACACCCACACACACACAGATAGTATGACTACATACACAGCACCACTGGCTGAGGGATGCCAGAGATACTGTGTATGTGGTCAAAGGTAATTTACCTTTGAAGTAAAATTTACCAATAAAAAATACAACAATAAATAAACACCTGGCAAATAGGTAATAATGAAATTAAGAAGATTTTTAGATGTTAAATTACTACTAATCTGATTTTCTTGTTTGGTTACTATACTACAAATTCCTATAGTTTACTATCCATGCTAACATACTTAAAAAGGCGCTTGTAACGTGTAATTGTACAAGTCTGCGTATTGTTTACTATAAAACAAACAACAATTTATAACAAAACAAACCTCTTACTGCAAGCCTCCTCCATAGTGACCTGATTGACAGAAGGGCCAAGGCTGTGTGGTGACCCTGCAGAGAACGAACTGAAAGGACATTTTAAGACACTCAGGCAGTAACACTACGACAATATGAACACATTTCCTGCAGACCTTGTAAAGCAACATATCCATTTTAAAAAAGGGAAAAATTAACACAGTAGATGAATTTCACAATTTAGTATCTTAGTACAGGAAGAAAAAAATGTAAAAAAAACCAAGAGTTACGGTGTTATGCTTTGTAGCTTTTTTTATTTTGTTGAAATTTTTGTCAGTGATAAATTCCATTATAGTAATAAAGATGGAATTACCAAAATTAAGGTCTGACTCATTATCTCTACTGTTGCTCAATACTGACAGACCTGAAAAATAAGAAATTGCAAGGGAGAGCACAAAGTGTTCCTTCCTGTTTCACTGCAGAGATCAGTGTCAGCTGAACAGTGTGCAGAGATGTGAAAAGATTTCTTTCTTTCTCTCTCTGTCGCTCTCTCCTTGCTTTACACCCCCCTCCTTTATCTCCCCTATTAAAAGACTGAAATTAAATCTCTGGCAAAGCTCCTGCAGTAATCCTTTGCACTTTCTCTCTCTCTTCTGCTTTGTTTCCTCCTACTCTTGTCTTTTTCTTCTCACAAGATGCATGTCACAAATTAAAAATGTGTTACAGACAACTGATGAATCATAGGCTGATACTTCGTTGAGGTGGCTCTTAGGTTTTACTTGCATTAATTGTCATGTGTTCAAAATCTCAAACAAAACACTTGTAATAAGCTCTCCCATCCCTTTACAATTATTTGATCTCATATAATTAAGGAATAATTCTCAGAATGATGTGTTTTGCAGCTTTTTCACAGGATTATAACAAAATTGTAAGTTTTCCATAAAGAATGTAAATCGGGTACTAAGACAATACAACACAATAATTGATAGGGTGCATAGAAAAATACAAATACATAAGTAGAGTTCACATATCTCACTTAATACCTGCATGCATCAAGCCTATCACATTATCATGTCAGATTTTGCTCTGTTGACTTGATAGTGCTTCTTCAGTCTCTATCTGGAGGTTCAGCAGTTGGAGGTGCCATATATGCTGAAAAGGCATTTAAAAACACTTTTGCAACTTTTTTTGATATTTTATACGTTTTAGACAGGATGAAAACCTCCATCTTCACTTAACCATCATTGGTAATTTGCACCATAATTTTTCTACAAATTCAAACACCAGGTTTTACAATGGCAAAAATAAATTATTATTATTAAATTACTACTGAACATTCCCAAATAATACAAGTCATGTGCAAATGCAGCCTTAGATTTTAGGGTTAAACTGTTTTCTGGTGCACACAGACGTAAAGAGACACAAAAACATCAAAGACCAATGCCTTGATTTTGTGCATTTTGAGACAAATTTTAACCTGTTCTGAGCAATGATGGCTTGGACATTTCTAAAATAGGGGGAAATGATACTCTATCCACAAGTGAAGCTTTTCAGTAATGCTCAGTATTATTTAAAAACTGGCCAGTAGGACACAAATATATACCAGGCCGTACTTATTTCACAGTACCTGAGACAGATTCCTGTACATGGTGCAAGTGAAGCTGATGGTCATAACTGAGTGAAGGATAGTGGACAGAAGATTTTGTCAGCTGGTTCAGTAATGAGTTCAGACTGTTTGCACAAGTGTATTTTTAGCCTCTCATCCAGACAGCAGAAACACTGAATATTGTCTCACTGCTATGAGAACAGATCACCTCAGGAGACAAGGGAAGGTGATAAAGTGGTGCAAAATTCAACAGCACACTAACAAAACTGAGAGTGATAGCCAAGCTGTGATATAGGTTCTTTTTATACTTTCCATTCTCTCTTTCACCTCACAGATAGAGGGGAAATAAACACTGTGCTGAGAGGCCTTACCCTGACCCAATCTAATTTATTAGACTTAACACTATCATGCTGTATATTCTTTAGTGACACAAGAGATGCTCCACTTCATTTGACCATTTGACACACTTTGGTTTGCTGATTCTGGATCTGCACTTTCTGGACAAATTCTGTAGCTCCACTTCAGCTACTCTTAACGCTTTCTCCAAGTGTGTGAATATGGCACTGAGCGTGCTCAGAACAAGGGGTGTAAGGAGTCTGGTTTCTCTTGTCACCTTGTGAAAGGAAATTTTTGCAGTTTTTTAACCAATAGTAATACTTAAGCACATACAAAATAGAAATAGTAGTTACATACATGTAACTCCATTATGACTGTAGATAGTGTGCCTAAATGGCCACTTGTCTTTGTTCAGGGTCATCACTCCTTTTCGGTCATGCTATCACCTGATTGGGCGGTAGGTTAGATAAGAAAAAGTGAAGCCCAGTACTGGTTTCATCCAGGTAATTACTATATTCTTACAGTTTAGCATCACTGCGCTGTCACACACTCTTTTGGAGGTTGAATACAAAGCCATAACTGAGGCTCTCCTCATATGACGCCAGTCTTTGATGGCAGGATTGAACCATGGCATGGCTGAAATAAACATGAGGAACACATAAATATCATTGTAAGCCAGTATCACTCTGATTGGCTGATTTCCCATTTAAAACTGCATGCAGCAAAGAACAGCCAATCAGAATGATTGCCGAGCTGGTGTTAAGGGGCTAATGAGGAAGAAAGCAGAGCATCAGTAACAGAATAATGACAGAAAACACCAAAGAAAATGCATTGTTGGTGGGTTTTTTGATTGCAGTTTTCAGTGTTCTGTTTCGCATGAGTGAGTGGGCAGGCCTATTGAGGATGAAACAAAACTTAAAAGCACTTAAAACTTAAAACAGCACTTAAAAAACCTCATGTGAGGTTTTAGTACGGTGGCCAGCTGGTTGCACAGAAACTGTTGCTAAGGTTTTATAAACAAGTTGTGTGCTGAACATCCATATTTAGAATAAAATTGGAGCCTCATCTTGGCGAAAAACTATTTTTATATATAAAATTAAAATAATACATAAGAGTACAAAGAAAAACCTCAGAATTAATGGAACCTAAAGTAATAAAAGGTTAATTAAAATACAAAGTGCACAATTTTAGATGTGAATGAAACTCTTGTATCAAATAAAACTTTGTTATTTGAATCATTACCTTCTTCTCAACAATCTGTTACATCGGTCAAATATGTTTTACAAAGAGGGTTTGTCAAACCATACGTAGTCTGCTGAAAAATTATGGTTATTCTTCAAAATTACTTTTTTTTCTTTTTTTTTTTTTACAGTTGAAAATGGAGAATCGAAAAGTCCAGCATGAATAGTATAAATGCTCAATAAACATTCAAAAAGCAGCAAAAGGCACAGTGTAAAGGACACACAGATGGCTTAGCAGGAGATACAGGGTTTGTGCATCCTTGAGTGCATGCATTACAGGGGGTGGAGTGGGGGAGTTGGTTTGTCTACCCACAAGCACGTGTCATGGCCGCCTGCTGTGGCACCCGGGTGAAAAAAAGAGGTCCAATTGATCACCTGCTGCACAGAGAGGCATCAGTTAGCAGCCCTGCAGAGCCCACAGAAAGACCGTGATAGAGGGAAGTTAAAAAAGACAAGGAATACAGATGGGAAGAAGAGTAAGACACAAACACAAAGTAAGGAAAAAAAGAGAAAAACAAAGGTAAAGGAAAAAGAGATATAGAGACAGAGATGAAGAGAGTTATGGAAAAGAGAGCAACAGAGGGCAGGAGATAAAGAAGACAGATTCACTGGAAGAAAAAGAGTAAGGAAAGAGACAAACAGCAGAAGACTTCTTCCACCATCATAATAAACTGTTATTTGGAAGAAACTGCAGTCAGGAGGAACATACAGGTGGAGGGGCGAAGAAATCTATTTTTTCCCTCTTGTTTTTCTCATCACGTTCAGTGCATGTGTGGAGCACATGTGATGATTGTGGCCCTTTTTCTTTCTTGATTACGCAGCCTCACGTTCACATGCTGTCAGTGTGGCTGCCAATCCTGTGAGAAATGAGTGATGCTGTTTTTGAAAAAATGAACATGAATGGGAGATGAGATTGTCTTTTTTTTTGTAAAGCACTTTGTAACCTTGTTAAGAAAAGTGCTATATAAATAAATTTTATTATTATATAAAAAACTCCATTGAGGAAACATTTAACTTTTTTTCAGTGAAATTATACTTTTCATAAAGGAAGTTCTTAAAAGTGTCTGAAGAAATGTATTTACATTGAATGATGATTTGCACTATCAGGGAATCTCCATCTTCCTTTTTCAAGCCACCATGCTGTGATGATGAATGCATTTTCTGAAACGGTATTTCTGCTGCACACCAGTTGCTGAGGGCATGCATACACAGAAGACAAACCCAGATCCGCCACTGTGAAAGGAGAGCTCCAATCATAGACAATCAATTCTGAAGCGACATTTTAAAGCTTGGATTTCAGTTTACCTTTCACTTTTACCACCTTTGTCAGTTACTAGAGCCCTAAAATCCAAATTTGAGTAAAGGGGAGGATGCCTACAGTATGTGGAACTGAGGTGGACTGGTAATTACCACGGCTGACTCAGGCTAGGCTGACATATGTAAGTTTACAAATCCAAAAATTCCCCTCTATAATAAATTATATTACTTTCACTATTGCAACTTTCTGTAGAAAAATTGATTGACTTGCAAAAGATAAGTTATTAATAAGAGATAAGACAGAAAATATTGCATAAATATTGTATTTTAAGCCATTTTCAGACAAGGAATACATTTCAGTCAGGAGAGACTTAATTCAAAGACTAATAACATTTGACATAGTGCACAAATAGGAAGATTTAACAAAACTGCGAATGCAGGCGAGTGACCATCGCATACCGAGGCAAACGCACACGGCCAACCACACACACTTCTTTGCTATTGTTTGAGGCTGCGACTTAGCCAGTCAAAGTTCACCAATGTTGAACTTCACGCGAGTTGTTAAGATGTGAAATCGAGCATGTGTGATTGTGCCCTTAAACTTTGACAGCAACGAGATGATTGGCTCATGGAGGTTGTGGGAATATCTGATAGTATGAAGATAGTCAGTCTTCCAGGGTGCCCTGGGCGCCTACAACCCCACTTTTTAAATAATAATTTCCAGGAAAAAAATCTTATATTTGGGCCAATATGATAATTGTCCATTTTGGGATTAATATTGTAATTTAAGTAAACGACTTGAGTTCTTTCCCCATCACTAGATAATCTCTTTAATCATATAGTATGCATGTTAACAAATGGTTAAGGAATGGAAACATATAATTTGAACAAAAGCATATACATTATACAGTACATATATGTGCACTTTTGCATACAGAAATGAGGAAAGGCAGGAAAGGAAAAACAACCAAATACTCGAAACAATTGAGGCAGACCATTAACCGCGTGTGAAAAGGAATGAGGGTTAGAGAGGGAGACAGCGAGAGATAAAGAAAGGGGAGGAGAGTGGGAGGTTACTATAGTGAGTGATGGAGTTGTGAATGTAGGTCATCAATTGAGAAATGTATGTCAGTGTGTTAGGAACGAGGGATACAGCTTCAGAGAGCAGAGTGTTATAGACACATAAAAGAACAGACAGCCAAACAAAGGTAAACACTTGATGAGATGAATAATAGAGCGGGAAAGGAGAGAGGGGAATGTTAGTTGAAAGAGAGGTAGAAAGGGGGAAAGAGATGAGGTCAACCGTTCAATACAATAACATTCAGAAGCACAATCAACCATCAAAAGATAGGCATTGTTGAAAAATGGATAGTGGTCAACTACAGACAAAAGAAGTTCAAATTCATGCATTTACTGTATCCTGTTATTGTATTGCCTCAATACGGTATGAAATACAGATCACTGTAGACATTCTTTGTGTTCTATGGTGCTGTAATCAATTTATTCATGAATGTAGCAGAGAGAGCTATCCTACATTAAAACAGAGACTTTTATTCATCTTCCATTTTATGCTTCACAGAGATGTGGCTGTGTGGATCGATACCGGACTCAGCTGGCAGGCTTCCAACTCTTCAGAGCAGATTGAGACACAGAACTTTCAGCCAAATGAAAGGTGGAGGTATCTCTTTTTACATCAACAGTGGCTGGTGTAACGATGTGACAGTGATTCATTCAGCAGCACTGTTCTCCTAATCTGGAATATTTATTCATGAACTGTAAACCCTTCTACTCCCGCTGTGAGTTTGTTTCATTCATTCTGGTTGGTGTTTACATTCCACCGCAGGCCAACGTGCATGCTCGCCGACCAGACACCGTGTATGGAGTGGACAAACCTGGACTCCTTAGTTATTGTTCTTGGTGACTTTAACAATAAATCTCAGCCATGAACTCCCCAAATAGAGACAGTTTATTAAATGTCCGACCAGACAGGAGAATATTCTGGATCACTTCTACACTACAGTAAGTAATACCTATTATGCCGTCCCCCGCGCTGCGCTGGGACACTCTGACTTGTTTTCAGATACAAGAACAGCCACTATACACACATTTAGTTCCACAACTATTTATTTATCTGCAGAAATATAAATGTGCAAAATATAGTGTTTGTGTGCTTCAGCAGGAGGCATGGGACGAGGGCTGCTGGTGGTTGCAGAAGTAAACACACTAGTCTCTGCAGCCTGCAGTTCAGTGTACCTGCTCGTTACATCTGAAAAACACGGTGAAAAAAAATAAACATTGCGTCTCACTGCAACGACATTAACAAGATATAATTTTGTGCAATCAGTTTAGCCAACCCTTGTCTTAACGCATAGATCCAGACAGTCAAACCACTTTCTGCTCTGACGGTCAGAGCTCGACCAATCAGAAATGTTTAGTGCAGCAAGCCCCATCCCGAAAGTTCCTGCACTTTTGGAAAGTACTACCCCCCGAGCAGGGACCTTTTGGGGGGTAAAACAATGTGACTCCATCTGCAGGTGGATCACAGACTTCCTGTCCGACAGGAGGCAGAACGTAAGGCAGGGGAAACATGTCTCTGTCTGCCATACCATCGGCATTCCCCCCAAGGCTGTGTTGTTTCCCCTCTGCTCTTCTCCCTGTACACCAACAGCTGCATTTCCAGTCACCAAAAAAATTCAACCTGCCAAAGACAACGATGGTGCACTTCTACACTTCCATCATTGAGTCCATCCTCCGTCACCATCTGGTACGCTGCTGCCACTGCCAAGGACAAGGCAGTCTGCAGCGTATCATTCGCTCCACTGAGAAGAAGATTGGCTGCAATCCACCTTCCCTCCAGGACCTGTACGCCGTACCCCCCCTGTAACATGTGTTACAGTGAACTATCA
Organism: Siniperca chuatsi; assembly: GCF_020085105.1. Lineage (NCBI taxonomy): Eukaryota > Metazoa > Chordata > Actinopteri > Centrarchiformes > Sinipercidae > Siniperca > Siniperca chuatsi. Next base: position 14,377,280 of record NC_058047.1, read on the forward strand.
GGACCATCACTGATAGGATTGGCAGGCTTTGCACTACTTTTTCAGACATTTTACACAAGGTCTTTTAATATCAGAAAACCAATGCATTGTTTTAGGGCACAAAGGGAGAAACTCTATGACATAAAACAAGGAGAGTGTGTTGTTCTAACAGTGAAAACTCAACCTGAAGCAATTGCTAATGATGATAAAGGAGTGACAGGCCAAGACAAACCACTTTTGTGCTGCAGAACAATGCTGGAGGTCGGGCATCGCGTCTGCATAACCTACATTCTACAGTAGTGCCTCCCATAGGCAGGTCACAGGATCTGTGTAGCCTTTTTTGTGCACCGTGTGAACAGAACATAATGTGCAGCAGATACTCTATGTCTTTGTGCTGTAAAACCATCTGGCTCAGTTCCATAATGTGGAAATAATGTGTCCCAGTCTGTCTATCTGTCTGACTTATTTATTTATTTATTTCAGACTGTAATGTGTTGTGGTTTTTGCTGCTGTAAGTTACCTTCTCTCAGTGTACAGATACAGTTATGAGGACATATAACTTCTTATTGGACTTGTTTCTTTAGGTTACATGTAATCTTCAGAGTACAGCCTGCTTGAAATGATGTCTGTCAGTAAAGTAAATGGCCACTCAGCCTTGCCAGACCACAATGAGCAAAGAGAACTTTGTTGGCAGGCTAAATGCAGATGACAAATGACAAAACATACAAGAACAAACATCATGTACTTGTGGCTTCTGATTCGAAGGCTTGCAGCCCAAACCACAGAGCTGGCATGGACTGGAATGAGAACAGTTGCAATCAAACTGGCATTGATAAATCAAACTTCCCCTGCAGTGATAGCCATAAATAATGAGCCGTGACCAAAGTTACATAAGACAATTAACTGGAAGCACAGCAGCTTCCATTTGCAATTCCTAGAAGAGCCAAATACCATCACCCATTAACAGCAGCCTCAGTGTATAAGAGACATGGTGTTGGATGAGCATGTGTATGTGTATATTGCATGCATGCAGGCGTGTGCATTTGTTAGTTTGCGGAGCAGTTGTGCTCTCTATGTATGCATTTGAGGGCAGGTGTAAACATGTATTCATGCACAGGGTGTGCTGGACAAAGATGTTTGAGATTTCTTCTTAGAAATAAATTTGTCCTTTTCCTGATTTCAGCCAATACTGTGACTCATGAAATGAAATTACATTATTAAGTGTATACATATAAGTGTATACATAAAATATACTTAATGTATATGTTACACATGCCATTAGTAAATACAAAACAGTGTGTACGCAAATGTTTTGCCTCAGAGGACCTGGAGGCAAATTACTTATCAATATCTTATACAGCATCTGCTCAATGTTACATGGCAGATAGAGTAGATAGATAGAGTCTTTGGCAACAGACTTAACTGTCTTTCCTTGCCTTGCCTCATCCGATGTGTTTAGTAGAGCTGGGTATTGCCATTGATTTCCAGAATGGATTCGATTCCGATTCACAAGGTCCCGATTCGATTTCCGATTCAGTCTCGATTTGGTTAGGGATATTTCAGTAATCACTCTGCATTGCCTATTGTTATATACAATCTAAATGAATATGAAAATAATTTGTTGAGATGAAAATGTTACATATAGCCAGCTTTCAACTGTTTGTTCAACTTAATTCTGCATTCGCAAAGAAAATGAAGAAAATTTTTACCCAGACAAGTAATGTGCAGGACATTTTACAGTTGAAAAATAAGCTTGTCACTACTCTCTGGTGGACAAACTATAGAAGAGTGACACTGTCTCAAAATATATCTTTGGCACTTCAATAATAATAATCTTGGATTGCTGTTTCTTATTTCATGGGCTGTTTGGTAATTTTGGAGGTAATGCACATATAATAATAAAAACAACAAAGCATTCGAAAACTGATTTGTATGTTGATTACCATGGCAACGGTAGAAGCTTTGAAGTATCGTTATCTGGATATAAAATGACCTATATTGGGATATGAGATTTTGGTCATATCGCACAGCCCTAAACATGTGAATCGTTAACACATACATGGCTACAATGAAATATTAATACGGGGGGAAATGTTTAATACAGTTTACATTGTCTCAGTCAAAAGGCCTCGTCCATTGAATTGAACATACAAAAATCATAATAAAGACAAGATTCTGTTGTTCTGATGTTAACTTTCTCATTTTCTTTAAACATATATCATAATGACACTTACACCACTACCTATGGGTGCATACTCTACATCCCAGTAGCCCCAGTAAGATTCAAGTCACTAACCCTGGCAAAGTTATTTTAACACTCCACCTGTTTATCCACACAGGCCTACAACACATACTTCGTAGAGTTCGTGTAGAGTTTATGATTATGGTGTGTGTGTGTGTGTGTGTGTGTGTGTATTATCACATATGGTATTAGCGGTACAGTGTGTATGTATTAGGGCTGAAACCATTCCTGTATGCATTATTGTATGCAATTTAAGCAATAAAAATACAGACTTTTCTAAAAAGGAAACCAATTTGTTCATTTTAAGAGACAGGTCTTGTTTTCTCTTTTGCATATTTACTGTTGCTCTTTAATAAAGCAAAAGTATTTCTTAATAATAATAATCAATGGAATAATCGGTAGAATACTCAATTACTAAAATAATCGATAGCTATTCGATAGCTGCAGCCCTAGTATGTATGTGTACCTGTCATAGTAAATCTGAGTTACTGTGGCTGGTGTCACTCCAGCAGAAGTCACAGCAGAGGCCCAGACTGCTGGACAGGGCGTTGTGCCAGGGCTGGCAGCCTCTCTGGGGCAGACGGAGGAAGTGGCACTGCCATGGAGGTGGGACGGCGGCCAGGTGGTTGTACAGTACTGCTATCCCTATGATATCTAGTTTGAGTGTTTTGAGGCATCAAAGACTTTCATAAAGTCAGATTATCATCAGAAGATGTCCATTAACATCGGCTATAAACGCTGCCTGTTCCTTATATTTAAGTGCTATAAAAGATCACAGCAAACCACTCACAACTCCAGCCATCAGCAATTAAGGCTCCAGCACCCTGCGACCAAAAGAATAAACAGTTTAGAGAATGGGTGGATGGATGGAGAGGAGAGGGTTAATATTTGGATTTTAATGAATGTACTGTAGTCACTGGAAGGTCCTCATAAGAATAGAAATACAAACATAAAAGTACAAAGCCTGTATTATTTAGGTTAAGTATGAAAAATCTGTTTCCTGAACTCTTAATCACTCAGTCTTGTTTACATTATACATTTTCTTAATAGAAACACTAATTGGATTGTCTGGACTGGTTATTTGAGTTTTGAGATAATGTCAAACCCAAAGCATAATTTATTTGTCACCCTAAAACACATGCATGCATAAAGCTCACTTGACAAAAAATGAGCGAAAGAAAGAGAGAGTGCATGCACAACCATGGAGTGGTGTGGTGACTGGATGATTGGTTTGTTCAGCCTAAAATTGAGCACAAGCCACAGATACAGCGAGGTATAAAGAGAGCATGAAACACAATGAAAGACAGAATGAGCGAGAATATATTTTCAGTATCCTCCATCACCACCCACACCTATTAATTCACTGCCGCTGACAGCTGGTACTGTCTTCACTGTGAAGAAATGTGTTTATTAACCCTGAATGCTACAAAAAACACAGAAAAATTTAAAAACATAAATAATCCACTGTAGGGCTGTAATCAACCAAAGAAAATCTTGGTCGATTGAAAATCTACCTACTCTTCAACCAATCGATTTGGTCGAAAAAAATCTGCATGTCATCTCTAGATTAACTAAATCGGCCACAGTGCACTGAGTGCACACTACCTGGTAGCCTAAATGGGCGCTAATCAAAGTTGCACAATGTTGCCAAGCAAATTAATTCCTGCAGGTTGAGCATTTCTTTTTCACACATAGCTATCTTTTATGTCAATCAAGTAAATTTACATACAGCAGCAACACAGACACACACAGGATCGCGGAGAACGGGCTTTTGTATAACCACAAAGTTAGCGCTAGCTGAGCTAACGCTGCAGTATGAAGTTCCACAAAAAGCAACATGAAAAAAAAGTTACCCACATCCAACCTACTACTCGTTATTTAGTTGACTTCAAATGAGGCTTAACGTTCACACAGTTTCTCTTGACTGCCCCTCAGTATTACATTAGTCCAACATCTCCCCAGCCTGTGGGAGTAGCCACAGCTGCGCAACATGCTAATGCCAAGTTCAACAGGCTAACCTACAAAGTAAACACTAAAACAAAATAAAACATGGCAAAACTTACAGTTTTCAAGTTTGAAGTCGTGACACGGACAGCTGGTATTGATCCATCATTGAGCTTGAACCGTTACCGACCCTCGATAAGAAAACAGTCTGTAGTAAAATGCACACACAGGTTAAAAAATATACTTTATCCACTCAGCTCTTCTGTCCTCTGAGGCTTGGGGCCGATTATTTCTAATATAGCCTATCACTCAAAAATAAAATTCATCTGGTCTGCATATATACCTCCCACCCCCCAAAATAATGGATTAATAAGTGACTTTCTCGTTATGAAAGTAACACCAGAAGAGCATATCGACTGAATGAAATTACATGAAATAAAGAACGTCTCCAATAGCTTCTAGGACGACATTTTGTGAAGAGACATGCGAATTAATGAATTCGAATGAATTTTGGTGTGAACAGGCCTTTATTATAGTTATTCATCCGGATTTATTTTTTAGATAGTTCTCCATTTGTATTTCAGCCTCTACAAGAGCTTGTGAGGCATGTGATAAGAGCAAAGTTTTATGGTTATTTTGTGCGTAATCTTATCACAATAGGAGGGCTGAAGCACAATAAAGATGAATAGAGCACAGTGTAAAAATTATGGAATCTATTCTGCTGTCCAGGGACTGAAATTTACCAGACTAACGTAACAAAATGTCTTAACAGAGACAAATAGTGATGTTTTGCAAAGCTGATTAAATCAACAAATTACTGTCTTTCTGATGGAGATGGGTGTTGTGTGTAAGATCGTAGAAAAAATGTGAGACGCCATGTGCATGTCAGCTTGCATTCATATTAAGGTTTGAGACACATTAAAGCTGCGTTTCCACCGCAGGAACTTTCTCCAGGGACTAGGAACCTTTGAAAGAACTCGTCCACTGCAGGGATCAGGGAACTAAGTTCTGGGGACATTGTTTAACCCCCCCAAAAGGTCCCTGCTCGGGGGGTAGTACTTTCCAAAAGTGCAGGAACTTTCGGGGTGGGGCTAGCTGCACTAAACATTTCTGATTGGTCGAGCTCTGACCATCAGAGCAGAAAGTGGTTTGACTGTCTGGATCTATGCGTTAAGACAAGGGTTGGCTAAACTGATTACACAAAATTATATCTCGTTAATGTCGTTGCAGTGAGACGCAATGTTTATTTTTTTTCACCGTGTTTTTCAGATGAAACAAGCGGGTACATTGAACTGCAGGCTGCAGAGACTAGTGTGTTTACTTCTGCAACCACCAGCAGCCCTCGTCCCATGCCTCCTGCTGAAGCACACAAACGCTGTATTTTGCACATTTATATTTCTACAGATAAATAAATAGTTGTGGAACCAAATGTGTGTATAGTGGCTGTTCTTGTATCTGAAAACAAGTGTATATACTACTATATATGAAAAAAGAAACATACTGCTTATCGTTGTGTTACCATATTCTAATATTTACAACACTTTGAGGAATTAGTAGCTCTCTCACCATTATACACCGGTAAGCTCAGTATTTAAAACAGGTGAGGTTAAAATAAGCAAAGGTCATTATGCTGAATTGCAGGTGATGCGATGTGATGAGTTATGCAGTTGGGTGATGGGTGTGACCTAATGGGTGTAATTTGCCTAATCTTCGTGGGTCTTTAGACTGCGGTGGAAACGCACACAACAATGGGCTGAAGGAACGTTTTAGTTCCTTGAAAAGTAGTTCCTGGGTACTTTGGGTGGAAACGCGACATGACACACACACATACACATACCAGCAGAGCAAAAAAAGCTCAAGAGACAATCTCAGGCAGCTTTTCAGTAGATACACACAAGGACACTCTGTTGCCTTAAAATGTGAACAGGATGTGGTCTGAATTCCTCATATGCAACAAAGTCACCTGTGTCAAAACAAGTTACAATAAAGCCCCTTTGGGTGCACTCAAGTTCAGGTAGCCTTGTCTATGTCAGGCTTTTTAATTTCCTATTCATATTGAAGCTGGCAGAAAGTAAGGCTGAATTTAGATTGAACAAACGATGCATTGCTCCACCACACACTACCGATTTTAATTCAATTAAAGCTTTTATTCTGACGTGGAACAAAATTGTCCCTGAACAGAACGTACCATGGATGAAATAGCTGAACATTTAAAGCAGTGTCAGTATTTTGCCCGGCACCTCGCTGCTTCCCGAAGCACCGTCACCTGAGAGAGAAAACTAATTTTCATTAGTCATCCCTCTTTTCACACAGCAGGCATCTGTGATGAAAGAAATAAACACAAAGAGAGAAAGAGGAGTGAGATTGGAACAGTAGGAGCACCTGTGTGTTGTTTGGATACTGAATGTGGGTCAAACCTGACACTTTACCAGCCGTGTCAACAAAACACCCATCCGCCTGCCAGGAGAAATTAATTTGTTCTGTAAGCTTTTACATCTGGCTGTATGTGCTTGTGTGTGTATGAATTCCTCACACAAAGATATTTTTCGGTTTGTGTCTGCTCATCCTCACCCTGACCACCAGAGCTTTTAATCAGTAAGCTGCTCACCTGCACACATCCCTCTGCTCCTTTTTTTTTTCTCAGTATCCTCCTCTTTTTCTGTCTGCGTCATTCACAGCTATGATGTCATTTATGGCCTTTCTCTTCCATCTCTGATATTCATAGATGTTCTTTCCTTAAAAAGGGCAAGTGTTTGAAAAATCAAAATACTCTTGTATGATAACAACAAACCATCTTAAGTGACTAATATGACCTACATTATTGTGTAACCCCACTTCGTGCCCCAAGATAGAATACATTTTTGTTTTGGGATGAGCACTTACCTAAAAATAGTGTTTCAAATTCATAAACAAGCCTGAGTCAGGCAAAGATTCTCTCCATAAACCAGAAGAGAAAAAATATAGTCCAGGCTGAGCAGGATTGTTCAGAACAAATTGCAGACAAAGTAGATGTTTGTGTAAATGTGGGGTGAGATAGCTGTTTATTCATACATTTTTTTATGTACTGTATCCATACAACAGACATTTAAGGATGTATAATGATTTATTGCTTATTTGAGGATGTAGAACTACAGAGTGAGAATGAGACCTTGTCAGATTATGAAAACTCCCACATTGTCTTGATTGGATGTGGATGGCAGTTGATTTCATTGTGACTGCTGTCTTTAACAGTCAGGTGATATTATCAGCTGAGGGCATAATACAACTTAAGTGCTTTGTCAGACCTAACGCAAATACTTTATATCTGTCCGTGAGTGATGTAAATGCAAGAGAGAGCAAAGAAAGCAAGATTTTGTTTTCATTTGAATGCCAGTGAGTTTTCTTTTGCTGCCCATTAGCAGCATATCATTAAGGTCACTGGATATGACACAAGTACTTAGTCATTAGTAATTTTATGCAGAACCAGTCACATATTTCATATGTGCTGAATATTTCATATGTGACTGGCCACTGATAGTTTTATCTTTTATCTTCTCTATTTTTCTATGTGTAATGTGGAAGGGGTCGCTGGTACTGATGAACCCACAGAAAATAATCGCCAAACTCTGTAGTGCCCTTCAGCTCTATGGAGCGCTTTAGCATCTTTCAGCTTACTGTTTTGGTTTTCCAGCCTGCAAACTCCACTCTCATCAATCTCATTTCCAGCCGCAGCTGTTTTTGACAAAAAAGCTGAACCCACAATGAACCTACTGTACACTATCTGCCCCTCACCAAACAGCGGACAGACACAGTTAGCGACTAGCTGATAACATAGTGGGGCATTTAGCAGCTAAAGAGCTAGATAATTTCCTCTGGAGTTGCTGAAGACCAAAACAGAGCTGAAAGGAGAAGGAATATTGGAGAAGAATCCAAATTAATGCTAATGTTGCTCTGTATCTGGGGTGTGTGTTTGCTAACAAGTTCAACACAACAACATTATGATAATATGTTCTGCTGCCCCAAAGTTGCCAAGGAATATATTATGCAATTAAAATACCAAATTGCCCAAATACTGGGCTATTCTTTTACATTTCTCATCCCTGACACATTGCTAGTCAAAGTCAACTGTGATGAATGAGAATTTGCCATGGGGCTTGAGTGGGTTTCAGCTCAAAGTAAGTAATTATTGCCTGTACGTAGAATTGAATGTTGGTTAATTGAGAAATGCCTCATCCTTTTGGCACTGACTGATGCTTTTCCCTTCAGAGGACAACAAGTGATGGTTCATGAATGTGAAAATAGAGGCAGTCGATATACAGACAAGGGGACAAATTAAAGGAAAACCTTAATAAAAGAGTGGAGAAACATATCAAATGCAGATGCTTCTGTGCACCAGGGCTCACTGAACTGTTTGGTGAGTATGAAAATGCTACAGCCTTTACCGTCACCAGATCTCAACCCAGTCTCACAACTGAAGTGTTTGGTTGACACAAATTCTGTCTCAATATGCATTATTATATGGCTTGTTTAATCCTCTGGTTAAAGTGCAGCATCAGTCAGCATCATTACGGGCCACCCTGTCAACCCATCACAGTCATGTTTTCCACGTTGACGTCCAGTATATATAAGGAACTTGTGATTAAGATGCCTCCCTGTCAGTGATGTCATTCTGAGAACAGCATGTGCATCAGCTAAGAAGGCTTTGACTATTTGACTTCTCTGTCATAAATGCCAGTGAGTCACCACCACTGCTTTGGCAGAGACACAGGGTGTGGACGCTGGCCATCTGGGCCAAGGAACGAGGACAGAGCCATGGACACACAGACTGCCTGCAGGGCTTGCAGTCATTTGATGGTGGCTTATAATGATGCTCCCAACAATAGAAACTGGGCTTGCTGAGATGTTACAGTGTGCTTGTTGCTATGGCAATGCTGGGTGTTTGTACCAAGCATCTAGTCCAGGAATTGATAATTGATTTATGGATTGATTGATATTCACTCTGTGTCCAAACACGAATAAAACTTTCTATCATGCTAGCAGCCCCGTGAGGCTGTAATGCTCATTACATACCAGAAAATAAAGCTGGATGGACAAAAAATGCCAAAAAGGGTTATCTAAGTAAAAGGGAAGCAAGTGTACAATGGCCATGTTTGGACATGTCGGAATCAGCTCTACATCAGGGATATACTGGGACAAAAATTCAGCCCTGGACTTTTGTCCAGACCAGCCTGCGGACGCAGCAGCCCACTGGGATTTTGCCGATGTGCCCGATGGCCAGTACTACAATCAAAAGTATTGGACTTCAGTGTGTCATCACTCACATTTGTAGATGTGTGTGAATTAATGCCTCCCTTATGTCAACTAAATCAAACTCAGACATTGCCATCCCTAGAGCCGTGCTGGAACATGGCCCAAAAACTCAAAAAAATGTGAATTGAAACTGCCAGTGATATAGTATAGTCCTTTGTCTTAGTCATTTCTTTATGGGTTTATTGGATAGGAGAGCCTTGATATTTATTTCACTGATTCATGGTGGTCCATTTGTCTTTTTTGCTTGCCCTTCTCCACATGGAAGTGAGTGGTCAAGGGTCAACTACAGAACAGCACTGCTTGAACTGATGGGAGGTCAGTGCCTTCAGTAGGGCAGCTGCTCACTGTCATGAGGCTTGAACCCAAAGCTTCTGGTTGACCGACAGTCTCCATCTGTTCATTATGCCGTCCTGCAGGCCGTGTTGAAGAATTCTTGTTTTTAATGCGGAAGAAATTTTCTGAATTGATTAAATAGCAGATCTCTGATGAATCTCCCACAGAAGGTCTCCTCACTGTGACCTCAGCACCTACATCCTGCTATAAAGTGTATTACCCTCATAATATATGCAGTTGCATGATCTGAGTGGCTGTTAATCGTGGAGCTTCTCTACTGCTAGCCTGTTGCTTGTACTGTAGCACACTGACCTACTTATGTGGTTTTCTGTTTGTGGCTTATATCTTGACTGACGCACAGGCAACAGAATGGGCTGACATATCAGAGATTCATTATCACAACCTTTCCGTCTGGTTTTACTTTCAGACTCTGGGGTATTTCCATCAACCAGCTTGTGTAAGATAAAAGACATGTTGGTATATGTATGTATGTGCATGGCTGTGTGTGTATGGATTACGTGTGCCGGACTGTGTATGCGTGTATGTAATGGCTCCATTATATATGTGTTATGAGCGAGAGAGATGGGTAGTCACAGTATTACTGAATCTGTACAGGAACACCAAGGTTGTTTTAGTTAGTTTTAGTTTGTAAGTGCCGCCATCAGATGTCATATCACTAAGAAATACCACAAAAAGGGGTCAGCATGTATGTCTTGTCAGGTAACTGGCACAGTCAAGATTATTCAAGCCCAAACAAGTTCTTGACTTGACTCCTGCTTTTAGCTATGAAATAGCTGTGTCTTCGTTTAAGTCTCGTCTCAAAACACATTTTTATCTGAAAGCATATCCTGATTTTACCTGAACTGGCTGTTTATTTTACTGTTTATTTTATTGCTTTTGTGTATTTTATGTGTTTTATTTCTGTATATTTCGTCATTCACTGTGGTATTTTATTTTTCTTGTTGTGAAGCACTTTGTACTTTGTTTTGATAAGTGCTCTATAAATAAAGTTTTATTATTATTATTATTATTATTATTATTATAAATAGTTACTTTTGCCATTTTCCAGAGCAGACATCTCTCTCAGCAAACACAAAGTCCCTCTAGAGTCTTTATAATCAAAGATACTGGCTTTACGGGAGAGAAGATGGCCCAGTTTGACTGCTGTAATCTCATTTGATTCTTTGGTGATTGATTTATTTACTTGATCAATCTCCAATAAGCCCCAATGGGAAATTAATTTTCTGCACAATCACTTCCACTATGACCTCAGGCTTTACTGACAGTACTTAATTTAAGAGTTGAGCAAAGGTAGAAGAAGTAGGTCAACTAATCAGTTATCATCAGTGGCATGTGTGAAAGCTATTGAAATCGGGCATTTTTATTTTTTTATTTTAATGATCACAAATCACAAATTTCTTTCTAATTTGATAAACGCAGTAATTTCATCTGAACAGTGAGAGGACGTGTTTCATCTGGTGCACTCTGACGCACAACGGCTTATGAATCACTGCAAAACCTTAAAGGGACACTTTGTTTACTTTTGTGTAAAATATACGTGAGGGATGTCAAAAATTACACAAAGTTGGGTTTAAAAGCTAAAATGAGAGTAAAGTTGATAAACTTTAATAACGACTTTACCTTACAACAAAATCATGCAGTTAACTAATGTCTTATGTAACTTAGTTCAAGAAATTACTTATTTTACACATAAGGCACATAAAATGATTGAACTCCACTGCATTTTGGACAAGTTCAATCAAACTCACCCCATCTTAAGAATAGTTTGCTACTTCAGATTTTAAATCATATTCTGCAGCTCAATACAAGATTAGATGTTAACATGGACATTTCCCCCCGTGGACTTTGAAGTAGGGCGACACAGAGACCTAATTTCTGCTGGATAGAGCCATAAATTATGTGTGTCAGCCTCCCGGCCAGTGTTCACAGTTTGCATCCTCCCAGAAGGCATTGTGGTTCCATATCTTGTGAATAAATGGCATGTATTATGTCTAGCCTTAGCTCTTCAGACAGTGTGTTCATATATCTCACTGTCTGCTCATTGTGAGACGGCATGTTCCCTGTGGTTTGTGACGCACCTCTCAAATCCATCTTATGTACTCCTGATCTCATATAGTTTATCTTGTGTCGTTCACTTTGAATAAAACCTGAATATACAATACATATGATTAAAATGGTTGCTCCTGTTGCTGTACTTTAACTGTACACAATCCCTTTGAGGCTTTTGGTAATACATTTGTTCACAGTGGCTTTATTTCATACTGTGTTCAATATTTGAAAACCTCATTTACACTTTCAGCTATAGTCTGTGAATATCTCCATGTTACATAATGTACTTAAACTGACCCGACAGAACAGGTTGATACTTTTCCCCCTTCAATTCCTTAGTTAGGAGCTCAGTTAGTGCAGTTCAAAGTGCTTCGCAGGTGATTGACAAACTAATAAGACATATGAACAGTCAAAAAGGGGAGAATAATGCAGACAAAAGTGCAAATTCACAGAAATATAAGATTAGAGTTTATCAGTAAAATAAATACAATCATCTTCATATTAACCTAATTTCTGCTGGAAAGGGCTTTTGCAAGCTTTTAACTGCTTTTGTCAGCATCTGTCTGCTTATCCCCACAAATAATTTGGGAGTAATTTTCTGTCGTTGATTTTAATTTAGTTTGGACTTATAAACTGCTCCAAACATAATTAGTGTGAATGAATCTCTGTGTAACAACGAGAAGTTGTGGTCCAACACATAACCCCCCTTAGAAGTTATTCTTAGGCATCAATCTTCTCATCTAACTCTTGACAAGAAAGGCAATTAGCGTATTTCCTAAACTATTTCTATTTCTAAGTGATATCTTAAGTGATACCTTGAATCTGAAATGCGACACCAAACCTCCAAATCTTCACTGAAAAAAAACTGACACCAGGAACAGCTCATGTACAGAGACAGGTCTGGACCAGGATGTGTTTAACCTAGCATAGTGCAAAGTTAGTAGAGAAATCCATATTAGAATTGTGATTTAGGGTGGAAAATAGCGTGTTTGGAAAGAAAAGATGTTCTTCAGTCTTCCTTAGGTCCCCAACTTTCAACTATTGATCTTCTTTGTCACACATGCTCTTTCTGGGGTTGCACAAATATTGTTTCATCTAATGGCAAGATTTCAGGTCATTCTACTGTTGCAGTGAATGAGAATGTCACCTTGGATAAAAGCAGCAAATAAGTGTGTGTAAGATACATTTTGAAATCACACACGATTCAGACCTGCTATTACTTACAACTAATGAGCCGCAGAAATGATGTTGACAGTCAGTGGCCCAATTTTGAGCCGTGCCATTTTGGCTGATGTTTCATCTGTCGGTGATTCACAAAATGACCCTCTGCTGTCATCATAATCTTCCCCCTTGTTTATAAGTTACATCTGTTCTGACACTGAGAGGTGGAAACAGAGCAATCTCTGAAGACCACAGATGGTGGTGGTGAGTGCATGTTAATTTATGTCTCGTTATGCATATGCAAAACTTTGAGTGTGAAGATGGGAGCATGATGAAAAACAGAAATCGACAGAGAAAAAGAGAGGAGATTTTTATGTGTGAGCAGCAGCATTCATTGTTTCTCATTGCTGACACTCACCTTGAAATTGGCCGTTGTTTGGCACTGGCAGACTATTGAGTTGTTAGGAAATTTTCAGAGTTCAGCAGCTTTCGTGGCAGTCCCCTGAATGAAACACTTTCATGCATATTCACTGTGAGGTGAAGGTGAGTCAGAGGCATTGGTAAAAGACAGTGGTGTTGTGGCAACTGGCACACAACAGCAGCGGGGATCAGACCACAGCTGAATATACATGAAATAAATAAACACAGTGACTGTATGAGCTTAGAAAGGTTTGCTATCATTGTGCTGATATGAAGTTATCAATAGATGCTTGAAATCCAGAGTCATTTTGCAAGCTTAAAGGAATTTTTACACCAAGTCCCACACCAAAAAACATTTAACACTTTTTAATACATCAACATCCACAAGTAGGGTGCACACAGTCAGGTACAAACCCGTTTAAATTATATTAAGGCTTAAAGTTATGCAAAATTTTAAGGACGTGGCCCCTTTGAGTGACAGGTGGGTGCCCTATCAGGTAGCCAGCCGGTGGTTTCAGCAACCAGGCTTTATTCGGCCCACCTCAGCTCCATCTATTTGCCCATTTTTGGATTAGCCGAAGTCAGTGTCTGCCAAGATGGCGACAGCCGGACCCACTGGATCCGCCCACTTTGAGCTTCACAACGCTCTTCAGAAACCCATGGGTGACATCACGGACATTACGTCCATGTTTTCATATGCTGCATTTGAGACAACTCGGAACTTGAAAATTTCCGACCTCCTGCTAGAAAATGTACAATGGAATGCCACTTAAAGTCGGAGTTCCTACTTGTGAACTCGGGGCAAATTCATCTACCCCGACTTCATGAAGAAGCAGTTGTCTGATGTCACATAACAATGACAGCACCAGTGGAAGCTCACTTTAGGCTACATTTCAATCAATAGGGGAGGGGGGGTATGATGTATTTGTAGACTACAGTATTGTATTCGGCTAGTGAATGGAATATGAAGATAAGTTTCCGAGTATGAAAGTGCCGTAAAATGTATAATGGCATTTGTTCATGCGTTGTTGTTTCCTCCTCTCATTCATTTATCTATGCAAGGAGGCTGCACTGCTGAGAGTTCAATGTTTGATGTTGTGCATCTGGAATGCTTTCAGGTTGGAAGTTGGAAATTTCAACTGGGAAATTCTGACCTCAGACATCGTCTGGAACGCAGCATAAGACAGCTTTGTAATTATTGGAAGGTACCTTTCAGCTAGGTTAGCTGTTCTCCTGCTTCCTGTCTTTGAGCAAAGCTAGGCTAAACATGACTGTACTGAATACACATAACTGATGTTCAGTCAATCTTTTAATCAAACCCTGGGCAAAGCAGCAACCAAGAATATTTTTAGAAATGTCCCTGGACTTATTTTCAGTTCCAAAAATATATATAGACAGTAAGAGAGAAGAAAGTAGAGTGCATAACAAACACTAACCCAAACAGAGAAGTGAGCGATGTGTACTGATAGATGAAGGCCTCTCATTGTTCAGCCTTTTATTGGGCAGACTGCCCACTATCTGGGGAAGTGGGTGGTGGTGGGAGAGGAGAGAGACAGAGAGAGAAAGTGAGTGAGAGAGAGGGAGAGGCTGGAGGAGCACTCAGGAATATACTGGCCTACATTTTGTCCAGTGGAGCACTGTGTCAGCTACACACACGCATACAGGTACAAATTCATTTGTAAACCACAGGCACATATTAAAGGTGGGTTATGCGATTCTAATCCAATACACCTCTTTTTGTCAAATTCAGCGAATATCTCCTCACGGTCCGCAAGCTGTCTGTTCTGTGTGTAGCCCTGGCTCTGTAAATGGAACAAACAAAGTGGCTCAGACCGAGCCACACAACACTATTCCAGCCATGATTTGTGTCAGGTAACGTTAAATGACTTGCCCACGGACATTCAGCTTACTTTCTAGTTTGCAAAGATATGCTGTTGTTGTGATGTTAGCTATAGTAGCAGGAGAGTTGTGAGTATCGCTGTCTGGAGCTGGTGTGATGGCTCTGGGAAACCGTCTCATCTTCTCTGGCTGTTAGCTTTGCAGCAGCAACTGTAGCGACAGTTTGCAAACCCACAACCTAGCTAATGTTAGTTATATTACTTGCTGTGTTGTTGTTCCCTCTATATCATGGAATTTGCCAAGGCATTGGATTTCTCCAGAATTGCATACCTCACCTTTAAAGTATGTCCACTGAAAAAAAAAGAGGGAAGTTCCTCACAGAGATCATGTAGAGCTCCTGTCAGCTAAATGTGTTTGAGAAGCATAGAAGGCAATATATTTTAGATTTGACATAGTCTAAATGTTAAAATTGGACTGACTGTCAGCAAAGTGTAGAATTTCAATTAGTGTCCTCTTTCTGCCAAAGCAGTTTTCAGCATAAGCAAGCAGTTTGATGTTTGATGTTGTCATTGTACGTTATCATGTTTTATCTTTAATCAAAAACTGTTGGTGTGAAGATGGGAATTAAATAAGCTGCTATTATACTAATACAAACATATGTCAGGAGCAGTTTCTCTCTTTGTAATGCATCAGGCTGTTATTCTGTCTGATGATACAAGAGGCAAAACAAATGGTACACTGCCAAAATAAAAAATACTTTTTTAGTTTTTTCTCTGAGTACAGCTATGACGGCACTGAGCCAGGGCTCTTCTAAATGCCCTTTCATCGCCACACAAGCCAAATAAAAAATTTAAGGGACAGTAACAAATTTGAGTAGTGCTATTCCCAATTGACTGAAGTGTAAATTATTTGCAATCGTCATAACTGTAATTGTACTAAAATTTAGTGGAACAGTTTTTTTGAAATGGTCAGTATTTTGTCCAACATTGTTTTGTATTGTATTGGACTTAACATTTTTTAAATGCCTTGACTAGATTGTGAAACATCTGTTTTTTGTCACCAAAAAATACTGCCGTCATTACTATAAAATGCAACATGGCTAGTAGATTAGCCAAGTTCAGGAGTGTCAAATTGTAAGACAGAACAGTCACAGCCAACAAGAACAAGAAGGCAGATATCTTTTTCATTACAAGATAAAGAAAGTTCAAGAAAGTTAATGTTGTGTCCATACTGTCTGCTAGCAGTGCCAAAATATAAATATGTTAAAAGCAAGACACTTTCAGAAAATTGAACATGCATTGAAAAAGAAATTTATAGTGACATGTATTTCCAGCTACTCATTGGTAGAGGCACTGAGTGCATAGTTCCTGTCCAAGAGTGTGCACCTCCCAGTGATTCACAGGCAAAAACCAATAGGTCACCTGTTTAAACACAGTTTTTGACTTGTTGCCATACGGACAAGCGTAGGTTCCTACATGTGTCCATATGCTCTTCACTCTGTGTGCATGTCTGTAGGAATATCATCATGTGATGTTTCTGTTGGCTATGAATGTGGTGCTGATTTAGTGAGTCATCTATGATTAGCGGTTACAGCACCAATAGATTCTGCAGAGCATTTGTCTGCTCTCCACTGTCAATCTGTAGGAAACAGAGCTGCACAGAAACACTAAGTGTCACTAAACTCTAGACTGAACAGTTTGTTTCTTTAAGACATTAATGCTGCTGCTGTATCAAATCCATACCAGCCTGCGGGTTCTACTGCTCGCCCTGAAGGTAAATATGCTCAAAGTGTTTGTCGATGAATCCAGGCTGAGGGATTTTAGAAATCACAGCACACTAATCAGCTACATAGCCCAGGGTTATTATGCCCAACCTAATATAATTTCATCAACGTAGGAGCTGTAATACAAGGCCAGGCACTGGAAGTTCAAAGTGTAAAAAGCCAGTGCAGTCTGTTTTAGCAATATGGGATGAACAGTTCAAACATTGTTGCTTGTTTACCCGTGCTAAAATAATATAATATCCAAGCAATCACGGATAATTGTGAAAATGGGCATTTGGGCTTATGTATGTATGTAATTTCATGATGACTAAAAAACAAATGTATGACATGTATGACTCTGAAACTGTCCACAATTTCGGTAGGTGCTGTTTTATTCATTCTGCAGAGGCACAGTATCTGCTGTCAGATAAAAAGTTTTCATGTGCAAGAAAACATCATTCAAAAGAATTTAAATGTTACACAGACATGTGAACCATCAAAGTCCCAGACTTAAAAAAAAAAAAAAAGAGCAATACCTGATTTAATTGCAGACAAAGAAAATATCATTATATTCCAGCATATGTTGACAGAAGATACATTTTAGTTTCAGGTGTAAATTGGATTATTTTAATGTCAGCACATTCAGGGGTCAAGGCTGACTGATGTTTTTCTGTCTATGGAGTGTTAGCTGCCTGTTTTTGCAAATTTGAGTGACAGAAATAGGTCATGTCTAGTTTGTAGCAGACAAACAGGAACACAGTCACAGGTTTGTATAATGAGAAATGTGAGGGCACACCATTAACATACATTTGTTTTTACCATCTCATTCCAACCCTTAAGTGACTAAAAATGTTCCCTTTTTCATGAGGAGTGTTATCAGCTCTCCCTCCCTCATGCGAGCTGTTAAATAACTGAAACAAGAACAAATCATAAAACAATAACACCATAAAAAAGATGAAATGTATCATATAATTTATTTAGGAATGCTGAACACAGTTCTGAAATAATGCAGAGACAAACAGTTGAACAAAATGTATGCATGTAAATGAATGCATGTAAAGCTGCTTTCACATTTGCTTTTGGCATGTCATTGAAAGAAACATGTCTACTTGAGTCTAACACTGAACACAGCATCTTTCTAATCTGTCAAGTGAGATATGGAACATTTATTGTACACTTATTTGCAAACATGTTAGCCCTTTAAAATTATCATTGCACATTCAACTTACTGATACAGAACAGTCATTTACCCCTTTGAAGCAACAAACTAGGAAGTGTTTGCTGTTGGTGGGTGAACATGGGTTACTACCTTTTTATAACATTTATCAAGTTAAACCAGATTATTCTCACTATACACCATCTTGAATCTCCAGCTATTTACAAAATCCCATGTTATACACTAGGAGTGTTTGAAGGGGGTAAAAGTAACACATAAAACACCATGCTTTATATTACAGGTCCATAATTTACTAATAATTTACACTTCCAATTAATTATACCTATTAATATATTACCTATTATTATACCTGGACATGCAAAATGGGACATTTGTCTACAGGCAGGAATACAATTCAACATATATAAAGAATAAAGTTTCCAATGATAAATGAACAATGAATGAATATTTACTTTGATTTTTAAAAAAAGAAAGAAAAGAGAGTAGTTCTTTCGAGGAATTTTCTCTTTTTCCTATTATTATTAACAAATTTCACAGATATTTCCAGGAAACTTCACAGCAACTATTATTAGGATAGCAGTGGCAGATTACAGACCCGTAATATAAATTGGTATCAAACTGATGGCACATATGTGGATATATACAGTTGACAAAACACAAAAAAGGGATTTATTTTACAGGATGATACCAATGGATTTGCATGTTTTAGCCCATAATCTACCATTTTGCAATATGCCAACCAGAGCAACAAGTACATTTTTAGATAGATTTTCTCTCTTCCACGCAGTTAATGGTTTCAGTTCTTTTAAGATATTTAAGCTAGATAATCCATCACATTGAACAATGTGAACAAACAAAGGCTGAACAAGGCTGCAAATTGTGAGCAGTGGTAACTCACTCTACCTGTGTAAAAGGACGCTCTCATCAAAATTTTAGAGTTGGCTGTTGAACAGCAACATTTTTAAATTGAAGGAATGATCAAATTCATCCTTTTTGCAGTGTCCATGTCTGCATATTGTTTTTACTTCTGGATTTGATTTTTCAACAAAGTTAACAGATGCAATGTTCTTCAGCAGGTAATTATCCCTTCAGAGACATTGAGGTGTCTTTGAAAGCACCACTATGAAGAATTTTGAAATGTCCCACTTGCAAATGAAATGCTACATAATCAGGGTGAAATTTTCAGGGTGGGAAATTAACTTTTTAAAATGTAAATATCTACCAGCCACTGACAGATAAAGAAAGAAAATTCCTGCCTAAAGAGTAGGAAATCAATCAAAAACGACATTTATAGTTAATGGGCCAAAATGTACAAAACCATTGATAGGGTCTTTAAAAACAAGGAACACATAATAATACAAGTAAGTAAGTAAAATAAATCTAATCATCGTCTAGTCAACATAACCCTTGATGATAAAGCATGTGTTTTGAAGTTGTAAAGTGCAATCAGGAACTGAGAATGGAAGTAATTTTTCAGTGTTTGGGGCGCCTTTGGTAGCTCACCTAGTAGAGCGTGCACTAAGGCTGAGTCATTACTACAGCCCCCACCCAAAACCCCCAACCCCACCCGTCTCTCTCCCCTTTCCTGTCTCTTCACCTGTTCCTATCCAATAAAGACAAAAAATAATAATAAAATAAAATTCAGTGTTTACTGTGATTCAATGGTTCTTTTTCTTGCTAACAATGTGTTTTAGAGCTATTGAGACAAAAAAAGTGTTGTTGTGAAAGAGGCAGAAAAATATTGATCAGCTTCTGTGTGAATTCAAGGAAAGCGTACTAATTTGGCATAATGTTTATTCTCAAGTGTCTTCAGTAGCCTTTCCCCGAATCCATTGATGGTGCATGGCATTCAGCTGCTTCACTCTCACGACTGATGAATATTGAGTGTGACATTTCTTTGAATCAGAGTGTCAGTGTAGTGAGCACAGCAAGAAAACTCAAAAGTGGGTCAGTGTCTGCAGTCACGTTTCCGGCCGCTTCACTCCTTCTGAAACGTGTGTGCTTGGCCTCAGCTAAAACGCAAATACTGGGCAACGAACAGCAGCTATCAGTGCTATCACTGTTAACCATTATCTCCCCAACGCCTCCTCCACTGTCTGATGTGATTTTTTTCCCGTCTTCCTACCTGCAGAAAGATGTGTTTGAAAGGAACTGTGGCAGTGTGCTGTGCCCTGCACCCACGTGGATCTGGAAAGATGGAGTCCACTGGTGGTAAACAAACCCCTTCTGTTCTTCTACAAGCCACAGAGAAGTGGGGGAAGTAAATGGCACCAGATTATTGTGGTGTTGCAGGGAGTTAAGGCGACGCAGGGTGAACTTGGGCCACTGATGGGAAACTTGAGGTGCTGGAGACAGAGTGAGCAGAGGAAGGGGAAGTTTTGTTTATGGATGCCAATTAACATTTGCTGACCCTATACTATTCATTGTAGACAACATTTGTTAGCAATATGAATTCCTAGTGAATTGTTAACTCAAAAATACTGTCGCTTACACCACTGTGTAATGGATAGTGGTCTTTTAGATTCTCCTCAAAACAAATACCAAAACGTAATGAAATCAATTAATATATAAGCAAATGAAAAGAATAATTACTTGACAGCGACAATGAATGCTGCATTAGGCTGCATTCATTCTGACATTAGTACCCTCATTTGAATGAGGCCAGAACTGATGTAGCAGGGTGCCACGCAGAGGACACCTGCAAAAAAGTTTAACTTTTGCCGCAACACAACGTGATGTCATCCAGCAAGGTGCTGTGTTGGCCAAGCAAATACAGGCAAGAACACGTTCCTGTACCTTGTAACGTCTACAGTGTATTTCTACTGTTCAGCCTTCAAATTAATAGATCTGTTACTCAAACTGAACTTCATAGACCATATTTCTTCTTTTCATCATCTCGGTACCTGAAGAAACACAGCCCCACTATTGCAGCTCCTCGCATTACTGTAACGCAAGGCTGTTTTTGGCCTGAATGCCAGAATTAATTCTAAAATGACACAGATGAACACCATATTTGTAGCAGCTTTGCATGGGCAGGTCCTCCAGTAGCCTCTTGACCAGCAGGGGCAGGAGTCTGTGACTACATAGGCAGTACAGTGGTCAACTGCCTTAAAAGTCACTATCCTCCCTCCCAAAAAGCAGGAAAAATATTTCCCTTAAACTATATTGTAGATGTCATCAGACTCTTTCAGTTCCAGCATCAGTCCAGTACATGCATCAGTCATCTGGTATAGGGGAGTTACAGTTCCCATGGTAGATATAGACGGGTCCACCACAACGATAATACAACTGAAACACGTCTCCGTATCCATGGTCCCTCCACCAGGTGCACAGCTGCCGGTTCCAACCACAGGCCAGGGAATAAAACAGTTCAGGATGCTCCATGCCGATCATGGTGAAGAAGTCCTGGTCACCCAGGTGGCCCCTGAAGCGATACTGGTCTGCTAGTTGGGCCACATTGCTAGGCTCCAACAGTTGGTTGTAGAGAGCTGAGGCCCTCATAGCACCGAGGTCCAATAACATCACACCGCTGTTGAATCCTGGGAGGCCGTCAGGAGGAGGCTCACCTACTCTGGTCTGAGGGTTCTCCTTACGATACTGCCAGAAGGTGTGTCTGAGGAAAGAAGGAAAGAGGTTTACATGACATTGTCAGTGGGCAATGCAATATTTTGAATTTCAGTTTTGTGATGCATTTGGTTTGTAACTGTTTTGTGCCATCCTATTTTGTACAACCCTGCTCTGTTGGTGAATTAACTGCTCCACAAAAGAGGCATGGTTTTCTGTCAGTTGTGAGACAGGAGCCAAGATACAAATATGTCTCTTGAATAAACTATTTACTTATTGTGCGGTTAGCAATTGAGCTAGCTAGCTTTCTAACTGGCAGGTTAGCTCGCCGGGCACAGTAGCTTGCCAGCTAGCCCTTACCAAGCTTCCAGCACCACCAATTCTGCAAGGACACTTGAGTGAATTTTGCTTTGCCCCTTTATGGTGTCACTGGGCACTGGCTGATCTGATTGCCAAAGTAATTTTTCTATAGGGTTTACTGATGACCACCAAACCCAAGCAGAAAGGTAGCATGTGGCACAAATATTTCATAAAGAGACTCATTCAAGTGGTTAAAAAAAATATACTTCAACATAGAAAAATCAGGAACATGTCTTTCACATCTACCTGTAAAACACAATCACTTTTCGTGTTGGTGATTAAAAAGAGTATCTTTCTGAATCTGAACTCATCCCTCTGCAGGGTCTGGAACTTGTACACCAGTGGTGAAATGCCTCACTCATTTATGTATGTTTGGGCTGTTGTACATTTAGAAAAATGAGGGTCAACTCCGTTTCAGTCCACGTTTGCTGAACAAATAGCACTGTGGCCAAAAACAGGATGAGAGCTGGTCCAGGAGTGTCAGAGCATGTTGGAGTGCCAGAGGCTTGCGCCAACTCAGCACCCTGTCCTGCCAACACACCAACTCTGAAGTAGCTAAATGACAGACAGAGCTTCATTCAAAAAGCATTTGTATGCACAGATGTGTGTGCACACAAGACCTTTTGTGGGATTTGTTAATATTATCTTAGTTTACCTTGGAAAGAAAAGTTTTAGTTTAGTGTAATAGATAGAGCTTGCTTTATATTATGTAATGCACAGAGTAATAAGGGGTCACTATTTTTGGCACGCTTGACTAACACGCGTGCAAAGAAGAGTCCTGCTGTATTTGCAGTTTGCAGGCTGCGTAAGTTACATCCCTGACATAATAGTTAATTATTACGATATTAGTATTTACTTTATTCGTCCAACACTTTTGCCACATCTAAAATACTGAAATGCAAAGAGATGATGCGATGGCATTAACAGAATATATGGAAGGTGTCTGTTTAAAACATTCAGTTTCTAAACTGGGACAAGATGTTCAAAGTACACTGAGCTACAGGGGAGGAGCTACACTTGTCAGAACTAGAGTTGTGAGAAGCCCAAAGAGGGAAGTGAGAATTGGGGTAAGGGCCAGTTCAACTGACCTAAGGTGGGACAGTCCTTCTGCATCAGAAAAAGCACTGAGTGTTTGTTTGCCTATTCAACCCCTGATGTATGAGTATGTATGAGTTATTTATCTTATTTCTCAAGAGGAACAGACAAAACCCATATGGTACAAATAAGAAATGCAGGGAAAAAACAGGGTCCTGTCTACATCTGTCATTTTCTTACTGCAGTACTTTCATGTTTCTTCTATCAAGTCTATGGAGACCACTGGTTTCTATGCTGTGGGGGTAATGTTTTTATTTTTTCGGGGGTGATGGGTTTGCTTCAAGAAAGTACAAAATGTCCTTTTCTGTATACTGACTAACAGCCGGTGCAGTGATGTTTCATTCCTACTGTACACAAGGATAAATGGGAATGGACCCTTTCTTACACGCATGTGTACATGCACACACTCTCAGAATTAAGATTATTCCTAGTATTGGCCAAGCCTGAGGAAACCTACTGTAGATTAAATATTAATGGAGAAATGTGTTGGCTTAAAACACATGGGGATGGAGGACAGACAAAGCTGTTGCAGGGCAGTCAGTTTTGTCAAAAAATACAGTCATGTTAATAAATTGGTGAAATTGAGTTCTGCCTGCTCCCATGGCGCAGATGAATGCACGTGGGAAAATTGTGTAGAATAATTGTGCTTCATATTGTAGTCTCTCTCTCTCGCTCTGTGTGTGTGTGGGAGCAGCAGATTCTTTGAATCACGCTTTGATATTATTACTGACCTATATTCAACAGCTGTAGCTCGTCCACACAGTTTTATACAGTCTGTTGGTTTGGTTGCTGGGGACTTGTGGCCCCTGTGGAGCATTTATCATTTTTAAGACATACACTGGGTCTACGTGCCCGGAGACACATTCAGGGTGAGCACAGTCAGTAAGGGAACATTTACAAAGACTTTTCCATTCTGCTGTTTTGACATAAAGTGGAACAAACTGCATTTGTTCAAGTATCATGATGGCCATAATGTGACTGACAGCACACTGGTTATGAGACATGACACACTGTAAAGCTAGCATTAACAGAGGCATTTGCAACAGGTTTTTGTAGTTAAAAATTAAGAGCTGTGACACAATTGACCTTAATTAACATTATATATTGCTACTTATATAGAATTTTTACAAATAATGCTGCAGCTAGGCTTTTAATAAACCTGATTATTAACATTTTATTTTCTTTCTGGCTGCCCAAGGACAGAAGGAAAGTTTAGTTTCAGTAAATTGGTTACGAGTACAGCAAAGATTTCAAAATAAAATCTGTATACCGATGGGTATCAAACAATTCAGTACTAGTGTATATATTTTTTAACATAACAAACAAACATGTTTGATAAGAATCCCTTAAATTTGCAACTTTGTTTTGAAAGGTGCTATATAAATAAAGTTATTATTATTATTATTATTAATAAATTAGATATAACGTGGTAATTAGTGAGTTTTAGAGGTGCTGCTAGGCGGATTTTGTTACTGCTGGACAGTGCCAGGCCAGGCTGTTTCCGTGTTTCCAGTCTTTGTACTAAGCTAAGCTAACTGGCTGACAAATATTTAGTATCAATCTTCTCACATAAACTCTCAGCAAGAAAGCAAATGTGTATTTCCAAAAATGTCACACTTTGTTTCTTTAATAAAAAAATAAAATACATTATGTAATGGTGACACTGTTTCTAAATGACCTAAAACATGTCTGTGGCATTTCTGTTCAGATAAACTTGCATTTTTTTAAATTATACTTTTTATGATGTCAATAAAATGCATCAGCAGCATAAAATATGCATGAAACTATTTCCAGTCAACTTCTTACTTAAATAACATCAGGAACTATTTACAGAAGAAGTGCAGGCTTGGTGCACAAAGGCATGTGTTTACAATTACTTGCTAAACTACACCCCTCTCTCATATCAAATACTTCTGTGTTGTTATAGTCATACTCATTTCGAGGCACAAAAAACCTGGAAAGAGTTTGACCAACATTACATTATAACTTGCGTGCTTACATAAAACACATGGGATAACTTCAATATATAAAGTTTGTGCATCATTTTTCTTAAATTCAAATTAATAAACTGCACAACAAACATGTTTTTCTGATGTAGCTACTCTTGCTTCAGTACTTAATGAAACTGGTCACTTTGGCCTTTGAGAAGTTGTGAGAGTACAGCATGCAGCTCTGTTCTCTGTCACAATGACTTCAGTTTTTTTCTGTTCCTTTGTACCAGTACACTCAAACCAGACTCAGTCAAACTAGACATATAACCTCTTAGCTTAGATCAGTGCTACTACAAGTCTCTTCTCCTGCTCTGATAGTTTACAGCTCCATCGTCTCCTGCCTCAGATTCTCACTGCCAGCCTTTCAAGCGAAGTGTCTCTCTCTCACTTGTGAAAGAATGAAAAGCATTAACAGGTGACGAGGACACTCTGTGCTGATATCCCATCCAAATGTTTCCTCCACTTTCTTCAGGGCAAGAAACAGCCTGCTCTCTGAAAGCTGCGTAAAACACTCGCTGACAGAGGGGAGTCTGGTTCTGGGGTACATAAACGAAATATCTGGTCCTTTTCATCGCAGAGTAGTTTGGCAACATGTAGAAGGTATATTACAGAAAATTCCAGCATTGATGGGAAAGAGGAGCGTTCAAATAAGAATGCCTACAGTGCTGCTACAGATTTAAAATCCAGGTTTACCGAATCAGACAGACAAGTACGTCACAGTGAGAGTGCTACACAGCCACCAGACTGTAAAACATAGGACATACGTGATCATCACAAAATGAAATATTTCACATTCAACATTTGATTCCATCTTAGAGCAAAAACCGTGAATCCGTGGGATGTATCACACAATAGAGACTCAATACACAAAGCATAAAGAGATCGACTCGCTTCTTGCTAATGTCTCTCATTGTGCGTTTGTGGCTTTGACTGTGACACTTATGCAAGTCGGTCTTGTCTCTTGGGTTTTAAAACATTACAAATGTAGCTGCAGGGAAAAGACATGGGGCATTTTTTCCAATAATGAACTTTTCAGTGACAGGATGTGCTCTGAATGCAGCTGGTGGGAGGATGCTTTTTCCTGCATAATGCTCCATCCATTAGCACCAAAACAGAGTGGGAGCTGAGAGCCCTCTCCACTCAACAAGGGAAAACACTACAGGTGAGAGAATTTACGCAATGCATTGCTAATACAAAGTTTCAAAATTAAAATATTACAAGGTCCATTGACCACTGGCTAATGGCTAACAAGCTGGTAGCAGATTTGTTTCTCTGTGTAACCATTCTGGTTTGTTTTGGGGTGCAGTGCAGCAGCAATGAAATTCCAGCAGACTCTCGTATTGCTCTGAATAAAAGACAACCCTGATTATAAGTTATGTTTTCCCCAGATACTATTAGTCCAAGGATAACATAGACCTCATTCATGAAGTCTTCTCTCTCATTAAGTGAAACATGAACTATGTCTATTAAAGCATAACGTAAATTCCACATTTGTCTGGCTCAGGCTCTTAGAAGCAGCCAAAATAGTTTTCTTTGGCTGTTATTATGTCTTTTATGATTGTCTTTTTGAGCTCACCGTCATGAAATTCCAGCACACCTACAATTTTTACCTGCTTGATAAATGATTCAGTTCCTGGCCCTCTTTTACAGTAAAGGATGTTGGGAGATGCTTTCACTCGTTTATTTTCTTCTTATGTAACTGTGTAGTCCTCAAACATAATACAACCCCCACTTTTTACAAACATAATTTTTAGAAAAAAAATCAAAGCACGTTAGTAAAGTATGCCAAAAGCCTATTCGGGCCAATACTGTGAATGTCGCTCAACCTCCCAGTCAATACTACACATTTCATTTTTCATGGAACACTTGGATTTGTATCCAGTTGTATCCAATTGCACCTGACATGACTAGTCGCCACAGTTTCAGCAAAAACCCACCAAAAAAAGATGTGTTATTCTTTTAACTATTACAGCCAATCTGTAGACCACTACTGACTCGGCGGATAGCAATATCCTTGAGCGCCTCAGTGACGTAAATCCCTGACTGCAAAATTTCTTTTAAAAAAAAGAGAGAAGAAAAATCTGTTGCTGGACCTGGAATGTGCTTCAAAACACTGAACTTGAAAATTCAATTATGCTGGTGGAATGACTTGTCCTTCATGGTACTGCATATTCTGGACTTTCACACAAAGACATCCCCACACACGTTCATACACACCCATACTTGTCTACAAAGACAGACAACCAGTTGTGACTGTTTGTGTGAAAGGTTTTCAACCAGTAAGGCTGGGCATGCTAAGAGGCACGATCTCCTGCTATGTTGCCGTGTGTTTTAAATTAGTGCGTCCGGGCCCACGGGAACAACATTAACAGCGGATTCCCAGGGTTAGTAACCCATTGAGCCAGTACAGTGGCAGGGCAGAGATACAGATCTGTTTGGAGATGCTGGTGCCAACTGGAGTCTGGCAGGAAAACTACAACTCCATTTATAAAACTACTTACGCAGAAACCTGACATCACCAACATTTACAGTTATGCAGACTATGCTTTACTGTCTCACATGTATACACAAATACTACCTTTCTACAGATGACACTTATTTTCCAACTTTGTATACCATGACAACCATGTCATCCAACAAATCAGGGGGAGAAGAAATATATATATTATAGTGTATATATTACTACGGATGTCCTAAACACGTTTTTTTATTGGCCCCAATCCCTGATTAGAATCCTTTAACACTGGGTATCTGCTGATTCAGAGTCTGATCCGATACTTACATTTAGCTAAATGTTGATTAAATATGTATCTGACACACTGAAATGATAGCTGCAGACTCCTAAATTTGGCACACCATATTTTTCACAAGCTTTGTGATCCAAATACTGGAGGTCCCGGTTAAACTCTAAATTTGATGAAGTTAAATTGATATGATATTAAGGAAAGTTTAACAGGAAGTATACGACTCCTGAAATGATTTGGCTGTACAGAGAGTCAGACAGCAGCTGCTCATGGCTGGTTAGATGTCTGTCGCTCACTCTGGTCGGTGTCTCACTGCCTCTCCTTGTGGCTGCTGGATGAGACGTAAAGCCAGAATATTTCAGTGAATTAAGGGTTTATGAGATGTTGGTGCTCTAGTGCGACATTTAGTGGCAGTGAATGTTGCTGATAGCTCCTTTAATTAGCGACAGACAGTTGATATGATCTGCTGCCGGCAACATTTGTCATTTTAACTGGAAAGCAACATTCAATCCTGGCTGAAAATGAGACGCTGCTACCTTACTGTTTCCTACACTGCTACATTAACTCGTAGCTAATCTGTGTATTTTGCCAATCTGGGTGTCAGAACCAAGAGACAACCTCCGGGGCTGAAAAATGAAGCCAACGTGGAAGTGCCAAAAACTGCAGTTCCTCGAATGGCCACTTGAGGCTTGCTCCAAAAGTGAATTAATCCCCATAGACCCCGATGTTAAAATGCCCGACTTTACAGCAGAAATAAACATGTTTACAGCCTGGTACAAAAAACAGTTTTGGTCTCTATAACTAATAATTTTTTATTTAATTCACCTGTTAAAATTATATTAAAGCTTAAAATTATGCATAATTAAGGGCATGGCCGCTTTGAGTGACAGGTGGGTGCCATCACAGGTGGCTTGCCACTTGGTGGTTTCAGCAACCAGGCTTCATTCGGCCCGTCTCAGCTCCATCTCTTTGCCCATTTTTGGATTAGCCGGAGTCGGGCACTGCCAAGATGGCAACGGCTGGGAAATTCTGACCTCAGACATCGTCTGGAACGCAGCATAAGACAGCTTTGTAATTATTGGAAGGTACCTTTCAGCTAGGCTAGCTGTTCTCCTGCTTCCTGTCTTTGAGCAAAGCTAGGCTAAACATGACTGTACTGAATACACATAACTGATGTTCAGTCAATCTTTTAATCAAACCCTGGGCAAAGCAGCAACCAAGAATATTTCTCGAAATGTCCCTGGACTTATTTTCAGTTCCAAAAATATATATAGACAGTAAGAGAGAAGAAAGTAGAGTGCATAACAAACACTAACCCAAACAGAGAAGTGAGCGATGTGTACTGATGGATGAAGGCCTCTCATTGTTCAGCCTTTTATTGGGCAGACTGCCCACTATCTGGGGAAGTGGGTGGTGGTGGGAGAGGAGAGAGACAGAGAGAGAAAGTGAGTGAGAGAGAGGGAGAGGCTGGAGGAGCACTCAGGAATATACTGGCCTACATTTTGTCCAGTGGAGCACTGTGTCAGGTACACACACGCATACAGGTACAAATTCATTTGTAAACCACAGGCACATATTAAAGGTGGGTTATGCGATTTTAATCCAATACACCTCTTTTTGTCAAATTCAGCGAATATCTCCTCACGGTCCGCTAGCTGTCTGTTCTGTGTGTGCGCAGCTTCACAAACATCTGATTAATATGGTGGCAAAATTATATGAGGAAAATTTACACACACATTTAAATGTGCAGAAGATACTGAAAGATAAGGATGCCTATGAGTCGGAAACTATGAAAGAACAAACAAAGCTGAGTTATCTTAATATGCCTTCTAGCCAAAATCAAATGTTCTGATTCAGTGTTTCATTCACAGACTTTAAAACCCCAGAGGAAACCACCTTGCTGTATGTTTATCCCAGTAAGCAGCTGCTACAAGAAACCGCCACCTCACCTTGCCTCATGTAGTCCTACACACAAACACACACACACACACGTCCTGTTTTGATGCTGTGCCTGGGTGGAAAACAGTGAAGTAGTCTAAACGAACCAGGCATGTTTGTTTTACTATCTTGGAGAGGGACGGAAAAATCAGCTGAGGAACAAAGAGCTTAAAGGCAGGAGTCCCTTGTTTGCGTGCACACACACACACACACACACACACACACACACACACACACACACACACACACACACACACACAGTTCATTCCCAGTATTAAGTATGAAATATGGATGAATAACAGCTGGTGTTATTATTGAGTGGATTGTGTGTATCTTCATTATCTTATTCCGATGGCTCTGATCAAAAGTCAATATGAGAAAGAAAAACTGGCTGATGGGACAAGTGAAGTGGGATGGACAGTAAAGAAAATTGATCTGTACCCATTCACAAAACACAAAACTTCTTTCTCAATAACTTTCCAGACTGATATGAATAGACCGGAGTGTGCCAACAGAAGCACAAGTTTATCTGTAGGAACTTTTTTTCTCCATTCAAGAAAACATGCCAAACTTCTCAATGTCTGACAACTTTTGCATCAGTGTTTAAAGTTGTCTTGACACAAGCAGCCGTAAAAGAACATTGCCTAAATAAAATTTTGAAAAAACACACTAAAAATGACAAAGACTAAGAATCCAACTAAGCATTTGATGCTAACTTTCGATACTTGTGACTCTTCCACGCACATCCTTCCAGTGTGTGCACATTGCTAAGGTATGAGCTGTTTGAGGATGAAAACAATGGTCTGAGAAGTCAGCCTATTCTTCCTTTTGAACTGGTGTGCAGGGTTGAGGATGAGAGGAGGGAGGAGTTAAGTCTCAAGCTCTGCAGTGCCACCACGGGGCGCCATAACCTAAAGTCAAAGTGGGTTCAATAAGTTTACTTGATTGATGTCAAGTTCCCAATGAAGTCGACTTGTAGGCCAAATAATACAGCCAGTTAGAGAAGGTTATGTGGATCCTATCAGTGTGTTTGTCAGCACATTGTTTATTTACTCCAGACAGGCTGACAAAGAGTCAGGAGACACATCTGAATCACGGATTCAAGGATGAGAACAAAACATTTCCTGACAAGAGGTATTTCTCTGCTTAGCTTCTACAAAATCCTCAGTTATTTATCTGGCATGAAGGACTTAAAATAGCTTATTCATGAAAACATCACATCATACTCTTAGCAGGGTCCAAAATTAACTTTTTGGTCAAAAAGTTAAACTGAAAAAATTTACCGGCCAAAATATGTTTCAACCGGCCATAAAACTGCATAAGATATGTCATTAAAACAATGTAATTACTAATTGCCCATCCATTAACCTTTTAAAAAGGGAACTATAATAATGGAAATTTCAGATGCTGTTGTAAGGAGACTCAACTTTTATTTTAAAATGTTAATTGAGATTACTGTATCATCTCACACACACACACACACACACACACAGTCATTGTAGTAGGTAATGTCGCAGTTGCTGACGTCTTGACACAGCTAATGTGGGCTATTGAGTTTGTGGTCTTTAATCAATTATGTTTTCATCCACTGAGTTACGAAGCGTAACCGTGGTGATGGTGGACAGCGAAGGTCAATCAAAGAATAGCAACAATACAATTACTGACAGCCATACGTTGCATGCCAACACCAGTGTGCAGAGTCGATGCAAAACAAAACGGTCAATCAACTTATGTGTTGTAGTGATGACAGTTTGTAGTAAAGTAGGTCTATTTCAGCAACCCGCCAATGGTGGCTGACCTAATTTATTTTATTCACCAATGATTTGTACTTGCATTTGGCAAGTGCTAATTTTGGACCGTGACTATCAGTGTTGCACTATCTTGCAACTGTGACTTTACAGCTGCTATCATGGATCACTATCTTGCAGCACTGGCTCTAGCTGCCAGGTAAAAGGATGGTTCTGAGCAGTTTGTGGTTTGTGGCTGGTTGATTTTATACAATGGTAATATATTCCTTTGCAAATGACACCACAATTTCTAGTTTCATTCAAAGTCCAGACAGCTGCATCATGCAAGCAGCACATTAGCAATACTTCTGCTATTCAGTCAGTGTTCAAAGGACTTCCATTCAATTACATTTTCTGTCGCACAGTCATTAGATTCTGCCTGGAAATGATTATGATTCAGGTGTGAAAGAGCTGAAGCATCATACTATACAGATTTAGGAATGTGGTGTTACTGCTTAAACAGAGTGGCATTTCCATTAAAAAAAAAAATCCTTATTGGTGTGGGTTATAAAATATCAGTTATTTTACATAAAAAAATCTAAAAATGTAAAACAGGGGTAAAGACATGAATAGGCCTAGTATATTCCACTTGAGAACTACAAAAAATGAATCAACCTCCCAACTTTGTATTTGAGAAGGATATGATAATTTACATCCCTGTTATTATCCCAGTTTTGATGTTAGAATTTACCATTATTGAAACACATCTTTCAGGTTTTCCAGATATTGAGTGGTAACAAAAACTTTGCATTTCATTTATCATGATAATCCTGGACTGACAATCATTACATGGATCATCAGAAAGGCACTAATTGTTTCTGATAAATGCTGCATAATAACTTTTTAATTTTTGCTTGTAGCTGGGAAATGACAGACTGGTAACACTGCTGAGGTTCTTGTGAATCAGAGTCTGTATGAGAGACTTCTGATGTTCTTTCTCACCTAGAAGCTGTGAGAGAAAATAACTGTGAATGTGCAAGTGAGGCCCATGAAAACTAAACTCCATCTGGGGTCAACAACAGTGAGTGAGATTAGTATGGTGGCTTTTAACCCATTAGTGAGAAGGAGATGGGGACAATAAGGATATTGCTAATGTGGCTGCTCTCAACAATTCCATGCATAAATACAGCATAGAAAAATAAACTTGACACCAAGAGATATTTTTTATCATTTTAGAAATGTTGAAGCTAAACAATTTGATGCCGTTTCCAACTTTTTAAAGCAAGATTAGGCATGGACCAGCACATAGGGAAGACACTCTGAGTGACCAAAACAAGAAGACAATGCTGTAATCAGTTTACATTTTAGTCTGTCTGACCATGTTGTAAGCAAAATGATCAAATCTATGAATTAAATCAAGAAATATCTGTCCAAAGAATATGAAAACACGACACGAAGTCTGTGCATTGGACACATTTCAGTCTGTACTCACAACGTATTGAGGTTTGATACTCAGCCCTAGTCACAAGTGAACTTGGACACTTGGACAAATTGTAATTTACATTTTCAAAAATCACCTCTATTAATGTATAACAGCCAAATGTTGGACTCCTGTGACTCACTCCGCAGTCCAAAACTTAACTGTGTCCACAGACTTTTGGTTGGACACATTTTTTTTTAATCACAAATGATGTCTTCCTGTTTAAAGGCAAAGCCCCAAAGTCAGGACTTTTCTCTTGACAGATGCAGGCCCTGCAGATCCAATCTTAGCCAGAAAACGTCTCGACAGTGAGTGGACACTTCAAAGCTGAGGCACCAAAATGAATGCAGAGACCTCGGTCCAGTTATTCATGTGCATTTCAACACAAGTAATAGATTTCAAAGCACTGTATCATCTGGCACTTAAATATTGCACACACAGACTTTTAGTGTTTTTGTATGGCCCTGACAAATTCACTAATAGCTGATGTGTTGTGCCCATAGAGTGTATAAAAGAAGTGGACATAGTCACCCATTGGTTTGTGGACTACCGTTTTAAAGCCTCAAATTTGGCTTTTAGACCGTCACTGTCTTGGTTTTTTGCAACCAGTAACCGGAGGTGACCGGGAGTTATCAGCTAACACTAGCACTAGCTAGGTTAGCAAGGTGCATCTGTAATTCAAGTTAACTGTGAATTGGGATGCTAATTTTGGCTAGTGAAAAACAGGATTATAACAAAATGTACTTACCTCAAAAAATGAATAGCCAACTTCTAGAGTGTCTTTTAGTACAACAGAACGCTGAACAAGACATTTGTAGGTGACCAAAATGTTACAATTAACTTGCATGAACTGAAAAAAGGGTCTTAGACAAAAACACCGACAGCACCCAATATCAAGTTCATGGCTATGTCAATGTACACAGTGCAGTGGATACGCATCACCTCTATCCTGATTGACAGGTCGTCATGGTAGCGACTTGTCAATCAAAAGACAGCCCCGCCCTAAAGCATACCCTGCTTTATCGTCTATTTTACTCTAAATGTGACCATAATTTACAAAATGAACATCATGCTGTATTGAAGAAAACTTGAAACTAACGGTTGAGACCATAAACTCATTAGGAAAGCGTTTACTGAAGTAATAAATCAAGTGAGAATTCAAGTGAAAAATCTACAATCAGACATCTTTTTGCAATCAGTAATCAGAAAGAATGCAGGTTTAAGGCACTGCCGCATTGGCTTTACTTTTCAGACCTGGAGGTTGCAGCTTGGTTGTGCCACACTGCCTACCTGTAGACTGGCTGCATCTCTCTAGTGATGCCTATTACTGCTCCAGGAGGAAACTGGTCAAATTCTTGGAAGAGGTCCCTGATGTTGGTCCTATATTTCAGGTCCAGGTCAAGCTGCACTATGCGTGTCAGACCTGAAAGAAGAGCACAACACGTTGATTATGCAGCACCAAACTTTAGAAAAACATTAAAGATTATTCTAAATGTGTAAACTACTAAAAGAATGGTGGCTGTTTGACAAAGAACAAGCGACCTCTGTCCACCCCATGTGAATTGATGATGAATAATAACTTCTTTTTAACCAAGTTAAAGAAATGAGTTCTCCATTTTTAAAATTAGGGTGAATTTCTCTGACCACTCGCATATCATCCAGTGACTGACTGCCTGCCTAATCACTTCTAAGAGTCCTTTCAGGAATACACAGAGGAAAAAAGAGCAGACTCTGACAAGACTCTTGAAAAACAATTAAATGGTTGCTCTCTAGTGGCGTTTTGACCTTTTCTTTCTGTAATGTCACCATTTACCTAAAAAAACCAAAATTGCATAAAAATGTCAAATTGTGGGGAGAAATGTATAGAAAGTTGAGCATGACTATAAAAAAAGTGCACATTTGGCAGTTGTGAATGTACATCTTGTTTGTAGATGAAATCGGCAGTATCCAGGATATTCAGGCCCTCATCTGTTCATTGTTTCAACTTCCTATGTTTTGCTGGTTGGCATGGTGATGAAAGGATGGGAAATGCTCAGGAATGGTGTGCCAGCAGCACAACATGATTATTGGACTGATGAAAACACTTGTCAGCTTAAGACATGCTGTCAAAGAGGACAGCCTCTTGTTTGAGGGCAGTAAATATTTATTGACAACGCAAAAGGCTGGTTTGACAGCAACTGTGGAAGTTGGTACAACTGGTGCTAAAGGACTTAAAAGATGAGGGTACTTAAAAATAATGAGCTGAATGGGTTTGTGTATGCATCATGGACGTTCAGAGCTCAATTCAACATGAATTCAGATCTGTTTCACTTCTTCAAAGACTTGTTGAGATCGAGCAGCCAGCAAGTGTAAAACTTTTAAGATAATTCTGGCAGCACAAAATGTGCACTATTATATAGGGGAAAATGTGATTTTGTTTTTCTATTTCTGTTGCATCATCCATCCAGTATGTAAAATATTTATTAGAAGGAAAATAAAGAGGCTTCACTGTTAGTAAGTTGGCATTTGGACCATAATCAACTTAAAACTTAATAGTCAAAAATGTTTCAAAGTAATTTAGATGTAATATGTTGTCACTCATGTTACAGTTATTGTGAAAGTTGCAGGTTTTATACATAATTGAATGACTCAAAAGGGGCCAAACATCACAAACGAACAACCTAATTTGGGGAATAAAAATCACAACTTTGGCCTCAACAAAGCCAACTGAAATGCTAAACAATAAAGGGTGTACATGTCACTATGAGGAGATCATAGCTGGACTACAAGTTTGTGTTGCAACGATATTTGAGTGGCGGTTTCTGTTGAAACAAGTGACAGAAAAAGAAGACTCAGCAACACAGCACTGACCTGTTTTCTGTGCTCTCTAAACAAGGAAGCTGCCATCACAATGCCTTCATGTACTGTGGCAACATAGCGGGGCTCGGAAGAGTAATCTCCGAGTGGTCGGCGCTGTTTGTTTGCACTAACAGGGCTCAACTAGTGGGAGTAGAACAGGAAGAGGGCGTTAAGTTGTTACAACACTGATGTGGTGGGTTTGATGTTAGATCAATGACTCAACACAAAGTCCTGTGAAGGTGAAAGTAGGGCTATGTGGTTTTATTACAGCATATTAGGATTATGATTTCACTATAAATGTGATTTAAATGTATTACGAGACTGTTGCTGCTTGCTCCACTTTCTCATGACACCTTTGGGATTTATTTTTGGGTAAATACTTGCCATTTGGTATTACATTTCATAAATCTAGTGTTTTCACCACTGCCTTAAAGCCATCACTCTCAACAGTATGAATGGGCAGCATTTTTAAGTTAAGGGTAGAAAGGGCTGGAATGGGGCAGAAAGATCAAGGCAATAGTTGTTTTTTTTTGTGAAATGGAACTTCCTTCACGACATACCATACGATTTTCAATATGCAATAATATTTGTTGCTTTGCATCTATGACACTGTGTCCTTGTTCTGATTCATTTACTTTATTTATAAAGATTAAACATGACAATTAACTTTAGTTTTTGTTGTTATTTGATAAGTGCTAATAAATAAAATAATTTGTTTAGGGGCAAGTAAAAATTGACATAGGGCAAGTAGATTTCTGAACCACTTAACGTTGAATCCTGTTTTTGGAGGTGAAAATACAGTTAAGGCTCATTGTTTTCCGTTTTTTGGCGATTTCCAATGAAAAATACATGGATTTTTTCACTGACTGTTTAAATTGACTTTCACTCAGACATTTTTAATGATGGCAGACCTCTGCTGAATTCTAGGTCTTGCAAGGATGAAGAACATAGACAATATGAAGTAAAAGAAACTGAATGTACTTAGATAAACAGGCAGAATCTACTGAAGTGAAGACAGTGGAATGAACTGAATAAGAGTCCACATAAATCACTGTTTTATTTAAATAATCCCTCAAATATAATGTTGTTTGGAGAAGAATGAGCCCATGAAATGGATTTTTGGTTTTTATTTTTTTTTTATTTTACAACTGCTATTGAATGTAATGAGGGGATTAAAATCAATCGTGCGCGGGTGTTACAAATTTACTGCAGGAATAATGTCGTTAGGGTGGCTTAGAGCTCGCCTGAGGCTCTGGTTAGGTGAGACAGTCCTGTTTGACTAAACCTCAACTCAGCCACAGCAACAAAACAACAAAGACACTGTTGTCTAACATCAAATATTTTTCAGGAAGAAAGTGGGTCAACCTCATTAAGTCCTAATGTCAGTCTAGATGTGAGCACTTACAGCCTGTTAGTAATTGTTTTCTGCTTTTACGAACATTCACTGGAAAACACCCTGGATTTTTTGAAAGAGGAGATCACTTAATTCATTTTCACCCTCATTATGTTCACATGCATCCAAAGGTTGACGTGTTTCCTGTTGCAAGAAAAAACTGGGTCCTCTAGTCCAGAAAAAACTGGGTCCTCTAGTCCAGTGTTTTTCAACCACTGTGCCGCGGTACACTAGTGTGCCGTGAGAGATCGTCAGGTGTGCCGTGGAAAATGATTCAATTTCACCTAATTGGTCTAAAAAACATTTTTTGAAAACTAATGAATTATTGTCTGCAAATAATATGCCATTGTCGAGTGTCTGTGCTGTCTAGTGACTGGCAGAGTAACCATGTCATACTCTTCCATATCAGTAGGTGGCAGCAGGTAGCTAATTGTCTTGTATTTTGAGACAAGAGAATTAGTGATGCCTGGATGCGACAGGTGGCAGTGACATTGTGGCTAGCGAGACTACGGTGACAGTGATGGAGAAGTTTTACAAAAGGAAAAATGTAAACTCCGAACAGGGCCCTGGACAAAATTCGGACCCAGTTGAAGGCCCTAGTATGAATGGAGGTCAAAAGAAAGCAAAGACGGTGACCTCGAGGCAATACAGCGAAAGCTAGATTTCATTTGGATTTACTTTCACCGGGGATGCAATGACACCGACTCCGTTGTGCTTGGTGTGTGGTGAAAAGCTAGCCAACAGTGCTATGGTCCCAAGTAAGCTTAAACGCCATCTCCTGCCAGAATATCAGCTCTGTGTTCATCCAAACAGGCCCAGGTTTCACACTGAGTAGGTAGAAATATGAAAGATCATAAAAGACTTTTTTCTTTGTGTTTATTTGATTCCTATTCAAGACATTTTGATAAGAATGACTGTATATTGTTAATATAGGCTACAGAGTTTCATTTTTTAACATTTTCGGTTGGTGGTATGCCTTGTGATTTTTTTCAATGAAAAAATTTACCTTGGCTCAAAAAAGGTTGAAAAACACTGCTCTAGTCACAAGCACTGGTAAGAAAATGCTTCTAGAAACATACAGTGAAAACAAAAAAACACAAAGAAGCTTCAGATCATGAGTTTATCATTAAATAAAAATCAATAGTTACAGAGTTTGTTATTATCCACATTGTATTTTTAAATTCATTAAATCTATTTTTAATTTTTCATATAGGAGTAGATTATTCATTTATATATATTTTTCAAATAATAGACAATAGTAGATTTTTTAAATAACAAGACAAGGCAATACTAGTTTTGCTGCAAGCAAACCATGTTTAGACTTAAATCAAATTGCTGAATGTTACTCTTTTCCAGTATGATGCTGTTGCTTTAACTCACAACTATTGACCATTAAAAATATTTTATTTTAATATATTTTAATATTTTCTGTGGACACTTTGCTACCAGTTCATTAACCACCACGAAACAAATAACAATTCATTTAAAAATGTACTCAAAATGTTAGAATTGGTATTAATTGGTTTTTGGTCTTGTTTTTGGAAACTTTGATTCAAAGTAAGTAATTTCCATCAGATATTAATTTTTTTAGGTTTCATTGCGGATTCAAGGGGTGCCTATTTGAATCTGTTGCACATGTGCATTTCAATCAGAAAGGGACACTGACTCGTTGAGACTGCACTGCATTTGTTGTATATAGTACATCCGTATTGCTATGAATGTTGGGTAGTCCCCCTTTCAATGTGCGGTGAAGTCTGTCCTCGAATGGATTTTATAGTAGTACAAATCAAAGTTTGCTGTGTGGACCTGATCAAGTGTATAACTG
The DNA here is from genome assembly GCF_020085105.1 of Siniperca chuatsi. NCBI lineage: Eukaryota > Metazoa > Chordata > Actinopteri > Centrarchiformes > Sinipercidae > Siniperca > Siniperca chuatsi. Next base: position 14,416,451 of record NC_058047.1, read on the forward strand.
GGCAGCTGGAGCTGCCGCAGACTTCACCATAATGTGCCTGTTATGCCCACTGGTCCACTAGTGAGAGGAAGTCAGGACACATGTTTTAGTGCTTCCAGGTACCATCTTTCTTACTTAGCAATTCACACATTAGCGGTCCCACTTCTACCTAATGTGGAAAATAGAGGTCAAGGTTGTAGGAAAGACTCAAGTCCCAGCATGTTGAGACCTCTAGAGGGGATACAAAACATGGAACACCTCTCCACGAACAAAAAACAGTGTTTCTTAGGAACCTAATCATTAATTACAACAGGTTTCCATTGTGCCATTTTATTTACATCCTCCAAGGACAGGTGGTGTCAAAATAGAGTCCATGATCTATAAGCTTTAAACACTGTTACATTTACTGTATATTTAAATGTCTTCCCTTAGGCTACACTGAACAAACGCTATAAGACAAACAAGTTTGCAAACTTTAACTGGATAAATAGTAAATAGTTCACATTATGGCTGCACGATATTGGGAAAAAAAATGACATTGCGATATCTTTTTTTTTCAAGATATATATGAATTTATATTATTCATCTACAAATATACAATTTACAATCATAATTTTCATCATTTGGGTACTTTAAAAGTCTATCCTCTTCTAACAAAACAAAACCCCCCTCCTACTTCTACCACACTTGGTTCAGCCCTCTGCCACCCCTCCAGAAGAGGTGGAGAGGTATTTGGGGAAAACATGTTTCTTAATAAACTTTACAAATGGACTTGTGTGTCGCAGTTGTGTTATTTGCATGCAATATACAATTTCTAATGATGTTCAAATGTATGCTTAACTCTCAAACTCAAGCAACAAACACATTCAGATATGCTGGCAAGATGTAAGTACAGATAGATCTGGATACTGCATGTTTTGTGTGTGTGTTAAGCGTTTCTTATATTAGGGCACAGTACAACCCCATTACAGTAACTTTATAACTTTCAACCAGCAGCAGGTCGAGGTGCCTGCCGCTTATAACGGGAATACATGCACGCCTTGCATCACTGAACACCTGCCTCTAACATCCAGGCGACATTATCTGTGACAGTAGCCGCATCGCATGCATGTTACAGGCAGGTGATACGCAGACTCTGCGCACAGCGATCAGTTCGCTATGTGCTCTGGTTAAGGGTTGCACAAATATCAATATCAGTATGAGCCTCACAAATCCAGTACTGGTCATGGTTTATATGTCTCTAATAAACTTTTCTTTCACGTGATTTCATTTTCCTACATATAAATCTTACAGGTGTGCATTAGATAACACTTAGTTCGTTTCAACCGTCTATAAAATGCTGACACTGAAAGCTTTTCCTAATAAACCATAATAAATAAATAGAGCATATGATAGATTGCAATGAGTATCATATACTGAACATTTGTTTTTATTGTGACACTACTGTTACTATAAGCAAAATATTGTGGTGGTATTGTACAAGAAATCACCGTATGATCTCCACCTCTATTTGGCTTATATAAAAATATTGTTGAGTACAAAATAGACTGTTTTAATGACAGAAATGTCCATTTCTGAGTCTAGACTCACAGGTCTAATAAAAATAAAATACAGACCTCACAAACATTCTAACTTCCCATTTATACTGAGCAAACACTTTCCTATTCAGGCTGCGTAGCTGGCTTAACACTGAGCCCAAAGTGCTGACAATTTCTTCTACATCTTCCTTCTCTTTTGACAACCAAATTAAACTCGCTGAAATCACAACATCTCCCACTTCACAAGTTATAGGATGTTAAATTTCCAGCCCTCCCACTTGCAGCTGCTATTTATTTTTGTGTTTCACTGTGTCATTAATCATAAATGATGTTCTGTGTCTGCTCGCTGAAAGAAGAGAGTTTTAGAAAAGTAGTTAAATCAAAGATGGATTGTGTGAAGAAAATAACACTGGTGTAGGTTTGTGCACCATGTACCCCCACTCTCTCTGTTAAGACAACCACATGCCCTTTACAGATAAAAGCATTCTTTAAATAGAAATGTGTGACTACTTGGACACACAGAGCAGACAGGTGACACATGGTTGATCAATAAGGACACAACATGACACACCATCAGACACACACCCCTAGTTTATACAAGGGGCTGCTCTAACAAAATGCACCCAATGCTACATTGGCAATATGTTTCAAATCTAGTCAAAACAACTTTGTACTCCACAAACAAAATTACTTTTCAGAACTGACAGCGGAGTGGCGACCACACACTCAAACATATCCCCCCAAGCACAATCTTTTATTTATAATCCTGTTTTGCCTTAAGACATTCATCTTTTTCTTCACTGTTTTCCTCTTCTGCTCTCTAATTGATATCAGGTTTTAAATGTGTGCGTCTGGTGACTATTGACTCAAAGCCCAATGGTTTGGTTCATTTGTGGAGTGATGCCCCACGCTGCACATCCGCTGAAGTGAGCCACAACAGTGCACAAAAGAGGAGATCGCTGCCATCGGTCAGCACCAACACAGGGGGCACTAAGGTGGGCAGCAGCAACATAACACATCCTTCCTTCCTCACGCCCCAGGGCTTCTGCAGCATGCCACGTGTCTCTCAGATACCTGCCCATACTGACTTTTCCAGCTGTGCACCAGCAGTGCCAGGATACAGAAGTGAGCATCTAAGTGAATTTAAAACATGGTCTGCTAGAGAGTCAAAGCATAATACTAAGTTTAAAGCTATATAAAGTAAGATACAGTATTTATGTAAAAAAAATAAATAATATGCTTTATTTAGATGTAATGCATAGGCCCTTTTCAGCCAGCAGGTAATTTAAGTAATTTAATAACTGAAACACTGAAGATTTTTCCCAAATTATGGTGTCTGCTATGTACAATTTCCTCCCCACAGAAAGTGACATTTTGAAACTTTAAGGCACAATTCTTGATCCAAATTTGAAGGATAGCTCTAATAACAAATTTTAAAATACAGCATTGGAACCTGCTATCACTTTCATGTTGAATGACAGAATTTCAATACATGGAAAGATGCTAAACGTTAATCAAATCTATGTTTTTTTATGTTTTCTGTTAAAGATGTGTTTACATCAATAATGCCTGTACATATTTCAATTATGATCTGTTAAAACACACCCAAAAAGCTATACATCTATTTGACATCTATGGGACATTGTTTCTAGAAAGATGTTTTTCTGTAAATGTCAATTCTTAATGCTTAGAGCTCCATTCAACTCTCTCTCTGCAAATAAAACTAAAGCAATCTGCATGGATAGTTACCACTAGGTGTAAGAGAGAAAATATACATCAGTGATTAAAATTACAGCAAGTCACCAACAACCTATTAGAGGTAATCTAATCAGACACTCATGGATCAGTTCTAAATCTGTAGTTATTTAATGGACTAAGAAATGCATGTGCTTTTCTTACTTTCAGGCATGATGTGATGCATGGCAACAGACAGGAAGAAGATGGCGTCGCTGTAGTAAGCCCCGGAGCCAGCGCTGAAGTGCTTCTGCATGGCCTCGACAATAGGGAACAGCTTCTGTGTGAGAGCCACCACGTCATGGAACAACACCTGCAAGGCAGATCAACACAGTGGTGTCACGTTAGTACAACAATGTCCAAACTGCAGTAGAGCTGGGAAATATACAGAACTAGTAAAGACATAATTTTAAGAGACTATTGGTACATATTGTCTGAGATTTTTCTTATTGTAATATGGCTTAACATTGTGTCTTCCTCATCTTAAAGGCTACGTTCCAGTTTGGATTTTATCAAAATCTAAAACTTTTATAATTTTTTACCTGTGGGTAATTATCTTTTTAAGCACAAATATGCATTCCCAAAACATGACTACATTATATTGAATTGCATCTACATTATATTAAGGTATTTGGTCAAAAGTATCACAATATTTTAATCTGTCAGAATGGACCAGCCTTTTACTGCAGGGGGCTGCGCTTTGTGATAAGAATCAGAGGTGTATGGGACATCTTTCTAAACAAAATCACTTTGAAGAATATGTGGCCAACACATGAATTAGTGTCTCAGACACTCAAACTGAGCAAATCATAGTCACTATAATGTTGCATTATGAAATTAAATTACAATTTGTCATTTGAATGACAATGTGGCATTTCCAGCTTTAAACACAGACTCCTTTTCGTGTGTCCTTTAAAATCAGAACAAACCACTGATGACAAGTCTTACACATAGGAAAGGAAGGTTCTGTTCAAAAGTGGGCAGATTTGACCATAAACATAAAGTGAGAGAAGAATCCGGCGCTTGCAGTCCACTACCGACAGCTACTTGCCTTGTGCAACCTCTCAAATAAACCTTTTACTGTTAACAATTAGTAGTGAGAACCATGGTGTCTTAAGAAAAAGAAAAATAGATATGAGGGTAAACAACAAATTTTTGTTTTTTTGACTACAGATGATGCTTCATATACACAGTAGTACTGATCTACAACCCAATTTCGTCTTTTTGTGTCCAAGTTTCCTGCGTCTCTGTGCTGCTCCTCTGAGCTTTAAATCCCACGACAGCTGCAAGGCTGCAGTTTCTGCTTTGATCACGTACAGTAGATATCTCTACAGATTACTCAAAGAGGATTTTCTTTTAAATATAGTAAGCAGACCGTATTTCCTGAGGAGAATCCGGCCTTTTCTGGTGAAGCCTGGCATTAGTAAGTGTGTATGTTAGAGGCTTCAGATAAAACCTGGACAACATGGCTGCCATATTATGAATCAGGCCTGGCAGATTAAGGTAAACCATCGGCCGTTTGTGGAAATCAGTGTCCTGGACTGCTGTCGGTAATATGATGTAATGCCAAATAAATCACTGCTGTGGGTAAAATACGTAACATTGCCTGTCCTTTAAATAAGCACTGGGACTGCAAAGGGCACATTTACATTTTATGGATTTATTAGGTTTCCATAACTCCTCCAACATAACCTACTGTGGTAATACGAGCTGCTTCACAGTGCTAATATCAGAATCTATGTTCAGTGTTTCATATGAAAGTACCACAGGGGGCATCTCATTTCTACTTTCCACGTTTCTCTATGCAGAATCAAACTTTCAACCAAAAGCTAATGCTCTCTGTGTTTTCATCATGACAAAGCTACTGTCAATCCCAACCAATTAAAGCCAAGAGACAAACCACAGGGAGACAAGTAAGTAAAATTAAGGGAAAGCATGCTCAAAGTTGTTACATGATGTCTTTTGCTGCAATGAATATGACCTTGGTAAAACAGGATTAACAATAACTATGAACAGAGAAAATAGTTGAGGACAGACAAACCTAATTCCATCTTTTATAGCATGTATATTTCTGGAAGATTCTTGTATATTTTATGAATTATTTTGTATGGCTTGCCATTAACAATTCATGAAGGAAACTCAGCTAAACCATAATTTTACTACTTTCCCCAGCTGGCCACAATAAATAATGCAACAAGGTCTTAACTTTTGATTTCAGTTTTATTGTTGAGGTGGATGATTACCTAAAAACAGGGCATCAGCAAATACAGAGACTAGGTATGAAGACTGACACAGGGAAAGCTCATCAGTGCACAGTAAAGGCTTACGTTGGAGTATTTCTAAGGCCTAAAAGATCGACTGACCACACAAGTCCATCGGTTTGACTAATATACTGTGTGCTGTACTGTACTTTTTTTAGGCATACAGTTTATTTGGGCAGCCCACCCAACTCCAACTGCCACAACCCAAAAAACAGATTTCTTTTTGTGTTTATATTTTCCATTTAAAAGTGCAAATTAAACACAGTTGATGGCAGACGGCTATTTTGTCATGTTAGCAGATGATTGCACAAGAAGACCAACAGTCATAGTTTTATCTGTGCCATGTAAAGAATTACTTTAAGATGTTTTTTGAAATAGATTAATTTTAGAAAGCACTAAATGTAGCCATTTTCTTCGATAAAGGGACCAGAACCAGAGGAGTTTAACGACTAACCAGCCTGGGAAACCGAGATGCTTGAACACACAATTGAAGCTCCGCTGTTTTAAAGTAGCAGCAAAGTTTAGTCTAAGTACTAGTTACTATTTTATACTAAAGGACCTGTAGTGTGTGAGGGACAAGTTAAGGACCCACCCTTTACTTGAGCACAAATGAATTCTCAACAACTGAGAAGCAGTTTGACGTATTCTGAAATGTTGCAATTAAGTTAGAATATTTTGCTCACAGACTGTTGCTTTTAATGTGCTTAAGAGATCACTTTGTATTTCAACAGGAACGCTCCTCCCCACCCTGCTCCAACCCAGATTTTTGGACACATTGACAAGCGGCAAGTAGCCAAACAGCTTCATTTATCCAGTGATAAAACAAATACTGTTCTGTTCCGTTATCTATACTTCTGATACTTTTGGCATTCAGTGTATTTGGCCAAGTAATATTATTTGTTCACAAACAAAACTAGCTGCACAAAGTTAACTTTAGAGGCTCGACATGTTTGGCAGTCATTGGCAAGTTGTACTGTTTTTTGAAGGGACGCTAGTACTGAGCAAAATTTCCGTTATTGACTTTTGTGGCCAGACTTGCTTGCCACGACTTCTACTGAACAGAGGATGAGAGGGGGAAATTGAGATGTTTAAGCCTGTATACTCTTAAATACCGAATGAAAAATATTACCAGGAAAAGCTTTTTATGTACATAACTTAAAAAACAACAGTATCCTTTTATTTAGACAATTATTTCCCTATCAATAACATGTATTGTCTTTGTGTGGGCAGGTTTTTAAATAAAAATCCACAAAAATCATGCACACATCTTTTAAACTAATCAAGGTTGCAGGAACAAAACAAAAGTTTACAAAGTACAGTGAGAACACCTGTCCACCACAGACATTAAGTGTGGTTCTGGATCCACATACATGGTCCTAAGGCCCCCCAAAGGCCTTTATAACAACGTGATTCTATTTTTTTTTTTAAATTGACAGTTGTTTTTGTATTTACTGGAGTCTACTAAATTACCTGTTATGTTATAGCAGGTCCCTGTTGTCAGTTACATAATATTTTAAAATATACACTCCTTAAAAAATTATATGAAAGTGAAACATTTCATGAAGTGATGGCTCGAGTGCAGAAAGACTGCAGTATGTTGTGTCATAAGGACTGTGTGAACGCTGGTCAGCAGTAATGAGTACAGCCCCTGGGCAGTGTGACTCAGGGCAGGCTGTTTGTTGCGAATGTCAAGTGGGTCAGTGAATTTACCACAGCTGGTGAAGTGATGGCTGCTAAAATTCTTGCATAACCACTGTCTCTAAACCTCATACTCCTTTAAGATAAATTATTAAAAGGAATGACACTCAAGATGAGCAGACAAGGATGCCAACATGCTCATATACACGGCCTCTGTCGGCCCCTGGGGAAGTCCCCGTCCCATCTGTAACTTTGGCAGGACTTCTCTCTCTGTGTGCCTGTTTGTATGCACATCAGGAGAGACAGAGGAGGCAGAGGCTGTACTTGTGTCAGAACAATATTTCATTTAATTATCTCAAACCATGATGTTTAAAAAGCACTGGTCTGGGTTGACACCATGAGAATGATAAAACCACTGGGCATACAGCCTGCCGGTTCAATCCAGGCACAGTTTGAACTTAGGGAGCATGTAACTTTGATTTAAAAAAGCACAAAGTTGTGTAAGAGATTTGTAAAAACATGTTTCCCTGGGCCACTATGTACTAACTAGAGCCTGACTGATACATCAGCATTGATATTTTCAGTCACTTTTAGCTTATCACAGATACAGATACAGATGCAGTATACTGGCATCAGCGCACATGTCAGCTGATAAGTAGAAAATACTGCAGTACAGACGGCTAAAGATATGTCTTTTTAATTAGGGTTTTTGGGGCATTTATTGCCTTTACTTGAGAGTGGACAGTAGACAGATCACAGGAAACCAGGGGACAGACAGGTGTGGAACGAGAACGGCATGCAACAAAGGTCCCTGGCCAGAGTCGACCCGGGGACATTACCCCCAGCCAAAGATATGCTGGAGATAATTTAGAAGCAGTTGCCTTTTCATAATTTTTTTTATAAAACATTTTATTTTTCAACTGTAAAAATGTGCTGCTCAATACATATGTTGGTCACAATTCTTTAATAACCATTCTTATTAAAATTATAGCCCAACCGCTACTGAATTTGAGGCAGATACTGATCAATATTTTGATAATAAAAATATCAGCAGATTGCATTTTTTTAAAACAGAAACGCATAACATAAACAAACAAACAATCTTGATAGGGATCCCTTAGATTTGTTTTTTGTGATCAAGCTACATACTGAGTGGACATTTTACAGTTGAAAAATCAACATGTCAGTGCTCTCTGGTGGACAAACTACATAACAGAGACACTGTTTCTAAACTACCTAAAGCCTAGTTTGGCATTTCTGTACAGCAATTTCTTGTTACTTATCGGCTTACATATTCACCAATACCTGTATACCCAATATATGTATTTGCAATAAGCCAATATCTGCCTCGCAGATTTATCAGACTAGCTCAAAGTGAAATGTTCCAGTTTTAGTCAGGCTCTGTGATGTGCACTTGAGAGCACACTCTACCAATAACTAACAGCACCATAGCCTTAGGTAGATCCTCTTCTAAACTTGAAATATTTCACAATATCTACACTGAGCTCAGTCTGAGTAGAGAGACTGAAATGAACAGGAAGCAATCTGACCAACAGGCTCAAAAAGTGCCAAGATGCCAAGCTGAGCAAACCAAAGCAGGCATGGGATCAGCCTAAGCTAATACAGAGCTGTAACATCCACACCAGATGTTGTGGATGATAAGACATTCCTGGGGGAAAATGCCTAGCTGGTGAGGAAGATTTGGAAAGGGATAAGTCATTTGTAACAAGTTTATGATCTTGTGTTCTGTGAGGAATACAAAAGAGGAGAAACGGGGCAGCACATTTCATGCAACAGAAAGAGCAACACAGAGGGGACATAATCCTCTGTTTTGGCGGAGAGAACACAGTAGGTTAGGGATATCCCCATTAGTGAGGGATCAGTTTGGCAAGCCAACACTGCCCCCATGTGTTTCAACTTTAAACAGCACGATGTCTGAGTTTGTATGCTTCAAACGAAGTGCTTGTCAGATTGTTGAACAGCGTCTGAAACCCCATCATCCTCACACCACCTGGCCAAGTGTATGGAGGCGTGAAAAAAAGTCAGGACTTCAACTTCTCTCATAAGCGCTCTAAAAAAACTATTTCTGTCGCTTTTAGTGTGAACAAACGAGTGTAACACTATGAATGCCTTCCAGCAGAGACTGTCCAAAAGTGTGTGCCGTTATCCTTATTTGTATGACTATTGGGTCTCACCCCTGTCTGTGACGTCAGGCTTTTCACCTCGCCTTCGAGAACACTTTTGTCTTCAGGCGAAGTCAGACGACGTGTCGCACAACTAGTTTGTTTCAAGAATACACTGAAACACTGAAATATTAAAATTTGTTTTCTATACATTAAAAATAAAAAGCTAATTGTTTTTAAAGATGTCGTTATTTCTGTCTAACCCATTTAGAGCTGCCTCCATCTCAAAAAATAAAATACACTACATAAATACCACGCTCAAATAAAAATAAGAACTTGAGGACTCTCTAATTGCTGGATCATGAGAATTTTGGGAGCTAAAAATTGGGTCACATGCCAAAAAAAGTAAAAGTAAAAAAAATAAAAAATTTAAAAAAAAAAAGTGTTAACCAAATGTAACATTATTTTGACCACACCCACCCAATGTTGGCAAAATACAGTCAGTAAAAATGGTGTGTTTAGGTGCTAAAATGTCTCTCCTAGTCAGAAGTTAACTTGTGAATGCCCTTTTACATTTGATTTAATGTGTTGAATGTTGAACTAACAAAACTAAATAAATCTGCATCCTCTGAGAAACGCTGACTCTGCTACTGGTCCGTCAGACAGCGTTGTGCAGTTAAAATACAAGACAGATGCAACAATAAACCAAATAGTCTAATAGACGTGCCTCTTGGGTGCTGGTAAAGTACAAAGATCTTAATACTAATACTAGTTTCCTTTTATCTGCCCTCACTTAGCTCAATAAATACATACTTTATAATGTAAAAAAAACTAGCCCACTATCTCAATAGCATTACTCAAGTGATTTCAGTGCACATCAAATGCAACTTTATTAGAAATGAAACCATCATTAAGTGAAACATTGTGAGGATTTCTTCTTCTCATCTTGAAATCAATAGATAACAGAGCTATGGTGTGGTGCAAACACATTTTAAGACTGCCTACCTCATACTTAAACGTTGCATCAAGGAGAAATTCCTGCAACATCTTCTCTCCCAGTTCTTTGCTGGCCTGGTCGCTCACAAAATGAAGAACCAACACCTCTCCTTCCAGGAAGTTTCCGTGCTTAACCATAGACAACATGGCCACCCTGAACTTGTCCTGCAGGCTCCGGCTCTTGTCCACCTTGGTGAACATCATGAGTGCGTGGTAGCGTTGGTCAGCAGCGTCACCGTCCCTTTTCCTGGACATGAATCCCTCGCTCTCTCCACCTACATCTCGCTCTTCCTCTCCTTGCTCCTCAGACCCAGCTGGGTGTGAGAGCCCAGTGTCCACAGTTAGGTCTGCATCGTTTCTGTTGGTGTTGTGGCTGGCCTGGGTGTGCTTGATCCTCTTTGTGGTGCTGGAGAAGTTCTGCCTCTCTGAGCCAAAGTAGTAAAAAGCTACAACAGCAAGTGCAGCAGCCAGGAGAAGCACAAACTGATAGGACCTGAAAGTACTGATCCTACCCATGATTCTGGCTACCAGTCTTAGGATGCCCATATCTCCCTGTTGGTGTCATGAGAATGGGGGTGTACATGGGAAAACATTCACCATTTTGTGTCCTTCCAGTTCATAGTTATTTTTTATAAGTTGCCAACATTTTCCTGTAAGAGAAAGAATGCTCATTTTAGTCCTTCTGGCATGTTACCTATACACCGACTTTAAAATAATTACAAGTATTTATTCAGTCACTGAATTTTAGCAAAAAAAGATTTAGTGTTGAAAACATTCCTTGTATTTTTTGTTAAACTGAAAAGAAAACTTCAAAACATCCTTTTTAAATGCTCCCCATACCAAACGGTTTGACATCCACAGCTTTATTACAATCCAAACTTCACTTTGAATAATTTCCTGTACTGGCCAACTCAGGTATAAACAAAACAGCCAATTTAATTGATATCATTTCAGCTGTGGGTAATCACCGCTTCTTCTCTCTTCCTACTATTACACTATCCCAATACATGCTTTTTTAACTAAGCAGTTTAAAGATGGAAATGGGGTGCTCCTTTTATGGTTGTTGTTTTTTATTCTATTCTAGTCATATTTTACATATTGTTTTTTAAGCATTGCCAATTACACTTTTGCCTCTCTATATATCATACATAATACTGGTTTCCCAGAGCTCTGCGGGCAGTGTTTTCATACATTTCGCGCCAGTGTTGCCCCGTACACACTGACGCCTACAAAGCTAAACTCCTGTTGTTACCATGCACATGCAAAAAATATAATTCACCTTAACAGAAAAAAGGGCAGAAGTGCATCTACTTGCCTGTCTCATGTCGCTGATCTCTGCAGTTCCATCCTGACAGCTTGTTCGGGGATTATACCGTCCTGAGTTACTGGATCCTCACGTTTTCGAAGCAATACAACATTAGCTAACGTTACACCGACATTTAACGACACCGTTTACGTTCATGGGAAGCCATACAATCAAAATATCTGCAGTAACAAACACTACAGCAACCTGTTGACATGCCAACTGGCAACGAGGATGCTAAGTTAGCAAGTAACGACTTAGCGCCTAGATGTGGGTCGTTGAGTTGCCCTCTAACGCTGTTTGTTTAACCCGAGCACAAAGCCAAGCACGGTTTGATTGTCTAAAATTACCGATGTATCTTTTCCATACATCTGTCGTTTTTAAACTATTACGGTGTTTGCATGGCTTTGTGATTTCGAAAGGAAAAACGGCACAAAAAAAGACCTTTTGGAGAAAGCACTAGCTAGCAGCCTAGCAACAAAATACTGTGACACAACCTTAACCACACCCACTTTGGGTACAGCCGTATTCCGAGCCATGCTGCCTTCAGGTACAGTTGGACAAAATGTCAGTTGTGATTTTGACATATGAAAGACTCAGAAATTATGAGACTTGGCTGTAAAGGAATTTAATGTTCATTTATTAATTTCTTTATTTTTAATTAACGATATTTCCCCCCCCGTTTGTGTTCATTTAAGATTCTACAGTTTGAATCACACTTTTAAATCGTGTCTGATAGATTCTACTCAGTATTTAGAATTACCAAAAACTTCATTTTGTATCCCAAACATTGTCTGAAAATAAATAGCTGTTCAGGTTGTTTCTTCTAACTGTTATAGTTAAAAACAGAAAAAACAATAACATAAACAATTGATCATATACTGCACATGATGCAGTATCATAGGTGGAAGTCAACTAAGTACATTTACTCAAATATTATACTTTATTTGACAGCTATAGTTATAGTATTTTACTAGAGCTAGACCGATAAACAGGCCGATATATCAGCCGATACTAGCTTATTGAAAATATATCAGTATTGGTGTATATGTCTGCCGCTAAGTAACAAGAAATTGCAGTAACGTTGTTCCCATAGACTGTAAAAAACAATAAATAATTCTTGGCTATTTATGCGCCATCCAGGCGAAAATTAGCGTGTCTACCCGGGTGTCATGTTTCTATCACTGCCAATCGGAGCTGGAGCCGATAAATAGCCGTGACTACTGCAAAGTAATTTGACCCGGGAATGAATGCTGATTGTACCCTTTCCCACTGAAGACAAAAGCCAGATGTTAGTGGGGGGTTTTGTCCAACGTGAAAGGGGCTAAAGTCACGATTCATAGAAAATCTAAGGGATTTGTATCAAAATTGTTTTTAATGTTATGTGTTTATGCAAAAAAAAAAAATAATCTGCTGACATTTCGTTATTGGATGTTTTAAACTCACAAATATTGACATCAGTATCAGCCTAAAAAAAAACAATATCAGTCAGGTTATAGATTTTACATATAAAACACAATATTATCTTTCGGGGGTGCCTGACTGTGTGGCAGCCCCATCACTCTAACACCTCTCCCCAACAACTGCATGTCTGTGAGTGTGTAAATAACAATGGAGTGAAAAAAAGTGTCATTTCCCCCAAGGGGATTAATAAACTGGTTATTCTTCTCCTAAGATATGATGCTAAGAGTATTTGTAAATGGGGATATTACTACTTTTACTTCGCTAAAGGATCTCATTACTTCTTTTCTCTTCTCCACTTGAATGGGACAATGCGTGTTTGCTGGGGTAAAATTCATAAGTACGAGCTTACAAACTGCACGTGAAAGCAGCATCGTTGCCTCACGACATTTTCGGCAGCGGCATTGTTGCGCTCTGCTCGCGGCCGTCGTGTGCTTGTCCGCAGCAAACGTTAAACACCGTTTATCTACAGGAAAGATGCTAGCTTTTGCATTCGCCTGATGTTGTTTTCCTCGTAAACGATACCTAGCTCGACTTTTTTTGTTTTAAATTCAGGCACGTTGCTAGCATAAAGCGAGCTAGCTTGATTAGCTCTCGCGAACATGAATTCCAACACGCACGTCATTCAGGTGACAAATGTCTCCCCGAGCACAACATCCGAACAAATGAGGACTCTGTTTGGATTCCTCGGAAACATAGAAGAGCTCAAACTGTTTCCACCTGAGTGAGTATCCTGAACTATTAACCTAATAGGTAAAACGTTGTCTTACCTAGCTTACGCGGCTCACGCTAGGCTCCTCTTGAGGCCTGTAGGGTCGAGTAGGCCTCACTGCACAACATGCGAATGCTAGTGTTTGCCCGCGCCTTAAGTGAATGCAGCAGCAGTCAGTCCCCCCTAACGTTACCGCATGACCAACATATATTGATATTTTTTCCTTTTCTCGTGTGTTTACGTGAGTGATTTAGCACAGATTAAAATTCCCTCTTTTTTCATAGACGCCGGGATGTAATTCAAGTTTCCGAAACAGTTAATCGACTAATCGTTTGACAGAACATTAATCGGTTAAACTTTGGTAATCTGCTAATTGACTCCGTTAAAAAGAATAAATACTAGGTCTTCAACTAAAGATTGTTTATCGTCTGTTAATCTGTCAATAATTTTTGACGAATTGTTTGGCCCATCACAAGCTCCAAGGTGAGGTCTTTGAATTACTTGTTTTGTCTGACAAACCGTCAAAACCCCAAAGATTTAAGTTCACAATGATAGAAAACACAAATAAAGCAGGAAACCCTCACGTTTGAGTAATTGAAAATTATGTAACCTTAAGCACATAATTTTTCATTTGATAAATTACTGTTACACGATTATAATTGCTTATCAAAATTGATGCCAACTTGTCAGTTACTTGACTAATTGTTTCAGCTCTGTAAAACATTAAACATTAGCCTGTTTAAGCATCTTTGCCCTTTTCTGTTTCACATGACTGTAAATTGAAAAATTTGTGCATTTTCTCTTATCCCCAACATTTTACAGACCTAAACAATTAACTGAGTAATTGGAAAAGTAATTGTCAGACAAATCAAGAATATCAAACACTTGCAGTCCTGGATATAAGGGCTACAGCATTTTCTTAATGTGTAAATGCTAATTTAAACAAAGTGGGGAAAACAAATTATCTTAACGTTAATATTGTTTTGTCAGTGACTTCCTGTTTGCAATCCCTTGGGTTCCCTATATCCACTTAGGATGCTTATGAGCTACTGCAATACATACTTTACAGTATTTCAACATTGACCATAATAGGAAATAATTTTTCTCTGCTTTGTATTTTCCTCTATCGATTTACACCTGGCTTCTCGGCAGGTAGGACATGTCAAGGACTGTGACAACAACATAGTAACAATTTAAACATAATTTCACTTACAAGGCAACCAGTGGGGAAAAAGATAAAGGTTCACAGCATCAGTGATCTTGTTTCTCAACAGATTGTCGATGAAGAGTTGTGCTAACACTGCAACACTCTATAAATTAATATTTCTAAGATACCTTGTTGGTCTAAGCAGAGGATGTAGAGATCAGTGAGTGGACAAGTATGTATAGCCCACAATCCATTATTAACTTAGTTGTCCCTGAGGACACACAACTCATTCAAGTCAGTTTGAAGAAGGTATGTTGGGTCTCCTTGTTTGTATTCTTTGCGCAACATATCTGTATCTTTTTCCAGTGACTCTCCCTTGCCTGTGACTTCACGTGTGTGTTTTGTAAAGTTCCTTGAGTCTGAGTCGGTGGGAGTTTCCCAACACCTGACGAACACCGTCTTCGTGGACAGAGCCTTGATCGTGGTCCCTTTTGCTGAAGGTGGGTGTCTGTTTAATTCCTGTCTCACTCACATGGCTATCTCTGAACAAACATCACAATGTGTAGGTTGTTTTAATAGAATTACAAACACTACCTGACCAAGCAAAATTAGCTATGCTTTTCAGTGCTTGGCATTTCTACGTATGTAAAAGGGAAATGTACATTTGTGTCCATGTCTCACAATCTAGCTGTAAACTTCTCTCTCTGTTATTTGTGTTGTGGTTTTCATAGTGGACAAGTCATTTGCAGAGAGCCCCTTCCTTGCTGGCTGAAAGTGGTCCTCTGCTGCCATCAGGAGATTAGAAAAAATAATGGCACCAGGCTCGCAAGCCCCCTTCTCTCTCTTGTTCAGCAGTAAAATATTAACTCTTTATTTTTTTTCTCTCTGTTAAAGGCATCGTTTCTTTAAAAAATAAATGCCACACAACTCTAAAGCAAAATGAGGGGGTGGGGGAGAGGGTGCAGGGCAATCTCAATTCTTCACATGTTCAAAGGATTTGAATATTTTTTTAATTTTTTAAATAAAATGTATGTCGAATAGTAGGCATGCACCAAACTAGGGATGCCCCGAGCAGATGTGCTGGATCGGTATAGAGGCCGATCAGGACATTTTCTAATTAATTGGTATCGACTTCAATCTTGAACAACTTCTGATCCTCTGTTTATATTTTAACCTTTTGCCCGCTGGGTATGCCAGTTGCCAAAATGTCCCATTGTGCTTGAACCAATAAACATCAACAATGAGAGCAACATCAACGCTGACAGCATGCATCAGTGAGAAACGCCACTTTAGGTTTTTTGTTTTTGTTTTTTAAAACTATTGCTTTTCCTCTATCAGCAACATTTTGCAGGTGTTATACACCTCTAAAAGATCTGCAATTGAAAACTGCATTTAAACTTGGGTATACTGTGTAATTTATGTTACGTAGCATACATGTAGTTGATTTCCTGCCACAACAGATCCACACTGACACTCCTTTGTCCATTGATATTATGTGCAACACTGTAGGAAACCAACCCTGCACATACACACTGGTGTTTTCAGTTACTGGCTGATTAGACCTAATTTTAGGTTTTCAAGTTGTTTGCTTAGGTCACCAAACTCCAGGTGTAAGTAACCCCGCCCTAACAGATGCAACAAAACTTAGCACTAGGGTGAGGGACATGTCAATCAAGCACAGTCTTACAGGTCCACACAGTCCCGAGGAGAGGTCTAATCAGCCAAATAACTTTGCACTACAAAGGAAAATGTAAATACTGGATCGGGACTTGGTATTGGCTGAATCCTAATATTAAATGGCTCAGATCGGGGGGGGCGGGAGATAATGTTCGGGACATCCCTACACCAAGCACAAAGCATGCAGGATAGATTAACTAATCAGCTGTGCATGCTAGAATAGATTTTGAAGGTGTGTGCCATCATCTACAGTTACTTTCAGCAGATGTGGTGTAAGTTAATTAGCGCATAATTTGGTTATTAATAATGATAAGCACACAAACTGCCTTTGGCATTTACTTGCTTCATGTGCCAAAGCCTTGTATTATTTTACACTGTGCATCTGTATTTCCAAATTTTCACTAACACACAAGAGATAGAAGTAATTTTAAGCCTCTGCTTGATGTTGCAGTAAAAATGCTTTTTTATTGACCCTCTCCACACATGACTCTGAAAGAGTTGAGTGACTCTCACGTTTAACAGTGGTGTTTCTTTTGTTGTTGTGTTTTACAGTTCTTTTTCCTGGTTCAGCCAGCCCTATATACCAGGCCCTGCTGAAAATGCCACCAACAGTTTTGTCTTCTGCAGCCTTATCCTGTTTCTCAAGTGTCCTTTCTGTTGTGTGTGCGTGTGTGTGTGTGCGTGTGTGTATGTCTCTCTCTCTCTCTCTCTCCCCTTTTTTTTTTACAATGTCAAATGTCAGATTAAAAAATAGCCTGTTTTCAGATTGCACAACCATGGATGATCATCCCCATAAGATTTTCCCTTTGATTTTACTGTTTGGTTTTTCTTCAGCTTTGGGCACTTTTTTCATGATTTTATCACAGCTTTTGCTGGCAGTAGCCCATAACTGTTTAGTGCCGTTTGTTTGACATTGTTTAGTGTTTTTTTTTTTTTTTTTTTTTTTAGTGACATACTGTTGGCTAATACCTAGCAGTACTGTAGCTTGTTAGCAGTACTTTATCTGGTTGCCAAGTAAGTTTTGTTGTGGTGGAATTGTACAAAGTAACCACCAACAAAAGCCCAGAAAAGGTAATATGACTGAACCTTTTCTGTTGTTGTAATGGTAAGTGATGTTGAAATGTACCCTTGTGTCTACACCCAAATCATGAACTTTGTTCTCTGTATCTCAATGTTTTTGTGTGCTTTATAGCGAAGCAGCCGGCGCGAGTCGCTTGTTCATAAAACATCTAATGAAAGTTGAGAGCACATCCCACGGGACAACTGGCTGTGCTTGCTTACGTTTGGTTCATGACTTAAAAAACAAGTACAGGTGATAAAATCTTGGCAGTGTTGACCACAGTGTGTTATTGTGACTTTTAAATTCATAGCTGCTAATCCTACAATCATACTTTCACAAAAAAAATCAGGGATCAAGATTTACAGACAAGACAAAAAGTGGATTTTTTTTATTATTTTTTTATTTTTTTACTACAGAGTAGTTAGACTGAGGTGGCTTGTCTGCAAGTCTTGTCTGAGTGTTTATCGATGTCTTTCTTGGAGCACGTACTGAAATGTTGTTGTTCTTCTCCAGGAGTCATTCCTGATGAATCTAAAGCTATGTCGCTGCTGGCTCCAGCCAATGCCGTGGCAGGAATGATGCCTGGGGGAGGCCTTCTTCCAACACCCAATCCTCTGGCAACAGTGAGTATTGACATTAAGTTTGAAAACTTATATTGTGATCATGATCTTTGCAAGTGCAAATTTTGGGTTTCTCTTTTTCTATTGCTATATGAGTCTCTTTGATCTTAAACATAACTAATTGTAAGTCAAATTATAGTTTATGTAAATAAAAAATAATAATTTTAAATGTCCACTTGCATTACTCCAATTTTCCAAAACATGCCATATGTTATTAGATTCCTACCCACCAGGCAGCACTGTGAATATCGGCCTTATTTGTAAGAGCCTGTAAACTCTTGGTGGCGTGTTCCAACACCCAAAGTTTAAGAATTGCATTTGATTTATTATTATGAGTTGAAGAATGGAAAGGGAACTAGATGCAGAAGGAAATTGAGAAAAATCCAGTTATTTATATTGTTTTTGTGTAAAAATCAACAGGAATGCAACCAGGGTTTTTCCTGGCTCAGAATGGGCCTTTGGGGGTCCGTGTACAGTTAGGGCTGGGCCATATGGCTTATAAATAATCTCTATTTTTAGGCTAATATGCCTCGATATACGATATATCTCGATAAATGAAATTGGGACTTTTTATTTTTATTTCTCACCTAGCTACTGGAAATACTTTGGTTTAGGCGAGGGGTGCAATAAAACGGCTTTTATTTTCTGAGAAATCACAGGAAGTCCTTTATTCAATCTAATTTTATTTATATAGCGCCAATTCATAACAGAAGTTATCTCATTGTGCGTTTCCTATAGAGCAGGTCTAGACCGTACTCTTGATAATATTAATTACAGAGACCTAACAAATCCCACCATGAGCAAGCATTTGGCGACAGTGGCAAGAAAAAACTTCCTATCCATTTAGCGCTAGCTTGACAGCGGAGCGTTCAGGCCCAGTCAAAACAATGCAGTTGTAGCATGTGCGCTAAAATATAGCGACTCTGGATGAGAGAGGAGGTGACTGCTGGAAGTCCTATTTAAGTTAATGTTCTGCTTGTTAAACAGTTGTTTAATCAAAAATGTATCAAATACATTTGGAGATAATTAGAATTGCTTTTTTTTTTTTCTTAATTTTTTCTCTCAAATCTTATCATTTTGGCGCTGGCTAAAACCTCTTTGGGGGGGTGCCAAAAATATCCCTATGCAGGAAAACCCCTGGTAACATGCAGAGAGGGTGGTTTAGTGGTTATTTAGTAACACTGATGTAAATAGGCACAATAATTTGGAACACACTGCAGATAATTAAGACATGATGCTGGATGCTAAATAAAATGTTTGGTGGCTAGTGCTGTTAATTAGCTCTGCAGAGTATCTTGAGTGTTTGTGTTCGTTATTTCAGATGGGAGGGACACCATTTGGAGGTCTTGGAGCTCCCAACATGGAGCAAATGGCTGCCATGGGAATGTCGGGACCTAACATGAACCCCCAGGTGAGCACTTGATCCATCACATTCATAGTTGCAGCATGATTTGTTGGGTCTCTGTAAATATTATAAAGAGTACAGTCTAGACCTGCTCTATAAGAAAAGTGCAATGTAATAACTTCTGTTATGAATTGGTGCTATATAAATAAAATTGAATTGAATGTTACAACAAACCTTTCTCGTGTTTAAAATCCTCCTCGTGTCTTTTTCAGGCTCTTTCTGCAGACTTCCTGAAGCTCATGCAGTCCATGGACCCCAAGTAAGAAACTGTACACACTCTCATCCAGGATATGCAAAACATTCTTTTGAGAAAGATCTAAATAATTGATGGCACTTGCAGGTTGAATCCATTAGCGGCCGGACTGAACCTGAATCCAGGGCTGAAGAATGACGCCTCCAATAAGGAGATTGAAGAGGCCATGAAGAGAGTCAGAGAGGCCCAGTCTCTAATTTCTGCAGCCATTGAACCAGGAAGTGAGTGCTCTGTTTCCTCATGTCCCCTTTGCAGAATACTCTTAGCAGGACTGTGTCAATGCCTCTTTAGGATTCTGAACTTTAATGTAGACTGCTTGTTTTATTTAGCAGTTTATAGTACATTATAGCGAGTGAAAACGCTAATGTACTGTTTAAATAAAACATTGTGCTGGAATTTAGTTCGGCTGTGGAATATTTGTTCCATTTTGTGAGCAAAAGGTCTCTGCTACCTGGTAGGTACTTAATTTGATCTGTTTTTTTTTTTTTTTTTTTTTTTGCAGATAAGAAAGATGACAAGCGCAAACATTCCCGCTCCCGTTCGCGCTCACGGCGCAGGCGCTCCAGATCTCGCTCAAGACACAGGTAAAGATACCTGCATGATGCATTCTGTCCCTGGACTGGCAATATCAGATGTGAACGAGATAATGGGCTGTGGTGTCTACACATAAGACATGAACAGCATATTTCATTTCTGGCAATAATATGTTGTTTTAAATGTGCCGCTTCTTAATTTTGGCAGACGTTCGAAGAGCAGGTCTCGGCGGAGGTCCCATTCCAGGAGTAGGAGGAGGTCCAAGAGTCCACGGAGGAGGAGGTCCCACTCCCGGGAGAGAAACCGCCGCAGTAGATCTAGGTCAGTATCTCCACTACAGGACCAAAATAGCTACCATTCGTTATATTGAAATGACCACGTGTTGACCACTGCTGCAGAAATGTAGCCGTAGTTGTAATCTTGATTTCATTATTGTTTTTTTTTTTATTTTTTATTGTTAAACCTGGTACTTTCTGAATACACAATACTTTGCAAAAACTTGCAAGAGTTGCCAGTACATCCAGTTTTGTACCGTTGGCACTGAACAGCTCCACTTTAGAGACTAAAGCAAAGTCTGCTGTTTCCTGCAATGTGCTGCAGTTTGCTAAAGTTGCTGACCTTGCTCGTGTCTTCATCAGGGACAGGAGAAAGGAGGAAAAGTCTAAGAAAAGGTCAAAGACTCCCCCCAAGAGCTACAGCAGTGCGAGGCGGTCACGGAGCATTAGTCGGTAAGTGGTCAGAGCACAGTGTTCTAGTGAAATACAGGCACACATGCCAGTCACAACAAGTGTACTTCCTTTCAATTAATGTGATGCTCTGCTATATTCACAACAACAAATAACTCTTTTTTTTTTTTTTTTTTTTTAATGGTTTTATTACTGTGTCCCAGGAGGCACCGGCGAAGCCGCAGTGCATCTCGGTCCCCAAGGAGGAGGTTGTCCAGGTCTCCCTCGCTCAGACGGTGAGTTGTTGTGCACATTGTACATGCAAGTCATTTAAGATATAATTTTGGAGTACAACAACTTAAAAAAATTATCCATTTGTCATGTTCAGTCACAAGAAAGAGAAAAAGAAGGACAAGGAACGTGAGAAGGACCGGGATAGAGAGAGGAGGGAGGACAGGGACCGGATCAGAGATGAAAGAGAACGCTCCAGCAGTAAGAAGAAGAAGAGCAAAGACAAGGAACGAGATCGGGACCGCAAGTCCGATAGTGAGAAAGGAGACGTTAAGGTATGTTTAGAGCCTGGAATTTCATATCGAAATTATTGCCATTTAATTGAACATCAGGCGGCTACATTTCATGTGATTTTACTGAAATGCACATTGAGAATGAAGAGCATCTCCCAACAATGAGCTAATGCTAGAATTTTGTCAGCTTCTGAATTCCCTTTTTTAACACTCTCACTTAAATTGTCTTGACAGGTGACACGGGATTACGATGAAGAGGAACAAGGTTATGACAGTGAAAAAGGAGAGGAGGAGGAGGAGGATGATGAGAGGAAGAGTGACTCAGACTCTGCTTCATCCCCCAAAGGCCAGGAGGACATGGAGAGATCTGAGGGCCAAACCCCCAAAAAGTCCAAACTGAATGGAGACGATCACCATCAGGAAGACATGGAGATGAGCGACTAAGAACATCCCGAACCAGACCGTGTTATCTTTCCACTGTACTCTTTTTATATTTTTAATACAGGCCACAACATGTCTGTGCCTGATTTCTCAAAGTACAAAAAAAGATGTTGTCTTAACTGTAGAATTATTGGGAAGGGGGTGTAGAAGGAAAGCAGTCAAATAATTTTTGTAAAGACAAGAAAACAAGGACTAAAATATGAATAACGAGATGGTTTTAAATTGTCAATGCTATAGTTTTTCAAGATCCAGTTGTTGTTTTTTTTGTTGCGTTTGTGTTCAAACTTTGTCTTCCTGACAGTAGAATACACAGCATTTTCCGCTAAAATGTAAATATTTTACTAGTCGGGATTGAGTCCTTAACTTGTTCAGACTGTTAGTCACCCACCACCAAATTCATGTTAAGTTTTTTGTTAGCTGAACCATTCTGCTTTAACTGTACTACACCCAGTCGTATTTCAGCTGACCCTTCCTATTTACACCCCTTTGTAAGTGTACACTGTAGATTGAAATGTGTTGTTGCAATGAATTACTTTGTCTGCCAAGGTTTTCCAAAGGAAACTAATAAAATTGGGTCAAACTGTCAACTTATTATGTCACTAAGAAAATGTGGAAGCGCAAGTTAAATATTGGGAAATACGGTTCCTGTAACTTCCTGGAGTCTACGCTGGTTGCCTGGCAACTGCAAAGAGTGGGAAAAAATATGCAACACAACCGCCCATATAATGGTAAATTGTCTATTTTACATTCTGGTTTTTGTACGGATTAAACAACCACGATATAACGCTAATTTGTTAGCGGTGCTGGTAAACAGATTTCTATTACCGGAGGACAGAGCTAGATTAGCGTTAGCTGTTTCCAATCGTTGTGCTAAGCTAACTGGCGGCTAGCTGTAGCTTCATTTTAACGGACAGATATGATTAAAAACAAGCTATAACGTTAAGTCTTATCTACCGCTAACTCCACCAGAAAGTGTCGACCTCTTCTGTTAAATTAAAAGGCTTTCTTCCGTTACAGGAGGTTATGTGCGTAAAAACATGGAGTCCAAACTCAGTTGGATATGTGGAACTTTTATTTTAGTTAGTACATTTTATATGAAAATAGTGTCGCAGACTCTTACAACTGTTTTTGCTGTACAACGGACATGTAAATGAATGAATTTTTTACGTAAAACATGGAAAACTTAAGCAGCTGAAAACAAGAAGAAGCATGAAATCAAATATAAAGCGTTATATTAGTGAGGATGCACACTTCCAGTAACGTTAGCTGCATTGGCCTCTACGGAGGAATATAAAAAATGAAATGTACTGTTTGATTTGGTTATACCGATACTGAATATGGATATATATAAGCAAATTGTTCTAACACTTTGAGCCAACACATCTGTGTAGCACACCTTCATTTTAAACTGCAGCAGCAGGCAACTTAAACATGAGCACAACACCTGTTTGTATCAACATGATTAAAAGCTCATGAACCATAGCAGCAGCTAGAAACACTCTTTCAGAGTTTAACTTTTCCAGCCTCCAGTCAACACTCCCAGGACTTGTACGCAATTCATTTCCCGAGGAACCTTGGTGTTTTGTACTTTTCACCCTGTGGAAATGATTGATTCCACAGGGTTCCACACATCTGGAGGAGGTTCATACGGTTTATCAGATATAGTGGGAAGGGAAATAATGACAGGATAATTCAGAGATTATTTTTTTCTTTAAAACATTACAAGTATGTACAAAAATAGCAACTGCCACCTTGTTACAAACCAATAAACTCAAATTAACTCATGTGACGCTACATAAAAAAAAAAAATCCACAACTCTTCCTCTTGCAGAGGACATCTTAAACTCATCAGCACAAAGAATAAGAAAAGAGGACGTAAAAGACAAAAGCAACAACTCTCAAAACTTGTATTTACATACTGTGCAGGGGAAAAGCCTGGTTCTTATGTGTAAAAATGACATGAATGTTGTAGTCATTCATTGATTCCCTAATGTCTACTTACTTTACAATCCCCGTTTTTCTTCCTTTAGCAGGATTGTACGGTTTGTTACATAGTTTACAAAAGGTGTAGTATGAAACAAAAGGCTTGAACATCATAACTTACACTTGCTGACAAACACTCAAACAAACGAAGAGAAAACTTTGTGGTACCATAAAAATTGCAGCATTTCTAGCGTTGCCTCCATGAAACTATAATATTTCAAATGTAGGATTAAGGGTTGAGTATCACAAAATGAGTGTCTAAACTCAGCTGAAAGTCGAATGGCTGTAGTGGATCTAAATAGTGCCCAAAAGTTCAGTGATGCTACTCCATGCCCATGAAAATCAATGTTACACACACACACACACACGCACACACAATTTAATAATTTGTAGAGTTAAAGTGGAATTCTGCAAAAACTGATTTTTAGGTTTTTAACCTACAAAAGAAGCCACTTCACCTGTCACAGGTGTGCATTTGGTTAAATACAATTTTATGTGTCATTGACCCCAAATCTAATTTTACAAAACTGAAATGATTTCCGCACCTTGAGAATTTTTAAAAATCTACCTAAGTAGGAAAAAGAACCTAAAAAGTAATTTTTGGGAATTCCTCCCCAATGTGTCACACAGTAATATCAGTGCTTTACTACGAGTCAGTTAAAAACATTCCCTTTATAAACATTACTTACATACTTAAATACATAGCATCAACTGAACTGGTTGTCTGTCTTCTGCTTATACCCCGTATACAGAAACTCACCTGCTCTGCTGTCACTCGTTTGAACTTTCACTGATGAGAGGTTCAGACTCTCGGCTCCAAGTTACTTGCACTTCCTGCCTCGGCTGCTGGATTAAACCAAATCTGAAGGTGAGAGTAAGAACCTGCAACACTACGCTTCAAAAAAACACTTTGTTAATACGAGGAGACGTCGACCTCTCTGCCGCAGTGGGGCTCCATCATCAGCTGATGACGCCATTTTTGTCATGTATGTCAAACTCTGGTCGTCTTGTTGCCGTCTGTATTCAGGGTTGGGATGGGCGCTGGAATCCACAAACTGTCAAGAAATGATTACCGCTGGTTTTTTCCCTCCAAGTTTTCCTTTTGTAATTCAAAAAGTATGTTTTGTAGCACATGGTTGCCTCGTTGCACATTTGTTTCCTGTTCCAGCTTGAGAGGTTAAAG
Organism: Siniperca chuatsi; assembly: GCF_020085105.1. Classification (NCBI taxonomy): domain Eukaryota; kingdom Metazoa; phylum Chordata; class Actinopteri; order Centrarchiformes; family Sinipercidae; genus Siniperca; species Siniperca chuatsi. The sequence goes on from NC_058047.1 coordinate 14,441,688, forward strand.
GTCAGGGAAGCGGCTAGGGTCTTCTTTATAGTCGTTGGGAATGGTAAAAATGGACTCATCAAACTCATCATAGCGAAACTCCTGAAATGTCACGGTGGCTGTGATCGTAGGAAAGACAGGGATGTCTGCAGGGAGACGAACAGAATTACAAATTATGTTTGCAAATCTTAGATGCATGCTTTGAAATTTTACACCAGTATGCAGATTTCTTTCCATGTTTTAAATGAGGAGGAGAAAATATCAAATGAAAAAATCCCTTTCTATCTAATTTACACAGTATGCTTCTTTGAATTACATCTGCTTACCGAGTTTGACAGGAAAGCCAGGGGGGAGCTTCATCTGAACAAACTCCCTGAGTTTATTAAAGTGCTTGAAGGGTGCAATCACCTCCAGAACGTTCAGTAACCTGAGGGAGAACGAAACCAAAACCAACAAATGGTTACAGGTTACAAATAAACTTATGGCTGAAATACACACAAATATAAGACTAATTTTACTGGTAAATATAAATCATAAATTCTTAGATATTGGCATATTTCGTTAGACTTGTTAGATTATATTTTAATTTATAATTTGCTACTTATATCAACTGTTCTAAGCTCCACAGGACTGAACTGTAACACGTTGCTGATACACAATCACTCAGTAATTAGAAAGTTAAAATAAAAACATTTCAAAGCTTTTAAAAACAGAAAAACAGAATCAAAGCCAGAAGTCTTAGTAAATACAAAGGAAATAAATTCAAACAAAAACATCTTTATGTCATTTGCTCAAACGAGTCATTTCCCTTTCTATCACCACTATGCACATGTCAGGAGAAAATAACAGGAGGGAAGTTTGGCTCCCTGCTTTTTAGTAACAGTCTGGATGCCAAGTTAAGGAGAAGACTCACGATTCAATGCCCAGAGGGAAGTCTTGACTCATGGCTATCGTGGCTTTGAAGTTTTTCTTGCTCTCTTTGCAGACCAGCTCTCTTCCTAGATGAGGTGCTCTGAGGGGAGAGAGAAACAACAACCAGTCAGACTGTAATCTCACGATGAAGGCAGCTCACTGAGGAAGAGTTTACAGCTTGTTATTATGCAGAAATCTTCCATATGTATTATAGTTTTAACTCACTCTGCTTTCTGTCATTCATGTCTTCTAAAACAGTAACTGAACACGACCCTTATCAGTTAAAGGAAACAACTGGTCCTTGACAAGTGCAGATTAACATTTTGTGACATAGAAACTCAGATTTTTGCATGTGGAGAAGACAATGTAGTCTACAATCTGCATGGAAATTACACAAATTACAATGATACTGTAGTAATATATTTGCTATAGAAATGTTATTTATGTGAAGTCTAATTTTCCATTCTTTAGGAGAGGGAAGCTAAAATAATAGTGCTTCATCTGAAAGGACACTTAGTTCCTTCATTCACAAATATAATATGTCTATGAATTAACATTAATGGTCTGGCTTCCCCTGTAAAAGTCTAAAAACGACACCTACTTTCCATTGTCAGCAGCGATGTATTCTTCCCAGGATATAGTGTTGGGTGAAGGGGGAGTCAGAGATTGCCTCCTCGTCGGCTGAAGAGCAGAAAGAAAAAAAAACCCAACACTTTAAAGGGCAGATCAAAAGACTAAACTATGGCAGGGTCACACATAAAAAAACACAAAAATGGAAAACAAAGTTCCAAAGTGACAATGATGGCAGACAAAACAAAATGATAACCCATTAAACTGAGAATAGTCTAACATCAAGTTTAACTATCTGTGTTCTTGAAATCTGTGAGCTGCCAACTTCTGATCAACAGCCAATCTGACAAAATTCATACAAAGACCTCATTTAAGAAAGTGGGATCTCTTTAATATTATTTTAACACTTTATTCTATCAAACTTTCTTAATTTACTCCCACAGAGCAATGCCATGCACAGGCCACTAGAGGGCCCCAGTGCATCATTAACCCACAGTAACCTCTGGTTGGCCTGTTAAGCCTCTCACACACACACACAGTATAACTGAATTATTATAGTTTAGTACACCACTAAACATCTGTAGAGACACAGGAAATGCTTCCAGACAGGATCAGTGTTAAACATCTTAAACTATCATGGACGAATGTATTGAATGTATAAGCCAAAGGATGCAGTGCATACAGTACACCAGGATGCACACAGCAGGATACTGAGAGATCATGATAAGTAAAAACGGGGCCAGCGAACGTACGTTTGCTTCCACTTGTTAAAAAAAATGTGATTACTGGAAGGAGTTTCCCCCTCATATCAAATAATCTAAGCCTCCTGAGGAAAATGATCTCGACTTCCTGAATAAACTGTAAGAGTTCTCCTTCAGCGTCAGTTTATTTTAAGATCAGACAATCTGTTCTTCCTGACCCTGAATTAGAACTTGGATGAGCTCCATCCTGTTTCTCCTAAAATTGACTTTCTCCTAAAATGAACTTGCTGTTCTTGCCAACGTTCACACCAGCTGACCTCTCTTTTGTAAACTGTGCTTTAATAAGGCAACTAGGGCAGAATAATGTGGGAAAATGTTGTGGATGACGAGACACCTGTTTGTGCCAAGAGACAGATCTATGTAGTGTGAATTGAAAAATGGAGACAATGTTTTCCTGCATTCCCACTGACACTGCCGTCATCACAGAAATGTTTTGGTGTTTTCACTGCGGGCCGCGGCCTTGCTAAGTGCTCGCTCTCTCACACCGCGTGTATCACGTGTTGTTGTGATGAGGACAGAGTACACACAGCCTGCGGAGGCCCTGATCTGCTGGTATGCTGGTCCCACCCCTCCATCATTCCATGGCACCAGGGGTTTTAGCCTTCATCCATGTGATCAATAGTGTCAAGCCCTGTTTGAAAGCCCCCCACGCTTCCCTGTGTCCACAGGCGCAGAGCTGACCTGCTCTCCCTCGCTGTGGTAAAAAAAAAAAAAAAAGCTACGTCACAGCAGCTGCTTATTTTCACCCTCACCCACTTCCATGCATCATTTCCACTGGGGTGGAAGGAGAAACTATTTCCACATCGACACCCACTAAAACACAGCCTTTTCACTTTAAATACAAGTGGGCACTGATTCAAATGAGTGTAAAGAGACTGACAAACAACAGAGGACACTGTGATGAGACAAAGCACAAGCACAGAACAAGAACGAGTCGACAAAAAACAACCGAGCAGTTAAAAGGCACCCATTGAGTGTTGAAAGGCATTGTCTTCACTGTGTGACTGGCTTTATGCTCAGTGTTTAGACAAGGGCTTGCTAAGCAAAGTCTGGAACATACTGTAGTGAAGGGTGGGTGGGAGAGTCATCCCTGTGAATAAGGTGCAGCTTTGTAGCTTTCACCACTAGGTGGCATTGCTGAGACTCTAATCCATGCATATTGGAAGAGGAGCGGTGGTGGACCTGTCTCACAAACAGTGATCAGGGGCAGCTGTTCATTCTGTTTTCATGTCCGAAAAAAATAAAACATCAAAGAAACAACAGCGGGGAGTCAGACAGGAATTTTTCAATAAACCATGCAAAGTTGACGGCCAGAGTCTGGCAGGAAGTCCATGCTGTTTCTACAAGATTTATCTTTGTATAGATACAGCAATGAGAACTGTGAGGTTTATTTTGTTTGAGACTCATACCCCAAGGTTCCAGCGGGACAGGACAGTTTCAGGACTGGACTGGTGGTTACGCTGCAGGTATAAGTAAACAGGATGTTCATTGACAGAGCAGTGCTCCAACTGGTTCTCATTTTTACTAAAAAGTTCCTAGCAGTGAGTCACAGAGTAACTTTAAAAGTGTGCAGCTGCACTCTATTAGCCATCCTTTCTTTTATGTTTTATGCTAAGAAAACCTCCAAGACTTGTTTCTTTTTGATCCAGGATGTCTGTGACTGTCACAGCAAAAGGTCCAACAGAAGGGAATTAAAAACAGTGCAGGTTTAACAGGTTTTCTGGCTCACCATGTAACTTGAGAATCTATAAGAAAATAAACTGGAATCAAACCTGTAGAACTCAGCAGTGATTGTCAGTGCAAATAGGCGCATATAGGTGTTGTTTGCACCGCAGGAACTTTGCTGGGGGACCAAGAACCTTTTGAGGAACTCAGGAACTAAACCTGCATTTCCACCAGAGGAACCAGGGACTAAATTGAGTTCCTGTAAGGTGAAAAAAAGTCCTTGTAGTTCTTGCCAGATGTCACTGACTGACGAGGGGCTGATGTTTATTATTGTTCATTCGTTAGAAAAGTAACGCTTTGTTGTTGGCTTCCTAACTGCTTTGACAAAGCAAGTTAATGTGTGCGAGAGTGAAGAGAGAGCTAACAAACTGAGAGCATGAGAGAGAGAGAGAGAGAGAGAGAGAGAGGGAGGGAGCTGCGGTCAAGTGAGGTAGAGAGTGAATGAGAGAGGGAGCGGTGATGAGAGAAGAAAGCGAGTGAACAAGAGATATTAAACCTTATTTGCTGACAGTTTCATGGCAGTAACGTTCTAAAACACTCAGCAGATCGTCTACAGTGGTCTTCTGGATTTCCTCCTCTGCATGTCTCCTTTTCATTTATTCATTAAATAAACCCAATCAAACATCAGAGACATGCTACAGTAAATACAAAGAACAACAGAATCACTCTGTTATTGTTTTCTCTGTGTGTAAATGTTTAAAATACTGCTGTCGATCTAATTTATCTAATTTTCACAGTTCTTCAGATGCTGTGGAAACGCAAACAGGAATACAGAAAAGAGACTTTCAGATCCTAGTTTAGTCCCTATGGTTCCACAGTTCCTGGAACTTTTTGGTCAAAAAGGACTAATAATATCCAATCCATGAAACACTTAAAAACAAGTCAAGGTGGTCCAAATTTTAGAATACAATAAGTCAGAGTGATCAGAAATCTTTAAATCTACAGTATCCTGATATGTTGACCCTGGGCACTCTCTAAAAGTATAGAATTTATGTAGAGTCAGCTACATTACAGCACTATGGGAATCAGTAAGGATTCAGGGTCTTTTTTTAAGGATGTCAAGTTGGATGTTAGCCATATTGGCTCCCATGTAATGTCATGTTATCAATGCGCAGGTTTCAAGCACCAATCTATGATAGGATGTTTGTGATGTGATGCTCCATGGGGACCCATAAGCGCAATAAACACATCATGGGTGATGATGGTGGGGGCGTTATGGACTGAGGCTGTACATTTGATTTAATAGCCTTCTCTCTGCTCTCTCTCCATCACCTTGCTGAAATGACAAGTGACAATCCACCATATATTCGGTGCCCGACTCACCTCAAAGTTCTGCTCTATGAGATTCCCTCCTTTGCTCAGGCTCTCCATGATGGCTTTGTTCCTCAAGATGTCCTCCTCGCTCAGATGCTCACGTCTCTTCCTGGACTCGAGCACCAGGCCGTTCACAGAGTAGAAATCTGCCAGAAAGTTTCCCACGCGCTCCTGGAGGTAGAAGAAAGAGTTAGATAAGTCCCCCCCCCCGCTGATTCACCAATTTCCCTTTTAAACACATGTCAAAAGTTCGAGAGGATAGAAAGCAATACCAACATAACTCATTCACCGCCTTCATGCCCCCTTGCCTTGTCTGTGTTGATTTTAACACTAAGCCTATCACCTGTGGTTCCTTCCTGGGGTTATCACTAGTGCTCCTTTGATTTATTTACTGTCTTTCCTGCCTGGTATATGTATGCAGTGCAGGAAATATCATCAGGAAAGTGGACGACGTCTACAGCAATGAAGAGCAGAACTGTAGTTTCAAAACAAGAGCGATATCTCACGGGGTGAGATAACAAAAGACAGAGAAACAACATTTACAGGTCAAGCTAATAACACATAACGGCGACAGAATTTATTTGCCCAAAAAGATGGAGGAAAAAAGGGAAGAGTGTTTAGTTCAGTCCAGACCTGTCAAACTATTGCTAATTTATCTCCAATATTTTATTTTGCCGGCATTATTGCTTTCACAGTAAAGTAAAAGTAAAAAGTAAGAGTGCAGGGATCCATATCTTTCTCTTTCTGTGGCTTTTTATGAGAGCTCACCCAGAGAACTGTCAGAGCACTTCCCATACTTAATATTTGATCCCTTTTAGTTTGTCCACATTGTTTTTCACGTCAGAGAAGTTGTAAAGGGGTCAACAGTCTGGGTTCCTTTTGAGTAAACCAGCTGAAAACCATCATATATTGCAAGTGATGTTATGATACACACAAACTGTAAAATACATTCTGATATACATCTGTGTACTGACCCCTGTGTATTGTTTACCTTCCATTTCCTGCCTTCTCCAGAGAATTTATCAAATTCCCAACTTTCTGTCTGGGTCAAGCTACTAAAGATTTCCAGAAATTCCACATCCAGGTGAAACCCTGTGACCCACAGCTGACTTTGGAAACGCTGTGGTGGTGGGAGTAATGATATCATGACAACAACAACCACAATACAACAGCTAACACCAACCGTCTTGTCTTCTCTGAACAGCCAGCCAGTCTGCGCTCTGGAGAAGGTGATGGACTTGGTGGAGAGCGTGGCGGAGTACACGTCGCTGCTCATCAGAATGTCCACTTCCTCCTCGGTCTCCATCTCTGACTCCTGAACATACAGGACAGTTACACAGACACCAACACAGGCATGGATGCTCAGTATGAGGTGTAAAGCAGCAGCGTTCATTTCCATGAGGAATGCTAACATTAATAACAAGCCATTTGAACACCCTAAATAACATGGCAGTAGATGATGCATGTAAATCAGGTTTTTAACATGTGATGACAGCACAGACTGAATTTTAGTGTTGCTGCAATGTTGATATGTAGAAACTTGGATTGCAAATCAACACAGAGGAGTTTTCTGTTTTACATTACAGGTTTTTTCCCCAATAACACTACCAGTAGCACCAGGACCAGTGATTTTAGTATTTTTACAGCTAATATAATCTGTGTATATTCAAAATTTAGCAAATCATAGCTGAGCAGACGAACGTGTAGCATTTGTGTGATACTCATGTCCCACCATTACTATAAGAAAGAACTACCTGTTACTACCAGTTATAATCTTTTCCTCTGCGAGCGATGGGAACATGTCTGTTGGTTCCTTTGGTCAAGAGCAAGTTATCTCAACAAACATTTTGTATGAATATTCATTCTCCCCAGAGGCTGATTGTTAATGACATTGGTAACGTGACTTTTCATCTAGTTTCTTGGACAGTGTCTCCCACCCACTCCATGACGTGCTGGTCAAGCAAAGGAGCACCTTCAGCGGAAGACTTATCCCACCAAAAAGCACCACAGAGCGCCACAGGAAGTCATTCCTGCCTGTGGCCATCAAACTATTTAACTCCTCCCTCTAAGGGTTAGTCTGTTTGACCCTAGGTCTTGACCCTAGGTCACTAAACTGGACATTGATCATTACATCTCCGCCATAATTAATAATAATTGTGCAATATTCTGTGTACTACTCCCGTGCAATATTAGTTTTCCCATGTTAGTTTTTCTTATTTATTGTTATTGATATTATATACCTCTATTACTCTCGACAGTACATGCACCTCCGCTTTTTACTATTACTTATTACATATTTGGTGACACTGTATTTTATACTGTACTTTCATCATCAACTGGTAAACCTACTTGGTACTCGACACTTAGTTTATCTTATACTTATACCGACCTGATACTTAATTTATTTTCTGACCTGTTTTATAGTGTTTATAGTGTATCATATCGTTTTCTAGTACTTCTCCTGTGTGTACTGACGTAAAGGCTAACTACTGTAACAAAGAGTTTCCCTACGGGGATCAATAAAGTATTTCTGATTCTGATTCTGATTCACCCTATGGAACACTGCCATACCATTTACTGAAATTTTTTTTTAGCCCCACTACTGACAAAGCTGTGGGAACAGCAAAACTGTCAGTATGTTGTTGTTTTTTTTAAACCAAAAGTTCAGTAATGTGGTGGGGCTAAAACGATTAAACAATTAGTCCATTTACAGAGAATGAATGCAACTATTTTTATAATCAATTAATCGTTTGAGTCATTTTTCAAGCAAAAATAACAAACATTTACCGGTTCCAGCTTCTTAAATGCGAGCATTAGCTGCTTTTCTTTTTCTTAGCTGACAGCCAATTGAACATTTTTGAGCTTTAAACTGTTAGTTGGACAAAGCAAGATATTTGAATATGGCTGAATATGAAGTATACAATACAATTTTTGTCTATTTTCTGATATGAACATTGCAAACTTCAGGGGCTGCAAGTGAAGCTTTGGTCTTTCAGTCTCATATCAGCATGCGTCTCACACACCTCATGGTGTATCCGCTGGTAGACTTTCTGTTCGTTGTCCAGCACAACAAAAGACTCGGAGGGGATGGCATTGCCGTTGAAGATGAAACTCAGGTCACCGCGCTGACACTTCATGTCTGTGAAGTCTATCAGGGTAGTGTCGAGTCTATACATACACACACACACGCACACACACACACACGCACACACACACACACACACACACACACACACACACACACACACACACACACACACACACACACACACACACACACAGAGTAGGTTTAGTGTGGGAACTTTAGACAGATCAAAGGAGAAGACAAACAAGGAAAAGGAAACAGAGGACGACAGCAAAAGAGCTGAACCGAGTTTAACTTTGGCCACATGCAAGACTCTAGCAAACACAGTGTCAAAACTGTAAGCAGGAAAAAAAACTCTGATGGATGTCACACCTTTGCTCTCAAAGTTTAGAGACAATGTGTATGGTAATCACTGCCATGGGAGACCAACAACACATTTCAAGAATCTTTTTTTTTACTCTTTTTTTTTTTTTTTTTTTACTCAAAGTGGGTAGTCCTGGAATGAGGCATGACAGCAAAGAGAATAACTGATCTGCTTGTGAAGACCAGACACAGAGTGGTAGGTGATATGGGTAGGTATGACAGGCCTGACACACTGTAGCACCAGAATGTAAATGAACTTGCTGTGACAGTTTTTTTCTTTCACTCTCTCTGTCTCTTTCTCTCTCTGCAACTCCGGGATAATAAGAGGGCATTTTGAATACCAAATGAGACAGCCAGGAGCAGTTTCAGAGAATAATGACAAGCTCCACATCAAGGGGTATCTCATACAGAAGAGCACACAGAGACACATACACACTCTTTTATGTTCAGAGTTCATTCTTCAAACAGATTTAGAGGATATGTTATAATACCCAAATATAGAAGCATCTGCGTATGTGCTGGATAAAGGGTTGCCCTGGTTTGTTGCACATGTAACCCAGTAGCTAAAATCCATGTGTTGATGTGTGTGCATTAGCCCTAGCTGTGAGAGCTGAACCTCAAGGCTGTTGAATGCTGCCTCGTGTTAGCTTTTTGCCCACAAGGCCATGAAACACAGCAACGTGGATTCCCGCTGTAGATTCATTGTTGTGAATGCGTGTCAGCATGCGTCAGAGTGTGACTAATTTCTGCTGATGCCCTTTGTGAGTGAGCTAGGCAGCACGTTAGACACTACTGTAACTCTCCTTCAATGACGCTCTGATTTAAATGAAAAAAAAACAAAACACAGAAGTAAAAGATCTGCGCGCACAGCTCCCTCATACTGCCAGGCACTGATTTCACACTCTAGTTAACCAAACTAGGTTGAGAGGAGAAAACTGGAGGTGGAGAGAGAGGAGAACGAGGAGAGGTTATGTGCAGCACAAGATGACAGATAGATTAGTGAGCGTTGAAAGTAACTAAGATGCTTGATAAAAGGTTTTCTCAAGGGATTACTGTTTAATTTGATGTGGTTTTCATAAGGTGGTGTTACAAGGCAGCTGTAGAATTGCTTTTCTTTGTCTTCAAACATCACACATTTTATCTAAATACATTATATTTGTGACAGGACTTGCCTGATGTTGAGGCCCTGCTTGTAGATCTTACACGCATCTGAAGGCAGGATTCTGGAGAGCAAAGGCACTGCAAGATGAAAAGAGTAAGGACATGTGAAGCAACGTCTAAATTTAGAAAGCTCACTCAATAATGAAGACCACCATCGACTTTAAAGCCTCAGTAGCATATAGCTCTACAGAATAGAGGGCCATATAATGTGTAGTTCTGTAGCTAAATATTTAACAGCTCACAGTCCTCACAAGTTAAGAAACCGAAAAACAGAAACTTCACTTGCTGTTCTATCGTTGCACAAAGAGGTATTTTAACAGTCCAAAATAGTTCTGTGAAGGACTGCAGAGAAAAAAACAAGTGGCTCCTACAAATCCAGCAGAGCACCACATGTAGACTAAACAGGCCTGAAGGGCACAAAGCCAGAAATCCCTCTGACAGTCTCAGATCCACGAGACCTTGTTGGTTTAAATCAGACTCATCTCTGAGCACATAAATCTTTATAAATGTTACAAGTATCGTCACCAAATCAAAGCCTTAAGTTTTACACAATTTCCATTTACAAATACACTGTTATGCAACCAGTTTACATTTAGTTACTATCATGTGTCCATTACATAATCTTGCCCACCTTGTCAATAATTCACAAAGACACAGTGAGTACACAAAATTCAGTCCTGGCTCCCACTCTGGAGCCAGACTTGTGCCGGCTAAGCAAATGCTGCTACACCAGTGGATACATCTCATCTACTGTCACACAGTATATTTCATCTGCTTTCTGCAACCGTTTACCAGGTGAAATTATGTGTAAATTTGGTGCAACTGGAGAATAAATTCTGCTCTGGTATTAGCAGATATTCCTGACATAGTCATATAAGGAGGGACACTGACATTAGAGGATGGTGTGTCAGTTCATGTCCAGCAGGAGGAGTAATTTTCAGCCTGCAGCCACTGGTGACTCCAGCAGTCAATGTCCCTTATGGCACAGATAAACACTCACTAACCAGACAGACATTGACAGATTGCATCACATTTTCCTGTCTGTAACAAATCCTTCTGTTGGTGTTTTAGACTACACCATTACTGAGGACACTTTTCCATTTCCAGAGTGGATAATGTCTGTCAACCTCACTATCGTAAGTCAGCAGAAGGTGTTGCTTGACTCACCCCAACTTTGGAAGTCCCAGTGAAGCTCCAAGTAAAAGTCTCCAAGCTGCAAATGAACACAAAGAAATCTCAATCACAAGTAAAACTACATGAGAGGAAAAGGTATAAAAAAAAGCTATATATTTGTTGCTGGCTTTTATGTGCATGCAGCAAAATCAGTGAAAAGTGAGAAACTAGACCAATTTTACAAACAATAAACAAGACATCTTTGCAGAATAGAAATCAAAATGGTGTACCAAAGCCTTTCATCTTACATGGACCTGAGTAAATATACGCCTTTATGTCCATCCATAACAAATCACACCTGACTGACACAAATCAATACAGCCTAATTATCCTGTGAGGACAAGAACGGGATGAACTGATCTCATCAGCACCACTGGTGGTCTCAGTCTGGCATTCGGTGATGACGTCAGGCTGGCAGAAGATCATCATTTCCCAGAGCTATATAATCTCTGAGAGACGATGACGCAGAAAAATCTCATCTCTGGCATCTCTGCCTCATTATCCAGGAAGGATCACATCCTGTCACGTCAAACACAGGCTCGGCTGAGTGTCAAGCAACTTGAACAGACATCCACATCTGGCGCTTACATTAAGACTGACGGTGGAAATCCACTTAAACAAGCCTATACTTTAGTGACCTCTTTAAATGCAGTTAAAAACACACAGGGTTTTACATAGCTTGCCTCTTTTGCTCTTGTATTTGCCCATCTGCTTACTTGCTCCCTGACTCTCTTGTGGGGGCAGCGTTGCTGCACAGCTGACCTGGAAGCTAAAGTCGCTAGATGATTACGCCCACACGCCTGGCCTCCATAACTTCATGTTAGGCAGCAACAGCATTAGAGAAAGGCTCCTTGTTACTTGCTCTGAAAAGCATATATGTCTGTCTGTACATGACTAGATGTTTTCAGCGTGTGTGTATGTGTGACATCATGTCAGGCAAACAGCCACAACAGACCCTGAAGGATAATTATGGCTCTGAACAGCATGTCTATTAGTAGTTACATGTTTACAGTGAGTGAGTCTACATGCGACGTCATACCAGGCAGCCACAAAAGCACTGTGAGGTTTTATTTTGCCTTAAACAACACGACTTTATAAGGTGTGTGTGTGTGTGTGTGTGTGTCTGTGTATCCCTCCTGGCTTTGTATTTTTGTGATTACAGTAATTTGTAAATGACAAACTTGACAGATGTCTGGGAGGGATGTTTGTGTATTTGTAGGTGTGTATTTTGTATATCTGACCCTGTGTGTATGCGCTTCACTGCATGCAACGAGAGGAGAGTAGAACAGAGGAAGAATCAAGACAAGAAAAGACAAGGAAAAAAAGGGACACAAAGATGGGAGCAGAAAGAAAAGTAAGAAGATCTGATGAGCAGAAAACAGAAACAGCTACAAGAAGTCAGGAGCAGCACTGTTAGAGGGAACAGAGCAGAAAACCGAGTAAGGACTGCTCACTTCTTTCAGGGCTTTCAGCAGCTTGGGCCTCTTGTCCTCCACACTCTCCCTGGACTGTTGCTTCAGCTTCCTCAGCAGCGCTGTGACTGAAAGACACAGAAACAACAATAGAAAGAGAGATGAAGTGAGACCAAAAGCACCAACAATGAGGTAGCTTTTTGCTGCTGAAGAGCTTTTTCCACTTTCAAAATTATGAAAAAGTTTATTGGAAAAATGTTCCCATAACAGCTGGCTGTGAATTTTTTTCAAATAACCTTTTACTTTGCTGAATCTGATCCCACCACTTAACTTGCTCCAAGAAGAAGATTTTGTGATTATATTCAAAAACTAATTTCTCCACCATGTCGTTTTGGCAAACCTTCTCTACATGGCATGAAAGCCAGCTTCAACTTAATCATGATTAGTTGGCTGAGGAAAAAATATATTTTTTTAATATGGGGCTTTTTGGAAACATTTAACCTGTCTCACTTTTAGAGAGAGCTGCTCTTGTCCATAAGGAGCTTTTTTGAGAGCATCTGCCTTCTGCATGCATTGCAGTCCCTCATTTTAATGCAAAGAAGAAGGTGGTGAACACATCAGAAGACAGCAGCTGTTGTTGCTGTACTATCCCTTCATCCACCTAATAAGTCAAAATGTGACTAAAACAGAGACTAAAACCTCTTTTCAAGGTGTCAAATTAACGCTGCATTAATGTAGCACTGTACGGGAAAGTCATCTTTCAGATTTTGTGGTCCTGTGTCATTGTGAGGGTTAAGTTTGTAACAGGTGGCTTTTTAATGTACAGGAGTACATATTGCCTGTGTGAATGTACTGTAAGTCACCGCCACTATGTTAGGAACAGACTCACTATGCAAATCCTGTCAACAATGAGACATCGCTGAAGGCAAAGATCACGCAGTTTACAGTGACGATGGCTTTTGGTTCAGAGATCTGCTTACTTCCTGGGGCCAGATGGGACACTCGCGGCACCATCGCGCCAATCCCTGCACGCCGCCTGCAGGGATCAAAACGTTCCAGGACGTTCAAAGGGAATGAGCCTGGCAGATATGGAGCTGCCTGCTAATGAGCTGCTCTTTTAACCTCCTTAATGACCTGGGGGACAGACATACTCACAGTAGACTTTTAACCATGACGGGTCAGATTAACGAGCATGCACAGCTCTTTAGCCCATTGGCTGCAGGAGACTTGCTTGTTTATGCAAAAGGAAGGAAGATCCACACCCAACTAGCTGGCATTTATTTAAATGTTATTTGCTGTTTATAAGGGGAGTGGGAGCATCAGTTGCTCACTGACATAATTGTTGTGCTTTGATGAAGCCAGGAGGGGATTAAATGATGACATGATTGTGCCACTTATTAACTAATGAAAACAGTAATAGAAAAAGAAAATGTTGGTTTGTGACACCCAGACTGCCCTACATTTTAATAGGACTAAAAGCAATAGTGGACACATGGCATAATCATTAGCCTAACTAGCTCCTGTGCTCCATGTGGTGAGTAAACACAAACATGTTGTTCATATTGTCTTACTGGTGCTCCCCACGAGGCAGCACAGAGGGGGCGGAGGGCTCGATGGTAAAACAAGGCCAAATGAGAGCACAGGCATGCATGCACGCACACTGATACACATGACCACACACGCGCCAATTCACACAGACACAAGTACAGGATGAAGGTGTCTTTGTGGCCCGGCTGCCTAATGAGTCTGGACAAGGTCTGGATGGGACTCCTCCTGATCCTCGCCGCCTCTCAGCAGGAGAAGGAAAGGACTACAATCCCACCATCTGCCCACAGACCAATGCCGACTGCTTTAACACTAAACCAAACTGACTCTCCGTGCTGGCGCTAATACACCCAGATACTGATTAGGGCACTATCCTGGCATTAATGAGGTGAATGATCTCAGTAATTTCACCTCTACACATTAATGAAAAGAGACAGAGTCAGGACATGTTTGCATTTACATCACCACAAACTGCTACTGTTTAACAATTAGGATCTAACTGGACAATTGCTGCTGGCAGGTCTCCAGCAAAATGAGAACAGTCAATATTGACACAGGTACGCTGTGGAGAGTGAGGCAGGCAGGCAGCAGCAAACAGGCCAATCTGAATATAATTTCAAACATTTAAACTTACTGAGGCTTGGTCACTTAATTTTACAAGACATCTAAAAAGACTCAAAAGGGCCACATTAACTAAAGATAACACACCACATGCAGGACGGAGAGCTCTTAATGTTTAATTAAAAATGACAAGCTGCTTTCAGAAAGTATGCATAAATGTAGTTCAGGCATTATCATTTTGTTTTAATATTTTGTTTTGATATTATTTTGTGAGAGGTGTTACTGTGTTTTAAATTCAATATGATTTCACTTTGCTATGAAATCAGTATTCCGCTGTAGGTCTAATACTATAGATGTAGAGGGCTCCGGTACAGGCTAGGCACCAACATACAGTGAATTTACAATATTACAGATCTTCCAAATATTGGCTGTTTACTAGCTAAATTGGCTGTAAAAGCAGAACAACTGATTAGACATGAACAAAATCAAACCTTGGCCAGTGGGTGGTGATAATTTCCTACAGTTACGACACACCTGTCCTAAACCCAATGCTCTTCCAGGAAAAAATAAATAAGAAAATGAAATTTTGAAAATGATATCACAGCCCGTTCTTTGAAGAGACAAAAATTTAATCTATTTTCATCACTTGATCTTGTATATTTATAATATGGTCCAATGTTCTTCAAATTGAGAATAAAGCAAGAAACAATGAAAGCAAGCAAGCAGTTCCCCGTCTTCTAAACACCAGCATGACTTTGGCAGCGTTTAAATGAGCTGACAACACAGTTGTGTGAGTGGAAGGCAACTGAGGACAGAAATAGCTCTTATTGAACAAAACAAATGACAAAATCTATTTCTGAGCCACATTTTGCCTCCTTGTTAGAGTGGAAAGCCATAAGTGACAAATACATCACATCACAACAAATGTACCCATATCAGTGGAAATCAGTCACAAACATTGGCTAAAAATAACACAGCATGAGCACAGATTGTTTTTTATGAATCCCATTCAAGAAAACGTTTGCTTAGAAAAGCAATCTGACAATAACTATGGAAAGCTGCAGACCTCCAGGCCTGGACATTTGCCTTACTGTAAATCAAACAAACAAAGTTCCTAGGTCTGGCTGACACTGACTCAGCTCATACTGAATAATTGCTAGGCAGAGCTCTGCTAGGCTAAGCCTGTAAAGGACTCGACATTTATTGCGCTGAATACGCAAAACAGTCTCAGTTTCCTTCTGCACCTGGATCCAGGAGAAGCAGGTATGGTCCTGGTGAATTTGCTCTTTCCCAGAACTCCATTCAGTAGAGGTCTTTGAATCACTCTTTGTTTGGCCCCTCACCTGGTGCACATTTGCCTTATGGTGTCCAGAACCAAAGCTGCTGTTATAATGAAAAGAATAACTCCTGCCTTTTGAAAAGAGAGCATTTAGCGGGCATTCAGACCAAAGTCAGCCCTGCGTTAAAACAGTGTGGGGAGTTCCATACTTTTTACTTAAAATAAAACCCTTAGATACTCTTGCATTATTATATAATCATATAACACTGCATTACGTTTTTTGTTATGAAGTGCTATAAATTACTTTTACAACTGCTTTCTCTCAACCTGCCTAATCTTCTACATAACTTCAGTCAGAGATTTTCTGTAGTTGCCAGAATATCTTAATAATATTCAGACACCAGGCACAACCTTGCTGCATTCAGCATGTAAGAGCAATGGTGGATGGAGACTGCAGCAGCTGCAAAAGAGAATGCCCTTAACTCAAAACACAATATGCCATGTAGCTGCATTACACGGTGGTCTGTACAAGCTAGACGGTGTGAGTTAAAGTAAAATGATGTTACAGAGTTCATTAGAGGCTTCAACCAATACAGATACTTATAAACCTGGTAAGGTACGGTAAGTGGCATCAGAGTTAATTAGAGGATGCAGTCAATGGAGACAATTTAAGCTGCCTCCCTGTATGATTGCTCAGTGTTGGTGCCAAGCAGCTGCACTAATAAGCCACAACTCTTTCATTCTGACAGACTGCCGCGCTTAACATGAGTTTGAGAAAATGTAACATTATTCTGCATTTTAACTTCATTGTAGCTGTGTTGCAAATGTCTCAATGTAATATTGCAGCATCAATGCTTAGCCAGTTACCTGCAGGAATAAGGATACACACAACTTTTTTTTAACTTATCATCTTAAATATAAAGTTCCAACCCCATGTATCTGTAATACTCATAATAATCAGTTCAAAACACTTCAACACCTCAGCCTGGCTGTAGTTTTGTAGCAGTATTGTAGTGTTGTAATTCTGTTTGACACGTTCTTATTCAGTATCTCACCACTGATACAGAGCTCCACCACACAGACGGAAACCTCAGGCCTTCCTCTTCCCATGACCAGATTATCAAGAACTTTAAATAGATGATGGAAAAAATGCACCTATCAAGTAAAAATGGACTTTGAGATATCAAAAAGCTATACAGCCTTACAACAGTCTAACAGAAAAAGGGGGATAACTGACTGATGAGGTATGAATGAAGCATTTTGGGAAATATAAAACTAAAATAAACCTATAAAACTAACATGATTTCACTTACATGTCAGTGATGTTTTTGTACAAGCTCATGCTTACTAGTAATAGTGGATATATCCATTTGAAAGGAAAATATTATTCTTAATTTTCTTAAAAAACATTTTAAATCAAAGTTTGAGCCACTATGAGCTGTGGGTAGAAAATGGGCGAGGCAGGGGCTTGAGCAGCATCAGCCTATGAAGAGAGAGAGAAACACCTAATGAATTGCCTTTCATCGGAGCACAAAAGCCAGAGGGCCTTGAGGAATGTCCTCTCTCTCTGAGGAACAAAGGAGGCAGGCCGGCGTCATGGCCTCACTTGGAGGCAGCAGCGTGGAAGAATGTGCAGAGGTAACTGTTGATTTGCATCTGTTGATCAGACCTTTTCTCTCCTCGATCACTGTTTTCACACGGGAAACCCAAATTGAAACCCTAATGAAGCCACATTGCTTTCAGTAAACAATCTGGCTGACCAGCATCATCTCAGTATAGCCTCATTTCCACTTCATGGTACCAGGTACTTTTCTCAGTTTCGTTTTCCACTGGAGATAGTACCCCCTCAATGTAGGCGGGATTCTTAGCTGATCGTCATAACGCTATAACTCGCTATTGATGGTAGCTTGGCTGAAGTGCATGTCATGATGACAGAGATTTTAGATGCTGATCTTCCCCTGTCTCCTACTGTATGCATTTTGGGTAAAAAGCCTGATAATATAACCAGTCCCATGATTACACGCCTTTGGGCATTAGGTTGCCTTTCAGTTAAGAGATTGATACTTCTCAACTGGAAGGAGTGAAAGCCAGCTTGTTTCTTAAGGGAGTCATGACTGGAGGATTACCTAGATTTGCTTAACATGGAGAGAGCAGGCAGTTTACTGAAAGATTTTGATAAGGGTCTGAGTGGGCACTGGGACATTGTCAGGAGAACCTCGAGCTGAGGGTTGCATGCATATAGTTACATGCATGTATTTGTAGGGGTGTATGTACGTGTACATGGGATGTATGTATGTTTGTGAACGTATTTATATACGGATGTGGATGTATTTGAGCATATGCTCACGTTGCCTCTACATTCAAAATTCAAATATAATTAAAAAAATTGTAACTATAAAAAAAAAGAAAAGAAAAAAAGATGGTAGCTTGGCTATTTAAAAATGGTGAGTTTGTGTAGGATGTACCATGCAGTGGAAATGAGGCATATGTAGCAGTGGTGGTTTCAAGGTCGGTTTCAGTGCATCACCAAACAGTGCCAGTCAGCCAGTCACAGATACTTACTCATTTGTCGGTCTCCGTAGCTGATGGCCTCAGCAAGTGGGCTCCATCCCTGAGCGTTTTTCACCTTCACTGGTGCATTGTGGGCCAGCAGCAGGTGGGCACACTCTGTAAGAGGGACAGGAAGACGGTCAGATAGGTAGATAATTACTCAAATTATAACAACTTCATTTAAATGATTAGTAGATTAGATGAGTTTTACTAGTAGCATCAGAATTAAGACAAACAAGATACACAACATATACAGTATGCAAACAAAAGACCAGCAGCACACACAACATCTTTACATAAATATGTGCCTTCCAAACAAGACTCAGTAGGTGCTCCCATAACAAAGGTCTGTTTGGTTTTAGTCTAGATTTTTTGGAATAATCACAGGTTTGCTCAGGGGTGGAGGGTTGGAGGGAGGCTTATTCGGAGTTAAGATACCTGGAATATAGTTGCAGTCAACTTATGTGTGCTTTAAACAAACAGGTAACCAGTGAAGCAACATCTGAAGTGGCTTTTTTCTCTGAAATGCTGGCTGCTGGAGATACTTTTTAATTCAGGCAAAAACAAGAGAGGTAATAAAAATTCTAAATGCAGCCCAATTATTTTTGACAACAGCAAAACAAGACTCGGCACCTAATCATCAAAAGCTGTCTCAGAGACGACTCCTAGGTAACCAGGAAGCTTGGTTTTCTTTTAACTAGAGAGAAAAAAATACACAGGACATGCATGTTTAAAAACAAAAGATTTACTTTATCCTGACAGGACTTTAATAAGTGGAGACTAAGACTAACATCCCACATTTGGGCTGCTTCTTGCCATCACCTTTGATGTTGCTATGGTGACATACACATTTAAAACAAGCCCAAGAAACTAATATTAACTCCGTGGCAACACCGTGCCCAGTTCTCAGTTTGTGTTTAAGAGAGGAACCAAACAAAAATTAAGTCCAGGACACTTTTACTAGCTTTACTTTTTTTATGTGCTGTCTGTACCTGCACAAATGATCTGATCACACTTTTACCACTTTGCAGTAAATTTTGATAAAAAATGTTGACTGACCACTACAAACATGTGTGACATGGACAGAAGACGTATCCTGTAGCATCAAATCAATGATATAAAAATATTCCTGGTTTTATAGAGGGACAGATGGTGTGTAGGATTGAGTTGACAGCTGATCCATTCACCAAAGAGCCATAAGGGACCTACAGTTACACAAGCCTCAGCATCCTACTGTAGAGAATATAATGCTTTAAAATGAGGAAGGATTCTCAGGGATAAAAGGTCAAACTTCACAAAAAGACATCCACTGGTACTGTGCAGAGTAACCCTCAGAGCTGTGCTTGTATTCCAACAATGGGAAAACGGCCAAAGAGCATCATCCCTTTTCTATGGCAAGATCAGCAGTAAGTGCAGCACAGAATCCCTTCCCTCCCTGGCAGCCTGTCAACAAACTACAGCAAGACAAAAATGAGGCCTGTTGTTCCGGCTCAGCTGTCAGCTTTGTCGTGACATCATTCATTATAATGTTGCCGTCTGTGCAGCTCTGTCTCAGCACTGGGCAGAAGCAGTCACAGTCCTGTGAGCAGCAAACCACTCACATGCAAAGCAGAGGCTAACTGCTAACAGTCTGCTGTTGAGAGGATATGTGCTGTGGGGCAGGAAATTGGACTTTATTACAGCTGTTTGGCCAGCCTTTTCAATAATTGTTGACAAAAGCCGCAGAGATGCTCTCAATACAGCCTCTTTCATTGCAAACCTTTGAGTCAACGCTATTAGTCATGCAAACAAATTCAAACTGGTTACTGCCCTCATGTTCAGACTTGTTTCTCTGCTAAACATCAGTATGAATACTATTAAAAAACCTGCCTCAAGTGGCATACTCACAAAACCAACCTGGTGTCAAGAACCAGATATAATAATTTATGCTCTCTTTTCAAAAGGCAAAACACGTAGCAACATTGTCACATAATCTAAAATACCATATCACCCCTCTGATCTACATACTCACTACTGTTTTATTAATGAGAAAGAGGCCAGGGTCTCATACATTCTTTATGACAAAGAGGAACAGCCTACATTTTGAAACTCTTCCTAATTAAACACATTATCCACACATCAAAGAGGAACGCAGCTATAGAGTGTAGTTACAGAGAAATAAAAAGGCGTGTTGTGACAGCACCCAAAGCATTTAGGCTAAATTCTTTACAGAAACAATTATAAGCAACACCATTGCTCTAATGTACAGCTTTGCTTCAAGGTGGAAGCGTGGCAAAGAAAATATAAATTAACAAAGACAGGCCGATGGGAAGTCATTGTGTTCACACCAGGGGAGCAGCTGAGGTTCAAAGACGTGGCTCATGACTAGTCTGAATTCGTTTTCTTCTTTAAATTTCTGCCCGATTCTGCTGGACGCGATCTGCATGTTAAGTGCTGAATATTGTCCAAATGGTCACCACTTCAGAAAGATTGACTAATATCAGCCATATTGCATGCTTTGATTAAATAAAGAAGCTGTGTTGACACCAGAAAGGGTGGATGTAACTGCAAAGTGCCTCACAAAGAGCCTTATTTCAGCAAACAAAAAAAGCAAACCTCTGTGTTTATGCATTAGTCCGATCCGTGCCTGGGCTCGGAGACGGAGCAGCTAATAACATGTTATTAGCTGCTCCGTCTCCGAGCCCAGGTTGATGTTGAGAAAATACTGGCGGCCAAGTGCTCGAGTGCTTGCTTTCTGATGTAAGCCTTGCATTCCCTCAGGCCTTTGACCTATTATGACTTAGTAAAGATTCCAATTTTAAGTAGCAGAGCTATTATTTAAGGGCTGCAACTAACAATTAATTAATTTATTGATTAATCTGCAGATTCATTTCTAGATTAATCATTTTGTCAGAAAATGGTGACATTCATTACGTGTTTTGTCCGACCAACAAAAATATTCAGTTTATTAACTATATATGGCAAAGAAAAGCTGCAAATTGTAGGAGGCGTAGGAGTTAGGGCGCCAACTAGGAACCGCAACGTCCCTGGTTCACGTCCACTTGGGAACCTGTGTTGCATGTCATTCCCTATCTTTCACTCCCTTTATTTCCTGACATCTCTCTACTGCCAGCTAACCAAAAAAGGCATGTTCCCCCCAAATAATCATTTAAAAAAGCTGTTTTCCGTCTTTCGACTAATCGATTAATTGACTCTTTTCAGCTCTATATCATCTAATGCAGTTAAAATATAATGTAATATAAATATGGTTATTTTGAATTGGGGTGTCTTTGCATTGTCCTTGTAGGAAGCTGGGAAAGTATAATCAAACAACTGCAGGTCATTAATTTGAATCAAATCAAAAAGAGCTGCCTGGATTCATTAACATGCCTATAACTCATTAGCAAGGGTTTGCTGTCCGACTCGATCCGATACGCAGCCATGGAAGTATTGATAAAAGGAAGTCTCCCTGTGGGTTTCTGGGTTGACTGCATGTGCAGCAGCTGTACGGAGGTCCTGCTCGAGTCACGTACAACTCTAACAGAGGAATGAAGGAGGTAGAGCAGGATGGGGAAATAAAGTGCTAATCTAATGCTTCACTATGTGCATTGGCTACAGACGCCGCACTTGTCAATATGCTCTGTGAGCTGTTAAAACCCCCACCATCACCACCCATTGGGATCCAGGCTGAGTACATCTATAAAATGGCTTTTTCGCTCACTTCCTCGCCATCGACCACTCACTGCACCGAATCAAACAGGAATTGAAGAACCACATTGTCACAGTCTCTGAGGCAAATCTGACGCTCCCCAAACCAATGTTATGTTTTTTCTCCAGACAAAATTATGTAATAATGTACATAATGAAACTCAAGTCTCCTCTCGATTTAAGGGCCCACTCTTTTTTTAGTGACGACCTGATAAAATGAGCCTATGTGCCATTTCAGAGGAAGACTAACCCTCCTAGACTCGCACATTGGCTCCAAACACTCACTTGTTTGTTATCTTGTATCTCTAAAATCAATTTGAAATATACTGTGATTTTATCTCTGTGGGAATACATATCACAACCACTGGACAAAAGGAAACTGCCTTTATCTTCTACCTCTGACCGCGGTGTCATCTTAAAACTGTGTGTGAAATTCAGTATTTAGTGTACTTCAGGTTTCAATTTCCAGAGAGTTTCATTTCCATAGAATGTGTTCAGGACACATTGCAAATCAGATAGTGACATGAAAAGTATTTATTGAACAGAAATATCTGCCTTTGCACATTCATTCACATCATTGATTTAGGAGTTGTTTTTATTTTTACTCATTTGGTTTATCCACTTTTCCTCAACTTGACATGTCGTCTTCTACCTCTGTTATGGTTTTCCTACATTCCTAGAGCTGAAACGACTAGTCAACTCATTGATTAGTTGATTAAAAAGGGCAACTATTTTGATAATCGATTTATCATTCAAGTCATTTTTAAAACCAAAAATGCCAAAACATCTCTGGTTACAGCTTCTCCATTATGGAAATGTACTGCGTTTGCTTGTTTTATATGTAAGTTGTATGCATTTGGGTTGTGGAGTGTTGGTCAGACAAAACAAAACATTTTGAAAACGTCAGCTTGAGCTACGAGAAATTCTAATGGGTATTATTCAGTATTTTAAAACATTTTATATACTGACCGATTAATAGAAAAAATAATAGGCAGATTAATCGATGATGAAAAAACTGTCTCTTAAATAGAAGCAGAGACAGCATAATACATTTTCTGATAAAGGACAAAAGAAGTGTGAATAAAGAATTATGCCTTGATGTGCTGTGCCCAGTTGTTATAATTATAAGAGAGCTGGTGAACTCACAAGAAAAAAGTAGATGTGCACACTGCTGTGCAGATGTTTCTTTTTGGACAAATGTTAATTTAGCCTTGCACCTATAGTCATATGCATATAACAATACTCCTTTTTCAGTATTTCATTCATTAACAATGGCAGAGCCACAAATATGAACTGAATTATGCTCGATTTTTGGCTGTTAGTGACAAAAATGGTCTTTCTTCTTCTTCCACGAGGTCTATTTCACCTGTACAACAGTTAAAACTCAAATTTAAGGGACTATAGACATGCATCACTGTCATTACTAGTCTGGTAAATAATAAGCACACACACACTCAGCTATACACAAAGAGAGCCTTGTCCTCTCCATCCCAACAGACCAGCCACACCCAGACTATGATCTCATGCTGTATCCTTCAGCCTGTCTGGCCTCTAGCATCCCTGGAGGACAGGGTAGCAGCTCAGGCAAGAGATAGGCAAGCTCATTAGCACAATCAATTCCATAGCGTCCCATCCGCCACTACACTCACACTACACGGCACTCCGCTGGCTGTCATTCCAGCGACAGGAATTGAACTTTGTGAATGTGAAATCAATTGAAACCCCATGCTCCAATGACAGACACTAAGCAAATGGGAACCTGCAGTACGAGTAACCCTATGCTTGAATTGTTCACTGAGAGCCTGCTGCTGCAAAAAAAAAGGGGGATTCATTTTTCAATAGCATGTTCTAAAGTCTCCTTGTGGAATTAAATGTAAGTATCGCCTCACAGAGGGGCAGTGCGTTAATATTTCATGCACATGCTTTCAGTCAGGCCAGTGCAATTCAGCTAAAAACAAAATCATGTAAAGGTTTCTACAAAGCCTTGAAACATCATGGCACATTCATCATATAAGCCAAACTGACTATTCCAGGACATGTGACATAACCAGAAACCATCTGTGTGAAACACGCCAACAATCTGCATCATTTTGAACCATTTTTCACAGCTGAGTCAAACCCTACTAAAAACTAGATAATAACTAAGTGACCTATTCAGCGTAAGAGACGCCAGCAGAAAACTAATAACGGCACACTAAGCAAATATTATGGACATTGAAAATGACATCTCTTATCCCAACTAATTATCCCCTTTGCCAGCTTCAAACTATTAGTCTTTGAGCCAGCAGTGCAACACCAATCAGAACAAGAGACTTTAGCCACTGAGAGGATCCTATTTCTTGCAGTGTCATCATTATCTAATCCCCACTGATTAAATATGTTCTAATATTCTCTATAAATGTATTAAATAGAAGATAAGACATGTCCATAAGAAAGGAAGAAAATAGTTTTCTTGCTTAATCCCGTTTTTGACCGGGTGACAATCCATAAACATAATCTCTTTATTCATGCATGAGGATCTTGTCGTCTGGGATTTGTGTGGTGATCTGTGACAAATGTCTGCTGGTGCTTAGCCAGTCAAATGCACACACAAACACAGGAAAAGAAACAAACACACAAATAAACACGACATACAGACCCGCAGAGAGATTAATTTAGAAAAACCACAGAGAGAGACAAAAATAAACTTCTTGGAGGTGCGTCATTAAACATTACTCACCTTTGTGCCCCATCATGACAGCGAGATGCAACGGTGTGTTTCCTGAAGAAGAGAAAAAAACCCCAGAATTTGTCAGCTGCTCTTTGATAATCAGAATAAGAGGCGAGAGTCTGTGACAAGCACTGTGCCTCTAGGGCTGTCACACTCAGGGTGAATTAAATGTTTAAATTGGGAGGCAGATTCCACTAAATTCCAAATGATATGCTAAGTATATGCCTATTGTGTGTTCTCCTACCATGACAGGCAGTATTATAGTCTATTAACCTACTGCAACCCCAAAATAAGCTGCATTTAACTGACAGGGACATGGCTTGTTAACAGACATAGAGTAAACTCTGAATGGTAAGAAATTCATTCAGGGAAAATAACATTTACGGTCAGCTGTGGAGAAGCACAGGTTTTCTTCCCAGGATGTGAAATGTGCCTCATAAGCACTGGAAAATCCCTCCAGAGGAAGCCAAACTGCCCCGTCAGCTCCTTCAGGCTTCTCTTCCAGGAGAAGAGCGGTGGGCAAGCATCCAGAGTAAAGAGGGCCTGCCTTGTAGGAGCCCTGATGTTGTGATAAACTGCATAGGTAGGGCAGTGGCACGACTGAAGTCATTTTCTGGGCACACAAAGATGTTACAGGCCTGTGGTTACAGACACCAACAACCACGTCTCCAGTTCAAGTGTCCTTGGGTAAGACAGAACATCTACCTGCTCAGCTGCTGTAAAAGGCGCTGAAAAGATCAGTTCACCTGAATCGCAGTTCAGTTTCTTCTGCTGAAGTTTTTAGATATCCGTCTCTGAGATGTTTGCTGCCAACCCAATTCAATGGAGGTAAATGGAATTGTATTTGCATTACTCAAAGCATTGAAAAGTTTACATTTTAAAAACTCAGCAATGTGCCGTTCCAAAAAAAGTGTCAAGTAATCAATTACACAAGTCATCAATTTTGATAATAAATGAACTGTTTTAAGTCAATCATCAAGCAAAAACTGCCAAAAATAAATGGTTCCATCTTCTCAAATGTCAGGACATATTCTCTGAGATGTTACAGACATCGATTAATCAATAAAATAATAACTGTCAGATTAATCAGTAATAAAAATAATTGTTAGTTGCACCCCTATTACACTGGACAACCTTAAAACACTGGAGCATAATACAATAATCTCTGAATGGTTTGATACAACTACTGGTAATGTTTTTTGTGATGTGGATGAAATGACCAATCAATAATCACATAATTTAACATCATTATAACCATTAACTGCAAATTATACTTGCTATGCATGTGGCCAATGAATAGAACGAATAAAAAAGCGTTATTTCTTTGTTCTTATCCTAATGGCATTGTGTGACAGTCGGGCTTCGGACTGTATCCAGTGGAAACTGATGTGTGAGTGAACACACAAACTGCTGCCACGGAGCCATACAAACCCTCAACAAGACGGGCGAAAGCTTTGAAAGAAATACAGGCTCAAGTTCCAAAACAGAGGCAAATGCCCTGTGCGACACCTTGTTGCATCTCACCATGTCAGAGCTCTAATTTGAAGACAGACCACATTCCAGCGCTGACAGTGAGCACTAGTAACAAGCCATCGTTTGTCTAGGCACATGAACCGGAACAAAACCATCTTGTCCCTTTGTCAGTTCATGGAGGGTTTTATTGGAAATTTTGGGGTTATCTGAGCGGACTTTGCCCTGCAGAAGAGGTGCTATCAGTCTCCCAAAGTCTTGCAAATATTCCCTAAATACATTGGACTCTTGGGTATGGACAGATTTCTATTAAGCATTTAACCAAAGATTGCTTATCTGAGAAGGTTTTTGTGACTAGTTCTGATTAATTAGAAATTTCAGTGCTGTAGGCTTGGGGAGGCATTAAAGCTTCTGATAAAATCAATCTTTCTTACACAATTTTTTTGTTCCGTTAACTTGAAGACACTGGATTTGAAGACATTGTAGGGTATTGGAATCAAACTATTCCTCATTTTGGGAATCAGTTATCCAGGCCTTGGTAGGGAGAAGCCTCGCCTACTTCCAGTGCTGCTGGAGACTGATGGCCTATCAGCTAACTAAAACAAAGCTTCACTGGACCTTGGAATTGGTGGATCGTGATGGGTTTTGGGGATCCTGCCTTCAGGGCTACGAGATAAGCAGCTGGTAGACTCACCATGGACGTCTTTCTGGGCGATATTCTGCGTCCGTATGAGCGAAGACAGGCGTCGGACATCTCCTTTAAACACACATTCATGCACCGGAAAGTCCTGCCCGGTTTGGATAATGGGGTTTTTGTTGTTGTCATCGATGACATCCGATGTTGACAGTGTGTTGGTGTTAGCATTAATCTGCGACTGTTGGTTCTGCTGCTGCTGTGTGGATGAAGACTTGATTAACTTGTGATTACTGAAGATTTTACTCGCTCTGCTCTTGTTGTTCGTCTTGGAGGCGGTGAACGTCCCGGTTGCAGCCTCCTCGTCCGGCTCCAGTAAATCCTCGTCCTTGCTCGGCCTCTGGTCCTTGCGCAGGGAGCGGATCTTCTCTCCGGTCATTTTCTAAACAGTCGACGCTAACGGAGCAGAGGGTGTCGTCGCTGACGATGACCCTCCCGGCGAACTGATGCGATCCGCCAGTTGGGAGTCTTCACGCAAACACTGTAAATTGCACAACATGAAAACACTTAACCCTCCACCGGACAGGCAAAAACGGCCGTTTGTTCTAAGACGAACAAGTAGCAGCTCCCGTTCACCGGTTTACTATGAAAACAAACAGTTCGCTCTCCTCCTAACGTCCAAAACTGTCGTTAGTTGCTGCACAGCATAAGCGGCTCCAGTTGACTAGTACGGAAGATTCGTATGTCTTCCGCCTCGTAATATCGCGAGAGTTCAGGAAGGTTACTAACGGTCACTAGCTAATACTTATTTCTTCAATACATTTCTATCCAATACACGACACACAGTGGTGGAAAGTAACGAAGTATATTTACTCAAGGACTGTACTTAACTACAACTATAGTTACTATAGTAGTAACTTGCTATAGTTGCTATAGTAACGATAGCACTTTTCTTAACAATGTTACAAAGTGCTTTACAACAAGGAAATAAAACCAGACAAGGCAGATAAAATGAGAATAAGTCCAAAGAACATGAGCAAGGAGGAAGTAAAAACAATAGAATGAATAAGTTCAAATAAATACGAATATGTAGTAAAAACAATAAAGGACATATCAAACATTTCCAAAAGCTTTCACAAAGAGAAAGGTTTTAAGAAGAGATTCAAAAGAGGCTAGAGACTTCGTGTGTCTAAGTTCAGTAGGTAAAGAGTTTGTTAGTGCGGGGGCTCTAATAGCTTAAACCCTTTGTCACAAACTGAGACCTGGGAGTATCCATCCAACCATCCAACAGTATAGAAAAACAGATCAAACTAGCTCCACTTCAACCAGCTACGACATTAAAATTCTGCTTCAAAAATAATAATACATTTGGTCCCTTTCAGGGTGCAATAATGTAACACTCTGAAAGGGGCCATTCTGCATAATGAATACTTTTACTTGTCACAATCAGCTTTATTGGCCAAGTATGTGTGCACAAACAAGGAATTTGAATCCAGTTTTTTGTTGCTGTCAAACTTACACACAGTTCCAAGAACAATTTTCAGGAAGATAGATAGAAATATAGACACAGCTAAAAACAAGGACAACAAAGCTGAACAAAGATAGGTCAAATAAACATGTAATTGTACTCTACATACAGTAGGTGAAAATAATCCTTTTACATGTTTCTGATAATACTTCTGTACTTTTCAGTCAAATTCTGAATGCAGTTATTTTACTTTACTTTGTGGTATTGCAACTTTTATTTAAATGAAGGATCTGAATACTTCTTCCACTACTGACTGTTTATAGACAGGCTATGGGTAGACAATGGTGGAAGAAGTATTACTACAGTAAAAGTACATAAGTATCATCAATAAAATATACTTAAAACTAAAAGTACTTGTTATGCAGAAAATGCATCTGTGAGTTTTATATATCACATTATTGAATTGTTAATACTAATGCATTAATGTGTAAGTAGCATTTCAGTGTTTAACTGGTTGGAGTGCAGCTTATTTTAACTATTTCATATACTGAGGTGAGGGTTTTTATTCTTATCATTCACTTAAATGAAATGAATATCACGCTGTAAAAATACTCCATTACCAGTAAAATTCCTGGATTTATGACAAAACTTAAAAGTACAAGTACAGTACAAGTATTATTATCAAAATGTACTTAAAGTATCAAAATGTGAATTCCAGTTATACAATAAATGTGGTGGAGTAAAAAGTAGAATAAATCCCTCTGAAAGTAGAAGTGCAAAGTAGCATAAAATGACAATACTAAAGTAAAGTACTTAAAAACTACATCTAAGTACACTACTTGAGTAAATGTACTTAGCTACTTTCAACTACTGTTATCAGTATACTGTATACTTTATTGTACTGTACCGGACTACTAGTACTATTACTTCAACTACAACTAACAATCTTAAAGTCTTGTGGATTCAAACCCTATTAGAAGACGCCTACTGATGTGAATATCTTTTCTCTCAGACATTCACTTTTAAGAGCAGAACGTACAATACATTGCACCAGCGCCTGAGGAAAATATGAGAAAGAAGGATAAAAGTTATAAAATTGATCATAAGTGACACCAGCAGCAGCCCCAGACACACAGATGGTTAATTATTTCCAGTCCTCTTGTTGACTTCAGTGTATAGTCAGACAACATAAATAAACATTATGGCCTTCTAATATCCTCCAGTTTATCATTTTGTTCTCAATTAAACTTATATGTAATAAAACATCTCCATTCATTATATATTATATTATATATATTATGTAACTACAACTATAAAGTATATATTGTTTTTCTTCTGCTTATTATTATATCTTAATCAATGCATGCTTAATCTAGCACCATTGTACAGTGCACAATATTATGTACTTGCACAACAAATGCACAGTGCATTACTGTGGATCATTGTAGGCTGTATATTCAGTATTAGGCTTGAAGCAGGCCCCTGTTTTTATTTCACCCTCTATACAAACTTTTACTTTGGTTGATTGTTGATTATTTATGGATTTTGTATTTGTTTTCTTACCCACATCACTGAATGATCTCTTCTTATCTGTTTCATGATTTATGTGGTTTGGCTTTGCTATCTATCTGTTTATCAGTTCAATATGCTTTATTGGCGTGTAACAAAGACAATATTGCCAAAGCATAAAGTAATAATGAGAATAAAAAGAAAAAGGTACAATTCATAAAATCAAGAAACTTATTATTTTTTATTTATCTATCTTGGTTGTATTTTTCAGGGACACACTGTAGGACGGACTCAGTGACACCTGTAGTACTCAAACCAGTTACGTTTTAACTGGAGCATCAACCTGGTGAAGCAGACCAGACTTGTGGTGATATCACTGGGTCAGTGCAGAGCACTTCCCCCCCCTATGGCTCGAGAATGGAAACACAGCTACAGGTATCTGCTGTGAGTGCCACGAGGAACACAAATGCACGGCATTCAATGTATCATTTCACAACTACATCTGCTATGGTGTTAGTTTATATAGAAATAATGTGAATTACAAGGAAGTCTAGATGCTGCTCCTTCTTTTTAGTTAATTGGACTTTACAGAGCTACATTTATTATAATTTTAACATTGTTTTCACGGCGTTTCTAAAAAAAAATCTGAGTGCTAAATTCAGTAGAACCAAACCGGTTAAGTAAATCTGTAATACAATGAGACAAAAACTGTAAAAAGGTGTAACCTCCCTGACTCAAGTTATAGCAAACGTTACATCAGTGCGCACACAACACACACACACACACACACACACACACACACACACACACACACACACACACGACGAACGCAAACAACGTGCATGGTCACATGAGTGGGACGCCCCTGCTGAACAACCAATCAGTGCTTCCGCGTGTTGATGAGCGCTGATTGGCTCGCGGGGGAGAAGCGCATCGTACATCGACATTAAATGGTTTTCCCCTTTGCATCGGTAATGCATACTCATCCTAAAATCACTTTGGTTCACGGCTGGGGAGCGCATTGTCATGGAGCAAAATCACAAACAAGACGAGCAGAGCGACGTGTTCGCCGTCTTCAGCCCGGCGTTTAAATCGTTCGCCACAGAGGCAATTCACGTCGGTCAGGAGCCGGAGCAATGGAAATCGATGGCTGTAGTGCCGCCGATTTCTCTTTCTACCACGTTCAAGCAGAGCGAACCAGGAAACCACGCCGTAAGTAGCCCGATATGCCTTGGTTATTTAAGGCGGGGGTGAAGAGGAGAACGATTCGGTGGTAGGCACGTGCGTGAAGCAGACGCTGTTCAGCGTCACGCACGAGGACTTAAGTGAGCTATAAATTAATATTGAGTTACTGGGTTTTGTTTTAAGATATTTGACACATAGAAACGCGTTGTGAGTAAAGATAAACTCTCATTAGACTGTAGACTATATTTTATGTTGTATCAGAATATACTTTCAAGACATAATCAGTACTGTCTGAATCGCTCTGTTGCCCTGTGGATGGATGAATAGATGGATGGATAGATATAGGACTTTATTAAAGCAGCCAAATCACACATGAATCACTAAACAAAACAACATAAAGACACACAAAGTAAATCTATACACAGCGATTGTGCCTGGTAATATTCTGTATGTGGTCAGAAGTGGAAGTTGACCACACCAGTGTCCTGACGTGATATAGCAAGGTGTTTCATTGGAATTGCATAGATGATTATTGGGAATAACTATACAGAGACTATCTATCTATTTAGCTATATATCAATACAGATAAGTTATGTACAGGTATGTAAAATATAGAAATGTATGTACAGTATGTTATGAGCAAAATAAACAATAATGTGTTTTATTTTTTACTTTTTCTGTCTATCCTGTGTGAGTGAGTGACTGTACACGTGTCATACCCCTGTACTAACTGTTGAATGTAAAACAAATGACCACATTCATGGGTGTTCCTCTGCTTCCTCAGTCAAAAGTGAATCTATCTTACATCATCCCTCCCCAGTCTTAAGAGAGACTGCGTAACACCCCCAGTGAAACCAGCCTTACTACCTTATTTTGGCTGTCGTTTAAATAGTACAGTTTGCTGCAAGCAAAGTTGACTTTTACAACTGCCATTTGTCTTTGTCAATGATTATACTGTAGGTTAGTCATGGTCTGGTTTACAGATTACAAGTTTGGAAGTAGGCCTACCATTGTTACAATCTCATGCACACATCACATAAAAAGAATGAGAGCAGAGGTCATTTAGAGTTTCTCATGTCTATTTTTCATTTAAAAGACACAATGCATTTAAGAGGGGAATGAATGGTCTTTAATGTTTCCCAGTTTTAAGACTAATCTCAAGGCATTAACAGCTAAAACAGCATCCTCAATGAAATGTTCAAACTAAAAGAAATAACCCAGACCCACCACTCACGCTGATCTACTGACCTCTTCCATTTCACATGGATTAGAAAGTTTAGAATACCTATTTTATCTTTTCTTTCAAACCAGAGTGAACTTGTCAGTTTAGAACAGTTACTACTATCTACTGCATATTTACAGATGGCCTTATTCGCAGAGAGACGACTACACAAACCCTCTGTTCAAGGCCATTCGAGCTCCAAGTATGACTGAAGGCAACAGCCTCCATTGTTCATATAATTTATCCAAATATATGTTTTGTTTTACTGTTATGTGTGTTGGAAAGTGTATAGCCTTCTTCATTTGTACTCCATGACAAACCTCCTTCAGAAGTGCTAAGTACTTCCACTTTTATAGAATCCAAAAACTGCTTTAAATTGTTTAAACTCTCTCTCTATATGTTTCTCATATAAACAGCAAAAATTATGAATGCTCCAGCGTGTACACAAACTTCTAGTTTAGGAAATATTTTCTACATTCATTTAAACCAGAACAATGTTTTAGTGTTCTCCCACCAATGAGCTCATATAACAGTTGTCTCTATGCAGCAGTGAAGCTGTAAATTACTGGGTGGGGTCTTTTCTCACCTTGTACCCTGTGATTTTAAACAGACATGCATGTGTAATCTCTTAACTCACAATAAATGGTTTGTAAATGGTGTAACGTAAACCCTGTCGTTATCTGTTCGTGAGAGTGGCAAGCCAATACAAGTGTTGTGCTGTTAAACCTTGCCACCCAGCTGAGTTTTTAAAGGTGATAAAGAAGTTATGATGCATTAAGACATTTTCATTGTTCTAGTCCTGCTGGGCATGAAACCTCAAATTTATTAATGCACACTAGTGTTTGGGCAACCTGTCTGCCTGACTGCTTCCTCTTATTATTTGAACTCAGTATATTATTGTAAATGTTGAGTTTGGTGACTGAAATGTCTTATAATTGTGTTTTTATGTAGGGGTTTGAATACAGCCGGAGTGGAAACCCTACAAGAAACTGTCTTGAGAAGGCTGTGGCTGCTTTGGATGGAGCAAAGTATTGTAAGTTAGACTATTATAACAAGCGCTCACATAATCATGGCAGGCATACTGCAACAGAGGCAGGAAGTATTTAACAACATTGTATTTAACAAAGGAGATAATCAATCTTAATGGATGAAATGTATGCAAACTGCAGCCTCTGTTTCCTCTGACGACTTTTGTGCTTTTCCACTGCAGGCATTGCTCTTGCCTCCGGGCTGGCAGCCACAGTCACCATCACTCACATGCTCAAGGCAGGTGATGGGATCGTCTGCATGGATGACGTCTACGGAGGTAAGAAACCTGTAACTTGGACAAGTGTGTCGGGGGAAATAAAATGATGCAACATTACTCACTTGGTTTTGTACTGTGAGTTTTTTGGGTTTTTTTGGAAATGTTAATTTAGTTTCACTTCTCAATTGCAAGGCACAAATCGCTACTTTCAAAGAATTGCCACTGAAGTTGGTCTGGAGGTGTCTTTTGCTGACTGTACAAAACCAGAGAGGCTGAAGGCTGCTCTGAAGGCCAACACTAAAGTAGGTCAAAGGATGATATTATAGGAATAAAGTGCTC
This sequence comes from Siniperca chuatsi, assembly GCF_020085105.1. Lineage (NCBI taxonomy): Eukaryota > Metazoa > Chordata > Actinopteri > Centrarchiformes > Sinipercidae > Siniperca > Siniperca chuatsi. Next base: position 14,475,548 of record NC_058047.1, read on the forward strand.
TTGGTGTTGTTGTGTTCTTGCTGTGGACTCTCTTTAATCAGATTTTACAGTGAAATGACATCCCGCTTTTCTTTGTTTAGCTGGTGTGGATTGAAACGCCCACTAACCCCATGATGAAGGTTGTTGACATTAAGGCCTGTTCTGAGTTGGTCCACGAACACAACAAAGAAATAGTGGTGGTTGTGGACAACACCTTCATGTCCGCCTATTTCCAGGTGAGAGTGCCAGATGTGCGCTTCACGCTCTTTTGACTTTTGAAACGGCAGTTTAATAGTTTCCTGCAATCAAATTCCAGTTCACGTGGAAATAAGTCACTCATTAACTCATGTGTTTGTCTTGTACGCTCTTAGCGCCCCTTGGCTTTAGGAGCTGATATCTGCATGTATTCAGCCACCAAATACATGAACGGTAGGTTATGTACATTTTCCCATTTTACTAACATAAGATTTCTTTAAAATTTGATACAATCTAAACCAAAAAGTCGGTAGGTTTACAAAAATACATCAGAGTAATGGGGTCACTGTTGGGGGGGAAACAGGTGAGAACCGTTTGTCAGTTTTTGTGACGAATGAAGAGGATCTGCAGTCTGTAATTTTCACCAGCAAGCACCTCATTATCAGGTTCAGGCTAAGCTAAAACCTGCACGTGATCTAATCTACCCAGTCTAATCATACCGTACAACATTTTGGTTGCTATATTCTTAAAATAAAATAACCTTCTTCTCGAAATATTATGAACGTAATTTTCAAATTCTCAGATTTCTTTTTTTCTCAAGTGGCTCTAATGCTCTGTTGTACAAAAACACACACACACACACACACACACACACACACACACAAACCAATGAAAGATTTTGTGCTCCAATATCAACACTTGTAATTTGGACTTTCTTTTTATTCATGTCTTTTGATTAATATTATTATGACAGGTCACAGTGATGTGGTAATGGGTCTGGTCTCAATGAACCGGGACGATCTGTATGAGCGGCTGAAGTTCCTGCAAAATGGTGAGTAGAAAGAGCAACAAACTACTCTTGTGTTTGTTAGGTACATAACACATTCTGACAAAATGCCATTTCATGTTTCGTCAGTCAGTAGCTGCCTTTACAGACTTCAGATATACTGTTCAGTAGAGTAGTGCTGAAACAATAAGTCAGTTGACAGAAAGTCACTAAATATCTTGATAGTGGATTTAAGTCATTTATCAAGCAAAAAGCCAAACGTTTGCTGGATCCAGTGTTACCAGTTACGTACCTGAAATGAGGTGATTTAAGGACACAGATCTCAGAGAGGGAACAGTTCTAGTGTGACATATTCACCTAATGTCTGGCTCTGCCACGCTCAGTATTTGGTGGACTGGTTATTTCAACCTGACCTACATTCACTCATTAAACAACCAAAACATTTTCCTGAGGCCAATGTTCAGAACCAATTTAAAACCTTTTCAGAAGGAAGTATTTGTTTATGCTTTTGTTGTTTGCCTGATCTGGGTTTTGGGAGGCTTTGTAACCTCTTTGTTTTTTTCCCCCATGTGATTTTGCCTCGGTTCAGCACTGGGCGGTGTACCGTCTCCCTTTGACTGCTTCCTGTGCAACCGAGGACTGAAGACGCTACACCTGCGGATGGAGCGGCACTTCAAGAACGCCATGGCTGCCGCCAAGTTTCTGGAGGCCGATTCCAGGGTGGAGCGCGTAATCTTCCCAGGTGCCAAAGAGAGGCCTTTCACTGATTTATTACAATCTTTTCATATAATAGAATAAATTGATATATTAGTATTTGATGTACAGAAGTCTGTACAGTAACAGTAATGTCACACTTTTCCAGTGTTTTACCACTTGACCTCTGTACAAAAAGTTGCCTTTTTATTTTAAATGTGGTTGTGTCGTTCTGTGCAAAGCCTTACGTCCAAACAAAGAGGGCTCATGAGCAAAAGTTTCATCTTCTCACCAGTAGCATGCTGCAGAAAAAGCACAAGGTTGAAACAGACCTTTTCCTTCTTTCATCTTGTTACATCCTGCGGTTTGTTTGTTTTGTTTTTTAATTTTTTTTTATCATTGCTTCCAAAGACATCTGCAGCTCCACCTCAAATCTACACCTGCAGCTATTTGAATAGCACTGAACCAAATGAGCAAACACTCCAGGGTTAGAATAAACTTGTCATAGCATGTTTGAAGTAACTGTGCCTTTTTACATACTTTCAAAGAACTAGAAACATTCTGTACTCACCACCTGTTTTTTTTTTTTTTTTTTTTTTTTTTTCATGTTTTCCCTCTCTCGATGCAGGCCTGCCCTCTCACCCCCAGCACGAAGTGATGAAGAGACAATGCACTGGATGTCCGGGGATGATCACCTTCTACATTAAAGGGAAACTCGAGAATGCCACCACCTTCCTCAGTAACCTCAAAGTAATTTGGCAGGAAACTTTTTTTTATTTGATCTGGACTGTTTAGTTTTGTGTTTTGCAAGTGTTGTGAGGCTGGAGGGGCTTTTGCAGAATGACTGGAGCCGATTCCCAGACTGACAAGACACTTGAAAAACTACTTCAATACCACAACTATGAGTGCTTTAGTGAAACACTAAAGTCCTACTTGCAGGCATTTCCTGGTGGGGGCTTTTGACGTTTTAATCTGTCCAGTAGAACAGCTGCTGTCCAGAGGTGAAACGAAAATTAAAATGTTTTACCCAAGAAAAATATGATGCGGACATGATGTTGCAGTAATGCATTCTGAAAATTTTAGGATTGACGTAAAACTGAAGTTGCACTCAAAAATGTTTTTGAGTAAATCCCACTTGAAATTTGTATCCTCAACAAACAGACAGCTCATTATGTTAGTTTCATGCTGTTTAGTTTAAACAGCTTTTTATTTAATGTAATAAAGCCTCAGCATTGATAAGTGGCTCATATTGTCACAAGAGGACCAGATTATATTTTGCTGTATATGATAGATATACTCCGAATACTCACTGTTTATGTTTGAAAATGATCCAAACCACAAAATGTAAACAAAGAATATGACCATGGTTTGGGTAGTTTCTGTAGGTTTCTTATCATTATTTGTGCACATTATTTATGTCCTGCACTATGTTTCAATACATGTCTTCTGCTGTCTTCTTATTTCAGATGTTTGCAGTAGCTGAGAGTCTTGGTGGTTACGAAAGTTTAGCAGAACATCCGTAAGTATCCCTGCAGAATTTTACTCTGAACAGAGTTATTATACGTACATTATTTTGGTACAGTGTTGACTTTTGACATTCAAAAAGACTGTGATTAGAAAAACAAGGGGCCTGTAAAACATGACAGAAATTAACATTACAGAAATAGTAGTACAGTTAAATAATCCAAATTATAACTTGAACGTGCAAGTAAAACTGAAACTTTCAGTAACTGTAATCTATGATGTAATGTAACAAATAGCACCACAAGGGGGCAGTGGAGATCAAGAAAAGAAATCCCTATCAGTCTCTCACAGATTTTAATTGAGATACTTTATTTCCATGAAAGTCTGCTCTAATCTCTATTAAAACAGCAGGATGTTTTTCTGTATATGGCTCATATGTAAGTGGCACTGTCCTCCATCATAATTTAGGGCGATTATGACTCATGCGTCAGTGCCAGAAAAAGAGAGGAATGTCCTGGGGATCAGTGACACACTGATCCGGCTCTCTGTGGGACTGGAAGATGAGGCCGATATCATTGAAGACCTGGATCAAGCTCTGACTGCTGCTGTAAGTAACATCCAACACTGGAGTACCAGATAGTCCTTCAAACCAGTACGGTTTCTTATCAACCAAAATCAAGTGGTAAAATGGTGACACCAAGTTTGTGGGAGACTGGAATTGTTTTCAGCTCTCTCAGTAAGTGTTGGGAACCAAAATGTCCCCTCCTGTTTCCAAAGAAGGAATCAACAGGCCTGAGAAAGTTATGCTTTTCTGCTGAACACTAATTAGTTTGTCAGAAATTGTCAGGGAGTTTTGATCTCCACAGAATAACCTACAGAACAACCAAGATGACTCAGGTGCGTTTTGGTGCCTTGTTCTTTAAAATCAGATCTGGTCAGAGCCTGGACATAACTCAGTCAAATCTGAACACACAGACATGATACACATATTTTTAGATTCATTGTGACTTACACTTCCGTAGGCGACCTTTGTGATGATTATTATTATTATTATAAACATCCATAAGTCCGCTTAGAAATCATAGCACTAGTATCAGTAGAATCAAAGATGCTCTTTATAACTGCAGAATCTGCCTGAGAATCATCATGTTTTCTTCAGTATCAAAGTAATCCAGTGATAGTTCAGTTGAGTTAGAGTTTTAATGGTGCCAATTTGCCAAAATGTAAACATATATAACTATAGACTAAATATACAGCCTACAGCACAACTTGCTGTCTCCATAGCAATATTATACTTCCTCTTTACACCCTCCAAAGGATTATGGATACTGTAGTTCCAAACCTTAATGCGTGATTATCTATCAAATAGGAGTAAGACAAATAGTAACAATGAGAGTGAAAAAACATAACAAACAAACAAACACAATGAGGGACTACACCGTCAAACAAACACAAAAACCCCCCATTTATATCAACTTTTTTATGTACTATGCACAGTCTTGATTTTGTCTGAGGGGGGAACCCACAGTGTCAGACTTTGAAAACCCCTGCCCTATACAAATTAACTTCTAGAAAATAATTGTTTTCCTGCAAGTTGCACTATTTGTAAATGTTGAAAATATTGAAAATGTCCATGATTCATTCTTTATTGTCCTCTACTTGTTTTCACAGTCTGTAGAAAAGTAACATTCAAAACAAGATATAAATAAACAAGAAACATTACAAGAACACAAGTTTATTACAGTGTGTCCAGGCTATTTAAAGCACGTATAGCTAAGGACACAAAACTCCTCCCAAAGCGTGTGTTTTTGCAGACTGGTTGTCTGTGTCTGCGGCCAGAGGGGAGGAGGGTGAAGCATGGGTGGAGGGGGTGGCAGGGGTCGTGTGCTATGGTCAGTGCTTTGCAAGTGGTGGCAGTGTCACTGAGGGCCGGCAGGTTGGGAGTGGCGAGACCATTTGATCATACTGTGTTTGTAAATGAAAAACCCTGCCATCTAGCTTTGTGGTCATGGACTGCATTTTAACATGGAAATGTCTGTGTTCTCGACACTAAATGGGAGAGTTGCCTAACAGAAAATCTCACAAAAATGATTGGTATTAAGTACTCCACAATCTTTCTACTCCACCACAGCTCGCTTTATGGTTTGAATGCTGTGAAAGAGATCCAGACGCCACACGTGTGACTGACTAATGATTAATCAGAGAATAAATGCAACCATGCCTCTGTGTACTGGTGCATTCAAGTTTCCAGGTAAATTATTTTTAGGAATCTTCCTAAAAATCAGAGTGGATTATTTTAATTTATAACATCTAAGAAACTGTTCCTTCTTAGAGTCGAAACCAGGCAAGCTGCCACTTGTTTACTTTCAAGGCACATTTCCAAGCACACAAAAAACTACACATTTGACCTGTATAGTGCAGAATAAGGCACACCAGTCAAAATGAAGACAAATCCGGCCTGGAGAAGAAGTGGAAATTGTCTTGGGAACATTTAGGGAGAGCCAGGCCAGGAAGCGTTGCAGACCAGGATTGAGTTAGGTATGCAGGGGTTGCATGCTGTGCACTTTGTAGAGGGCTGTGGTGAATCCACCCATCCCATAAACCGCCTCTCCCTGCGGCACGACAAAATTCATAATGCACTGTGAGGTTTCTGTATGCTAAATCTGAGGATAGCCCTGGGCTAAGAGTTGACCCTGGGATAACTTAGCCCCTTTTCACAAACACAATGTTAACCCACGGATTCACACTGCACTTCTACTAGCCCTGGGTTAAATGCCCGTTGAAACACGTGACTCATGTTTACATTCTGCTTACTTTAGCCCTGTTTCACATTGGCATCTTTTAGCCCCTAGTTTAGTCGATTCTCGGGGGATAACCCCGCAACCTCAGGGCTAACCCTGCTCCGGAGCCCTAGGCTAAAGTCAGGGTTAGCCCACTTTGGATTGTGCCAGTGTGAAAGCTTTCTTAGAAGAAGATGGTTCTAAGAAAGCTTTAAGCCCTAGGCTGAGTGCAGTGTGAAAAGCCCTATATTTTTGCTGCAGTCTGGGGTAAGTCCCTCTCAATGCAGTCCACTGGGAATATTCCTCCATTTGCACTTGCTCAGCAAATTCCAGACAGTTATATATTATTTATATATAATCTCACAAAGTCACTCTCCTTTGTATTACCCCATTAAAGTATGACAAATGTTTATAGATTCTCACAAACATGCTCATATCTCATAAATACTTGAAGTTGATTTATTAGCTGCATGCTTTTTCTCAGTATTTTTGCTGTGGAAAAAATTCTAACTATTTCCACTTAGGAGACCAACAGATGGCTCATCAGAAGTACTGCGATGTTCCCAGAAGCCACTTTCAAGTTCACTGCCCAGTTTCAGCTTTTCTCACCTCTGTGCACCGTTGCCCCTCAGATCTGGCATCTGCATTTTTTATCACATCTCTCTGCTCGAACGGCTGGTGTCGACATCTGAGGTTTTATTACACCTCTGTAATGCGGCTGAGGTTTTAGCAAACACACAGTATTTTGATTGAATCATTGTTTTTCTTTCCAGTGTGGAAGGTTTATGGATGTGTATTTCGTATTATGCATACATGTGTTGAGAAAACGTGAAGACCCAAGTTGGTTGAGATTTTATCACATTAAAACTGTATTAACTGAACTCTAGTGTGCTGGTTTTGAATGATTCACTACTAATTCACTCCCACCTGCCGACTGCTTTACCATCAGTAGGGAATTTGAGTTTCCTAAAAACCCTTTTTGCCACCTCATGCAACCGTATCGTGCATGACGGCCTGCACCTCCTCTCCTCAGGATTCAGATAATGTCTCTGAATCTCTCTGCTGCCCATCTGTAGCAAATGGAAACTAAATGGAGACAAATATCTCTAATGACTGTCTGTAGTCCCGGGAAAAGGCACCGCTGATGGGTGAAGCGTTTAATTGGATGGGGCATCAGGTCAGATTGTGGTAGGCGGTTAAATTTCCGGTCAAGTGTCCTCATCCTAGGGTTAGTTTTGAATCACAAACTTGGCTGTTGGTTAATCATTTGGAACTCTCCAATGGGTTGATGCCATTTATAGTGTTGTTGCTGTAAAATACTGGGTCTGTGGCGTTTTATTGACCGGCTTTCTCTGTGGTGGGCTCTCTGTTAATCTGCTTTTGACTTGCCTTTATCGCAGACATTTTGGCATCCCGTGTCAGCTCATCAAGCAAAGAGAGGAGGAATGACTGCATGGATTGTGCTCCTTTTTGTTTGTTCCAAAACTGGCTTACTGTACTGTACTGTGTGGATAATACAGAGTATTGATTTCATGGGTCAATTTTTTCTTTTCCAGCATCCAAAGAAGAAGTGAAATGTCTTCAGGGCGTCCCCGAGGCTCGGGCTGAAGGCCGGAGGTACCGAAAGTAAATCATCGCAAATCAACATTTGGTACCTCAGTTCAGCGCACAAACTGCAGAGATTCACCTATCAGGGAACAACTTAAAGAATACAAATCTTGCTATCTGTGAACAATTAACACAAATGTTACATGCAAATCTTTTTGATGCCTATTTTAACATCAGTTGTAATCTTATTTATCTTATGCAGATTTTGCTTTATTTGTATGTGTTTCGTTTTAATTTAGTTTTGTTTGGAAGGCTTTAATGGGGCATAGTCCTTTTTAGTCAAAATTGATATGAACAGTATGAGTTTCTACAAGAAAAACACCCAACACAGTAATTTCTGTGTAATCCTGCTATAAAAACCTGTGTACTTCAGGTTGCATTTATTACAGTTAGTAGATCTGCAGATGTAATCTGTATTAATAATTTCCTGATTCTAAGTGGCATAAAAGTTAATGAATTCTAATTAGTCAGACTAACTAGACTCATACAGGCAAAGCTAATGTCCAAAAGTCAGAAAAAATGTTTCTATATTTTTCTCTTCACTGTCAACATCTGCTCAAAGATTTTAGAGGCACTGCAGAACCATGTAAATCCATGAATGAAGAACAAACAATATCTCCATTCAAAAATGATAAATAGAAATGTGCGTATTTGGTGGCAGAAGCACAAGAAAACTAGATACCAGTTTTGTTTGACTAGCAGAATTTCTCAGCAATGACAAGTGTTTTGTTTTTTTAGTAACAAGTAAAGGCTGTTACAGGAGTATTTATCAGAATACCTTTATGTATGTTCTTGAACTCAAGTCAAAGCATTTGGGCCGATGGCAAAAGCAAAATGGACTCACATGGTTTTTATCTGTGCAGAGAAAAAGGTCTCATTCGGGCACTCCCTCTTTCTGCTCAAGCATACGCTTCATTTGGGACAGACCACTCGGGCTCAATGTCATTTATGTAACTGACAAATCCATTAAAATCAGTTTGCAGTATGTGTCTCTCACTTCCTCTCAACTGTACAAACACGAGCAGTGTAATTGTGAGTTCAGCTTCAGTAACCGTAGCAAGTCGATACACAACATTCAATTTAGCCTGGATAGTGGCAGGCTGCACACTGGGGTTTTAGCTGATGGATCAAATGAGCTAGTTGGCATCCTAATGACCACACCATCAATAACATTTCCACAAGGAGACTGAAGTTTTCGGTTCTCTGTAGAAGACCGGTTATCTTTTAAAGGTTTTGGTTCACTGGGACTTTAATTTCTTGTTACCTCCTACCCTGTAATGGGTTTTACACCTCTGAGGAATCAGCCATTAATATTTTGTGTAAGCCTTAATACCTCTCAAATCTCTGCTAAAGGCTGATGTGATAATTTAGCAACCACAAACACTGCCTCAGAGGACTTTATGAAACCTGGCACGTTCAGTTAGATTGTATAGATTCTGGGGAAGTGGTGCTCTAAATGGAAACAGGATTGGGGGAGGCTCTGCATTAAAAGTAGAGGTGCTACTGAGGCGTTATATATACATATTCAGCTCCCAACACTCGCAGCCTTGACTCGTGGTGGATCTTGTCACAGTGTGTGGTTAGACTTTCCTACAAAACATTGTCATTCAGTGCAGGTTTTCAGTGTCTGTCAGCTCCCTTCAGTCAGCCAGGGCCTTTTTTTGGAGAACACATCTCCATCAGATGAGTCTCAAACATGGATAAAAGTCTTTGACAACACAATGAAGTGGAAGCATGAGAGGTTATGATGTGGCTTTGTGGGCTTTCAGTGTTTATTTTACCAATATGACTATGGAATTACATTCACTGCTAAATAAAGTGTGCTATCACCAGTTTAAACAAACTATGTGGAAAGAGTCTTCAATATAAACAAAGTGGCTGTTGTGACTCCTAATGTGTGGTTTTAATCTGTTTCATCACAGTTGCGAGGGGGGGCCATCTGCACTTCATCACATCTGAAGTCATAGATGACATTCAAGTATGCAAATCTGTAGATATGGGTTTAGAGTTCAGCAACTTGCTGTGTCAGTGACTGCGACCTCAAACATGGCAGCAAGCAGCAGCAGTTTGAAACATTGAGTTGGGTTCCCAGAAATCCTGTGAAGTGACATAAACTGCAAACAACACGGTCATGTCTGGACAGTGTGAACTACAATATATTACCAAAAGATTCCAAAGAGATGAGAGAGGTGAGTCCTGCTTTCTCTGGATAAAGTGCTGACTTAGTTACTGCTATTAAGAAGAAGGTTTAGAGACACCAGGAAGTCACTGCTCCCAGCCAAAGAGCACATAACGCCACGTAAAACCACAACTTCCCTTTTTACACATCAGTTTTTTGTATGAATTAATTAATTTAACATCTGTCTGCAAGACTCCAAAAGGAATCCCTAACTAGTTCACTTCCTAATTGCATTTCATTTTCACATGTTTGAAAAAGGAGTGATGCTCTACTAAGCACTTCAGCAACACACTATTAAGCTGTAGCCTACATCTTCTCCAGCATTGATGCGCAATAGAGTGCTGTGTGCGTGCGTACCTGCTGTTGCAAACCGAATCATCAGTCGAGAAGCCCTCGAATCGACTCACATTTTGTCAGTTTAATAACAGCACTTTTAATTTTTTAAACAAATCTTGTCTCAAAATTACCTGAACTATAAAACTACAGTAACTGTGATGGAAATAAAAAGGGGGGAGGGAAACTAAAGGCAGCGTGAATGGTTTCTGTTTGCTGGACTGACTCTGAATATCATGATTCGGGTACAGCCCTAATTATCATTGTTTTGTTAATTTATTTAAACAAAATAAGCTTTAACTGATATTTTGATATCTGTCCTGTCATGATTTTAACGTGCCAAAAATATGCCAAAATTATAATGCTGCACTACCAAGTAGGTAGTGATTACTGGGCAATAAACATTAATTTAGTGGTCAAAAGACATTTAGATGTTAAAATTAAACTTAATGTAAAGTTAAAAAGTAATTGCTCTTGGTGGGAATTGTTGGGTCTCTGTAAATAATATTATAAAGAGTACGGTCTAGACCTGCTCTATAACTTCTATTATGAACTGGAACTAAATTTGGTGAAAAGTTAAAATTTTTTAGTTGCTTGGGTTACTTAAATCCATTGTGTCAACAGCATTTGAACAAATGTATTTCAATGTGTAGTTAGAACCTGCTTGATAGTAATTTGAATGCTGTTATAGCAATGGTTATAAGTGACTAAAGTATCTAAAAACTTCACTTTTCAACCAAATTTAGTCCAGTCTAGAAAACTCGATCTGTTGATGAAGATCATGTGATTCGATCAAAAGCTCCAGAACAGCTATTACATGGACATTGTGGAGCGATTGTTTTCTCACATTTAGTCCAGTTTTAACCTAGATGTCTAGATGTCTTTTGACCTGTAAAACACCAAATTCATGCTTACTGGTTGAGCTCAATTGGTACGTTGCTTTGATGGTGATTCTGTCTCTCAAAAAGAGTTTATTTTTGTAACTTGTCTCTAGACCACATGCCCAACCAGAACAATAAAACATCTAATCCTGAGGTTTAGTTAAGTAAATCTGTATCTGATCAGGGAGTAGACCATTTGGCCTGATGACATAACGAGCAATCCCTGAACCCATTAACTCTCTCCCACATTAACCAGTTTGTTTGCAGGGAGGAGAGACCTGAGATTAAACAGCAACAGTATGTCATGTGTGTACTGTGTTTTATTGTCCATGTAAATTACTGTGGGTAAGCGAGAAGGTAAATAAACATGTTTTGTAGTTGATTGGTCTGGTTGTGTATTTTCAGTGTTACAAATGCCAAAATATGCATATTGTCCTTTAATGTATTAGCCCTTAAAATTAAAGCATACAGAAGTAGTAGATTGAATGAGACAACCAAATGAACCAAACAAAAAAAGACTCCAGTGTAGCTGACCTTCAGAGTATTACACTTCATGCACAGTGTCATGTTATATGGCTTAGTTGAAATAGACGTCCACATTTATGTTCATTTTTATAGCATGTGCGCCATGCTTTGTTCGTTATAAATGGTCCTGCAGCCCTGAATGTCATTTCTTGCCAGCTCTCACACTGAGATACTGTAAACACAGAGTTTAATCTCACACTTGACGTGGTTTGTAGGAAAGTTAAAAAGGACAGGAAATTGTCCATAATTTTCTAGAATAATTCTTTTGGTATTGTACAAGAGGGTGATTTAGCTCTTCATTCCTTTTTGTGGATTTGAGAGTCCAATAATAAGTGAACAACAGTGGACAATAAAGAGGCCTTACTGAAGTCCAATCTACAGTGTCAGGTGTACAGAAAACGATAATTACATGTCACTCAACCACGCTGAAAAGGGAAAAAAACATAATTAGTCCTGTATTGATTTTACATGTCAATTTTGCTGCTGTTCTGGGAAAACTAGAAACAGGAAGGACAGCAGCGGTTGTTGATCTTGTAAGTGGATAGTTATGTCAACCTATTTATACCCACAACTGAACTGCAACGAGGTCAGTGACCAGAAAATATACATTTTTGGAAATTTGTACTGTTTCTCTGTAATATGACTCACAGTCAGTAGATGTTGTCTGCTGAAACACTGCTGCCATTAAATATAATGATGTTAAGGCTGGAAGCGAAAAACCATTACCTGCAGGGCAGAAGATATGATCAAATGTCATCAAATGGCTGAAATAAATGTTTTAATGCCAAATCTTAAAAAACATACTGACTCATCACTAGCTCTCACCAGCATTTTATCTTCAAGATAAAATTCAGATGATATGGCCACTGAACAAACTGATAGATTTACTGAACATCTACTATTAGATTAGGTTAGCAGAGGTGTAAATAAAGGTAGAGCACCTGCTTTGCCCACATGACAGCCAGCCTTAATTGTCTGCATCCTTGTTACAGTAGATATTGATCAGGGCTGCAGCACAGACCAGTGGCTTTAAAATTAAAAAGGTCAGGCTGGCAGGACACAGATCTACCAGAACAATGAAATTGTGCTTACATTTGCACCATTTGGCGGACACTTCTATCCATATTGAGTACAGAGTTCATAAATCTTTGGAATGAGCCATCTCAGCGAATTTTAAAGCCATACAGCAGGGCAGACAACTCAAGGAAAGTTGCCTTGTTCCATTTTCAAAAATTTCAAAGTCAGGCTTAGAAAATATCAGATACGTACATATTTTGACACATGGCTCCACTCCTTAATATACTTAGACACAGAGAACAAATTGACAGACTTCAGCATGTAGCTATTATATACAGGCAAGAGCTGGACAACAGACTATACAGTATATAAGCAGATCAACTTGTTACTATGTACTGTACATACAGGGTTGCGGTACAGGAAGAGCAAGAGTGTAGGTAGCGCAAAGAATTACGGAATATAATAAGTTTAAATAAGTGGTTTTATGTGCATGTATTGAGAGTATGACAATGAAAAGATATCATATTTATCATATATTGCACAGTATTTGTTACACTATAATATATTGTACAGTAAAAACTAGGAGGAAAATTAACTTCCATGGGCTCTTGAATTTTGAAAACATCAGCGTACGTCGTCATTGAACAACTCATTAACTTAATACCACTTAATACGTCGTAAGAGGCTTTTTCAAACGGATTCACACACCATGAACACAGTAAACAAAACTCCATTTGAAGGTACCATACACATTCATCTGACCATACGTTATAAAACTGGAAAGACTGCATGATCTCTGAGAAATGCAATGCAGAAACACCACAGCGGCAAAGATATCACCATACAAAAAATAAGAAGACAACAATGTTGCAAATAAAAGACTAACAAAACAAAAAGAAAAGAAAAGGTGAAAATCCCTTGTAGGACAAGAGAGTGTGTGTTTGTGTGCATGGGTGCCCATTTACGTACAGATAAGTTAGTGCTTGTATGCTTCATGTCTCTGTATGTGAACACTGGTGAGGGTGCACTGTAGCTATACTGTATCTGATGTGGAGGCTCACCATGTCACGCAAAGGTCAATACATATGTTCTTTACTTGGGGTTAAAATCTGTAGCAGCGCAGCATGACAAGCTGTCTTCTGCACACATACATGAAAATAGATAAAGCAGTAAATTGCCTCTTGTTTCTCTTTTTTTCCCAACCCTTCATCGGCTGAGATGTATTGGACCTATGCATTTTTCCAAAGGAGACATCGATACGCTATATGTTTGTGCTGCCTCCTCAGAGAGAACAAGTTCGAACAGGAGTCCAGATTAGAGAGTAGAATAAAATAACTCCTGAGTAATGAACAGTGTTGTGCATGGAGGAGATGGATGCATCTGCAGGTTGAGCCGGAGGAAATCTTTTCCCTGCTCCTGACCGTGTCGAGATGAGGTATCATATCAATTATTCACACTCTGAGGTGTGTTGTGTTGTTGTGAGGACAGATAGAGAAGATTCTTTTCTGATCTGTCTCAATCTGATGTTTCATTTGTTTCCCAGAAGTCTTTGTCTTTGCTGTTGGAAATTCATCATCCGGAAAGTAAAAAAAACGAACCGTCCCATCTGGATCAGTAAGAGTTGCAGCACAGCCCTCGGTCCTCACAGATGAGTCTGACCCTGAGTCATTCAAACTGTCGTGACTCACAGCCAACAAAGCTGCACATATACTAGATACTGAGACCACTAACACAAACATTATGATTAATGTTTTGTTGAACCAGATGACAGCTCTGAGTGTCTTTAAAAAGACAATTTGCAAACATGGCTGACAGCTTAAAATGGTTTATAATTGTCGGAAAAGATAACTACGATATGAAGTGCGTCATGAAATTATATAAATACAAGCAACGTCGTGTCAGTCACGTACATATAAAGCACAAAAATACAATCAATATACCGTAATATGACACGTGCACTAGAATTTCTTTGTATTTTTGGTGACTGCATTTCACACAATGTAACTCTTAAAAACTAGAAAGAAATTAGGTGAATGAGAAACTCCTCTCCTCTTCAACTAGATTTTAGAGGTTTCACTCAACATTTATACATTTATTTAGACAAACTTCTACGAGATTGGACTTGATGTAGGATCTCTCTAGTTTTCTAAACCTTCAAAGCAAAGAAAGAGCTTTTTACTCATCGGCCTTGTACCTACTGTACCAGATCATCAAAGGACTTTTTGTTCTGTTTCTAACATTTCTCTGATACACACTCGTACTCAAGAGACATATTCACTCTTTTGGTGACAGTGTTCTGCCGATATAAAGGAGCCTGATGCTGAGCTGTAATGCGAAAAATATCTGTGCCAAGGACATGAGAGCCTTGACTTTCCTCTAACGATTTTGAGTAAATAATGAAAACCCAAAAGATGCAATTTGTACCATTTCTGAGCAGCAACAAAATCCCAGAGGCCTTGATTTCTGGAAGAGGATGCATGTAGGACACAAACACATTGATGGACATCCTCTTGAGGGAGCCCATCACAGCATCTGCATCTGCACATCAAAAGCTAGCAGGGGACGTTATCTGTGTGTGTGGTTGTCACCTGCTGTTTACCTAAGCCGTTGTGCCATCTATCACTGATGCTGCTGATATATGCTTTATTCCTGCTGAAAGCATTATGAAAATGTTGATAACATCTGTGATAGATGATTGGAGCAATAAAACTGGTAAACTCAGGCATGTTGAATCATAGTGTGTACACTAAAAAACGTAATTACAACACTTGATCACAAAATAATCCAATCTGTGATGCAATCTCAATCGACATTTGATGATATCCAACAGTGCATGAGCATCTGAAGGTGTTTTTCCTTAATTTCTCAGATATTATAAAGTAAAGCTAAACTGGTGCACTGTGAAAGAAACTGGCAACATTTGGGCAAGTCTGCAGAATAGATTCAACATACAAGGGTTTGTCACAAGCTCATACAAGCATATGTCATACATGTACAGTGAAATGCAGGGCATACTCTTTGAGGCTGTGCTAAAAATGCTAGTATCAGATGAAGAATAATGATAAGAATAAGAGTAAAAACGAAAATAAGAAAAAGGATAAAAAATTAAAGATAAAAACATATAAATATATGTAATGTAAGTATTAAAATACTTAAGTGTATTTTGGCCCGGCTGTAAAGCAAACCACAATAAAAAAATATAAGTAAAACTATAGTGTGTATTTGGAGACGGATGTGTAGATAAAATGAGAAGTTTGAGCAACCATGACCATAATTTAGCAATTATTTTCATACAATGTTAAAGTCCTCTCTTTACTCGCAGGCACATGTTGAATAGTCTGTACTGAACATGTGCAGTATACAGATACAGCACAGGATGACATGCACACAGACCACTCCTCTACTTGTTCATCTCAATCTGCATCTGCAGCCTCTCCTTCCTTCTTTGTTAGCTCATTAGCACCAATCCTGGGATGAAACTGTACTTTCAGTATTACATGAAAAATGGCATGTTTGCAAGTACTTTTGGTAAATTTGTAAAAGGAAAAAAGGTAAACAAATGATAAACGACTAGTTGCGAAGGTACAGACAGGTGACACATTGGAGGACAAAACGGTACCACCTAAAAACCTAATGGTTGAACAAACATAATGAATGCAGATGCTTCCATAAAGAGCACAAGAGGTCGCTGAGTTGTTTGCTGAGTATGAAAATAATGTGAATCACATGCTATGGCCATCACAGTCAACAGATCTCAACCCAACTGAACACCCATGGGAGATTTTGGACTGTGACTAACTTGTGTTCCAGGCCACTGGATAACTTAGCTTGATATTTGTACTCCTACATCGTCTGTCCTGCCTGGACAGTTATTGATTGATTTTTCTGCCTCAGATGAGTTTAAAAAGTTGTTTATTACATTTTCAAGCAGGGCAAAATTCCACATTAGCATTGAAGGCTTCCATGTGAAAAGGCCAGGTCTAATAACATCCTTGTTTTTTGACATTTCACTGATTCACTTTTCTTCAGACAACAACACTGTACAGTTTTCAGGACATTTTAGCACAAGGCATTGTAGTAGACAATGATTAAAATAAACTAGATGTTAAAAGTGTTAAGAGTGTATGATTATACTGTATATTCCTGAAGTATCATCTTGATGTTTCCTTTTAAAGCTGATGCACATTTTGGAGCAAAGATTTTAAATCTCTGGAAAGTCAAACCAACATAGAATGACCCTCTTCATAGCTCTGCTAACTAACATTGACACCTTCTGCCTCAGACTTCACCACTTTGGTCGAATAAGCTTCACTCATTTTAAGTGAGAACAGCAGAGGACTGCTGCTGTTTCTGAGGTTCAGACATTGTATACTGCTGGTCTTTGGCCAGTGATTACAGCAATCTTTACAAATAAATGTGAATCCATAATATAGCCTGATCGATAGAGGAATTCGGAGGCTGATTTCGATATTGATATTATAGTTTAAAAAATCCGATGGTGATATATTGGCCAGTATTAATTTTCTTTACGCAACACATACCATAAATAAACATTTTTGATAAAGTTCCTTTAAATTTGTTGCCACCAAGAAATGTATCAGGCAGGACATTTTACAAACTTGTTACTACTTTCTAGTGGTTTCAAAACAAATCTTTGGCTTTTCTGTACTTCATATATACTGTATATATATATATATATATATATATATATATACGTATATATACACACACATAAATGTTCCTTGGGACAGCTCTAAGAGTAAAAAATGCAGAAATAATTTTTTTTAAGACTATAAGCAGAACATATTTTTATTCAAGATATTTAACTTTGCACACTCAATCATAATTGTCATAGTTTTGCTTTAGCACTTCACTACAGCAAAAGTCCAAAATTCATCTTCTGTCTTTTTATTGATTTTCTTCACCAGTGATTTTCAAAATCTGAAAATTAAAAATTGGACCTATGTGACGTTTGCTTGGAAAGACACAGTATAGTCCAGATTAAATGAAACATCTTTGTTGGCAGATGATCAGTGCATTTGATACCATCGACACAACCTGCTGTCACTTCTGTCATTACAATGTGGCCCCTTGTCCTCGATGGACATAAAACCATTTGGCAACGCCCGGCTGACTTGCACTGTGACAAACAGCAAAGCCAAATATACTGCAACGCTAAGAGAGCTGTAAACACAGAAATCAGATCTAAGAGGAAAAAAAACATGAATTGAATATTAAAGACATGGTGTAGGTTGATATTGATATTATCATGATGGGACTTTTCTTAGATCTCCCCTCACAAGAATGATAAACGTTTTATGTGATGCCTTCTCCACATTAAACTGGTGATTTTTTAAAGATCTTGATTGGTTTGAGTTACACAAAGAGCTCTTTACTTTATAAAGATGGAAGACACATCCCATTAATGCTGAATTTGCATTCTCGACAACATTTGACAACACCAATTTACTTTGCCATTAAGAATGCTGCTTATTCTCCCGGACCATGCATGAGTGGAGCAGAGAAGTGAGTTTGTTATGGGCCAGTCGATGCATATTTAGAGATGATTTGTTTCACAAATGATTCCACTAACCTGCTTTCATGCCCTCAGGCCTGTCACATTTCCTTCAGCTGGTGAGTGATGCTACAAATTTATTGTGGCCTGATGTCCTCTAAAGTCTCCTTTGATGAGTTAATACTCCATAAAATGTATATGTGTAAAGACACACATCAACATAATTTAAGCCTAAGCAAATTCAAATGCTTGATGTTTGAGTAAGGAACAGTGAGGCATGAAAAACATCAAAGAGAATAACATTAAATCACAACTCAAAATCAATCCAGAAGTGCTTGGCAAAAAAACAAAAAAAAAAAACAGGCCTCAATATAATGTGGAGACACCTTTCATGAGTCAGAGAGTAACTAGACCTTGGACATGTGAGCACAGATCCAAAAAGCACAACAATACAGGTGACAAATAATCAGAATCAGAAATACTTTATTGATCCCTGAGGGGAAACTCTTTCGTTACAGCTGCTCACTAATACGTGAATGCACACAGGAATAGAAGTACTAAGCAAATCAAAATATACAGCTAAGAATAAATTAATTACAAAGTGGATATAAGCATAAAAGCTAAAATAAGTGTAAGTAAGTGGATTTACAGGTTGATAAGTATGGTACGGTATAATACAATGTAATAATATAGGTAATAAGTAATAGTGCAATAATGAGCACTGTCAAGTTAAGTGTAGCAGATTAACCAGATTATTAGACAGGGGATATTGCACAGCAGTAATATAAGTATGAATAAATATCAATAAATAGGGAGTATTAAAGTGAAAACAGAGTATGTTGCTCAATATTTCAAATATTGCAGTGATGTTAGAGGGAGGAGTTAAAGAGTTTGATGGCCACAGGCAGGAATGACTTCCTGTGGTGCTCTGTGGTGCATTTTGGGGGGATGAGTCTTTCGCTGAAGGTACTCCTTTGTTTGACAGCACAAAATGGAGTGGGTGGGAGAAACTGTCCGAGATGGCATGTAGTTTGGCCAGCATCCTCCTCTCTGACACCACCGCCAGAGAGTCCAACTCCACCCCCACAATGTCACTGGCCTTACGGATCAGTTTGTTGAGCCTGTTAGCGTCCGCTACCCTCAACCTGCTGCCCCAGCATGCAACAGCATACAGGATAGCACTGGCTACCACAGACTCATAAAACATCCTCAGCATTGTCCGGCAGATGTTGAAGGACCTCAGCCTCCTCAGAAAATAGAGGCGGCTCTGGCCCTTCCTGTAAACAGCTTGAGTGTTCTTAGCCCAGTCCAGTTTATTGTCCATGTGTACTCCAGGTACTTGTAATCCTCTACAATGTCCACACTGACCCCCTGGATGGAAACAGGGGTCACTGGTGCCTTGGCCCTCCGTAGATCTACAACCAGCTCCTTAGACTTTGTCGCATTGAGCTGCAGATGGTTCTGCTCACACCATGAGACAAAGTTACCCACCACAGCCCTGTACTCAGTCATCACCATCGCTGATACATCCCACCACAGCAGAGTCATCAGAAAACTTCTGAAGGCGGCAGGACTCTGTGTGGTGGTTGAAGTCTGTGGTGTAGATGGTGAAGAGGAAGGGAGAGAGGACAGTCCCCAGAGGGGCCCCAGTGTTGCTGACCACGCTGTCCGACACACAGTGCTGCAGACACACAAGCTGTGGTCTGCCAGTCAGGTAGTCCACAATCCAGGACACAAGGGGGGCATCTCACCCAGCAGGGCTGGCCGGATGATGTTGAAAGCACTGGAGAAGTAAAAAAACATGATCCTCACCGTAAGCAGGCTTGTCCAGGTGGGTGTAGATGCAGTTCAGCAGGAAGATGATGGCGTCCTCAACTCCCAGCCGGGGCTGGTAGGCGAACTAAAGGGGGTCAAGGAGGGGTCTGACCATGGGCCACAGCTGTTCCAGCACCAGTCTCTCCAGGGTCTTCATTATGTGCCTCTGGGATGCAGCGTCTTCGGCACAGGAACGAGGCAAGATGTCTTCCACAGAATAGGGACCTTTTGAAGACTCAGGCTCAGGTTGAAGACATGCTGAAGGACTCCACATAGCTGGGGGGCACAGGCTTTTAGCACCCTGTATGCATCCTTAACGTTAGCATACAGCAGGTCCAGTGTCCACTCCTCTCTAGTAGGCCAACTCACATACTGGGTGAAATTAGTCAGTGTTGTTGAAACACTGACATGGTTGAAGTCACCCGAGATTAATTTGAGTGCACTCGGGTGTTGAGTCTGGAGTTGTGCTATGGCGGTGTGAATGGCGTTGCACGCCGATGCTGGGTTAGCAGAGGGGGGGGATGTAAACAGCCACAACAATGGCATGTGAAAATTCACGTGGCAGATAATATGGCCAGAGTCCCACAGCTCACCCAAAAACAGTTCAATGTCAGGGCTACAGATACTCTGCTTGATAGTAACGTGACCAGGGTTACACCATCTGTTGTTGACCAGAACAGCAAGCCCGCTGCCTTTCCGCTTACCGCTCCCGGTGTGATCCCTGTCGGCCTGAACAGTCTGAAAGCCGTCGATGGAAACATTATGATCCGGGATATCCTGCTGTGTCTCTGAGAAGCACATCAAACTACACTCACGGAACTCCGTCTGACTTCAGGCTAACGCCGTTAGCTCGTACATTTTATTCGCCAGTGATCTCACATTGCCCATGACGAGAGAAGGCAGACAAGGCTTAAATCTTTTGTTCCTAACGTAGACACTGACTGACTGCATCTGCTGATCCTAACAAATGGATTGACAGCAGTGGATATCATTGGAAAAAAATCTGCATGGAGCATAAAGTTATATTCTATTCAAAGATTTTTGTCTAAATTTTGTGTTAACAGCATGAATCCCAACATGATGCTGCACCAGAGAAGAGAGTTCCAAGACGTTGCAAATGAGGGAGAACTCATAGGCGCAGTTGAGTGGTGGGATTTCTATGAGATCACTAAGAGAGAGACAGGGGGAGACAGAGAGAGATGACGCGGCTGTCCCAGCAGCTCAGTGGAGCAGGTGGAGGTGTGGATGGTGTTAATGCTTGCTTAAAATCCCATCTTCGCTGTTTACACCTGCTCTTCAGAGATGGAGAATTTTGCCCACAAAACTGACCACCACAAAATTGTGTGACCTTAGTAAATCACCTCTGTTAATATGTCTCCTCCAATTATTCGCAAAATCCTCCCTGAAACCTGCTGTACTCAGATCTCTCTTACAAAAGAGATCTTGATCGCAATGAGATTGTGTTTTGGGGCAGAATGCATCACAAAAGCTGCAATAAATTTGGCCCTTTGTTCAGAGGAAGAAAGCGATGTTTGATATTTTGTCTCTAATGTCCTTCAGGTACAAAACATCACATAGATCAGGTGGATAAACATAGGCCTTCTCTCTCCAGTTAACTAATTTCACACTATGTTCTCACTGCTTCTGGGAATTTAAAGTTATTCCTAGAAATTTTGCTCATATTGGACAGTTCTCGTGATTTACATCCAATACCAACACTGTGCACCAATGCAGACCATAATGTGTACTCTATGCAGCGATGTGTGGAGTGTGTCTGACTTTCAAGCAGGAGATTAGAGTTCATGTCCCCTGACAGACCTGTCATTTTTGCAACGTTCGCTTTTCCATGCGCAGATATTGTAGAGAGAAAGACTTTGGCATTGGATGTAAAAAATGTTTTTATTAAATGTAATCCAGGATTTGTCCAATATTGATGTTCTTGTCTGGCAATAGAGGTGTTCCATTGTGCAAATTTGACTTGTGTAGCTTTGGGCTCAAATTCCAAAACTTTAATATCTAACTTGAACTTTTGGAAACTGTGACAGAGATGTGAAGGTGCCAGACTCTGGCTTGAGCTGCTGAGAACTGAGTCAGCAACATAAACCATCTGAGTTATATGGTCCTTTACTGAAACAGACAATCTAACAGAAACATGTTCTAGTTTCATTTTAAAGCTGGCTCATATCCCCTCAATGTAATCCCAGCAGTGTACTGCAATGTGTTTAATCAATTCTGACAGAAGTCGAGGTAATTTTGCACACCAGCAGGCACTTTCTGATCATAAGACATATTTCTGTCACAAGATTCATCAAAACACATTTCTTAAAAAAAGCTGCACAGGTGATTATTTTTATTTTTATTGAAGGTGTCACATTGTCTCAGAGTCATATTGAAGGAAGAAAGCCAACCTAAGATAATGAATGAACATGCCATAATTGATTATGTCATTATCATGTCACCTTCTCCTCAGATCAATGGACATAAAATCGATTGGCAACGATCGGCTGACTTGCATCATGACAAAAAGCAAAGCCAAATATACTGCAACGCTAAGAGAGCTGTAAACAGAAATCAGATCTAAGAGAAAATTAAAAAGCAGAGTCTGTAATCCAAGAGATTACGCTTCAGAATCAGAATCAGAAATACTTTATTGATCCCTGAGGGGAAACTCTCTATTACAGCTGCTCAGTATCATGTCAGTGCACACAGGAATAGAAGTACTAAGCAAATCAAATATAATACACTATAATACAGGTAAGATAAATTAAGTACAAAGTGGATATAAGTATAAAAGCTAAAATAACTTATATCCACTTTGTACTTAATTTATCTTACCTGTATTATAATGTATTATATTTGATTTGCTTGCTTCTATTCCTGTGTGCATTTAAGTGATAGTGAGCTGAATAAATCATTTTAATTTAATGATTGGATTGATGTAGTTTCAGTTTAGTATTTAAGACGAAAACACTAATAACTGATGTTTGAGATAATAATGTTTACAGATACAGAAGTAAGCACGTACCTCAATATTTTGCCATTAAATAAACCAATTGAATATTAAAGACATGGTGTAGGTTGATATCGATATCATCATGATGGGACTTTTCATAGACCTCTCCTCACCAGAACGATAAACGTTTTATGTGATGCCTTCTCCACATTAACATTTTTAAGATCGGTTTGAGTTACACAAAGAGAGATGAAAAAGAGCCACTTTATAAAGATGGAAGACACACCCCATTAATGCTGAATTTGCATTCTTGACAACACCAATTTACTATGCCATTAAGAGTGCTGCTTATTCTCCTGGACCATGCACGAGTGGAGCAGAGAGGAGAGTTTGTTATGGGCCAGTCGAAGCATATTTAGAGATGATTTCTTTCACAAATTATTCCACTACAGTATAAGAGTGTAATAAATTGCAGACTCGTCCTGCTTTTCCTTTGTGTTATAGGTCAAAATAATACTCTCTATGTTGTAATAATCATAAAACACAGGGTGCATTAAGTCAAATTGTGCAGTAAATTCTTGTTAAGGACTCACTTTAGCACAAGTCCAAATGTACAATAAATCAGATTTATATTTGGCCTTCTAGCCACTTGTTTTCTCTTTTAGTTTTCAATCAATTATTTCATGTCCTTTCAGAGTCATTGATCTAATTTAAACTTTATTAAAAGGTTTAGGAGCCAAGAGTGGATACATATTTAGGAGCCATAAGGAGTGGATAAAGGTTTAGGAGCCAAGAGTGGATACATATTGCAGTAAATAAACACTGTCGCTATTCCTAGAAATACAGGGTTTAGTTAGCGCTTGTTTGCAGGCGACATGAGGACAAAAACCAGCCACCTACTGTACCTCAGATTGGCAGACTCTGTGACCCCCAGTGGCTTTACTGCAGATGTTTTACAACATCTCTGTACAAGTATGCATTGAGAAAGCTGAAAACAAAAACAGCTCGAAGATGTTATGCCATACAAAAAGAGAGGCCTGCCAAATCATAACATAAAATGTTTTTTGTTGAGACTACGAGTTATTTGTGTGTTGACTCAACTCTATGGTAACTTTTTAAGTTGTACTTTGTGGCAGTGTATTTTGGAATGTATTGTACTGAAAGGTGTTTCTAATATTTTGTCCACCTCATTGCTGTATATGAAGAGACAGTATATTAGAATTTTTTATTCCCATTAAAGAATTACTTGAAATACTGTTATGCTATATTACTGCAGCAGGGAACATCCCAGAGAGTAGATTACACACTGCTCTATTCACATCTGGAATAAATTGTTTAAGTGATTCCTGACATAATGGGTAAAGTCAATTTTTTTTTCTGAATAAATCAGACGCCCTGAATAAAAGCTAAGGATAAGAAGAGATAATATGATGAAGCTTAGAGCTCTTGTTATCAACAGAAAAAATGTATCTTCTTCTCTATTCACTACTTCCTCTATGTTATTACATTTGAGTCAGAGTCTCTCATATTTCCCTCCTTCACTCTGTTTTAAATCACTTCAAGAGACAGTCTCCTCCTGTTGTCTCCTCGGTCTTAGTCACCCAAGAGCCAATCGCTAATCAGTGTGCTCTTTCAGCTCAATTACCTGCACCTGCAACACAGTCCCACCCACTCAGGAGGACAACATCCAACCATCGCCACCACCAGCATCAGGATCACATCAGAGTAAGATCATCAGATTTGTAGGTGATGTTCCTGACAGTTAATGAGTTAACTGAGCTTCCAATTAAAGCTATGGTCATTAATTAAGGTGAAAAGTCGTTTTTATCTATATTTTATAATGTGAAGAGTTTTCACATTTAGCTCACTTTTTCTCTGAAAAACTGTAGTTGTTTGTCTCAGTTTATTCGGTTTTAACTCTGTGATTACATCTGGCAAGCAGCTCTGCCTCTGAGAAATGTTTAACTAGAACTCCAGTCTGTTATCCAGCGGGACCATCTGTTGACCTATCATTTCATTCCTTATTACCTGTGTTACCTGTGTGTCCTTATTACCAAAGTTGCTTTTTAAACTTATCATAAATATTATACACAGTTTTATCAACTGATTTGTGGTAATAGTAAACTGATTTCTACTATAAAAGAAAACAAAGCAGCATTAAATGATCCTATAAGTACAATTTCATCATTAAGGTTTTGTGAACAGTGGTGAACAGCTAGAAGTTTAAAAAGATTGTCAGAAATATGTCTAATTTTCACATGACAATACAGTACTGTAAATCCAATATTGGTGCACAAAAGGAAACAATCCAGCCAAGAGGTGGCTAATTTCACTGTCAAAATTCTGTTAACACTATAAACAGTTATTATTAGCTACTTGTTTGTCGCAGGAAACAGTGATTTCCACTATAAAAGAAAACAAACAAACAAAACACCATTACATGATCCTCAATGTACAAACACATTACCTTGAAATTGCTGTGAGCAAACATAAACAGCTTCAGTAATTTAGTTTAGATTTTATACTCCTTAGAAAATATTTTTAAACATTTTTGATTTTATTTCAGAAATATGTCTCATTTTCATGCTCCATTTATTAAAGGTTTTCATTATTGGTGCATTTACCAAAACACATTTATTTCCAAAGCTACTGGTGAAACGGAAATGTGTGCAGATTTCCAAACTGTTCAGGCCAGAGGCGGTCATTATATCAACAGCATACTGTAAAACATCCTAAAGCCAAGTGAAAAACTAAACCACTGCCAGTGTAAACTTATCAGCAACTCAGTTTGTTCTAACAGCTGTAATGAACACTGTTAAGATCAATGAAGAGAGATACCATATAAAACATGTTTGCTCACTGACTTGCAGTTAATAGAAATCCGTCCTCTATAAAAAACTGCAATATTAGCAGGGACCTTTTACTGAGCAAAAAACACCCATTATCCCCATCAGTTAAGCCAATAAAACTCCAGCTGCATTCATCTGAGAGTCCTGCCTTGACTGATTGTTACCATCTGGTAGAAAGTGCAGACCAGATCAGGCTCAAGAACATTGATATGGATGACTTTATGAACACATCTGTGTAGCGAACAGTAAAATATTCAAGGTTTCGCCTTTGGCTAATTTGTTTAAACAGCTCAAGCTTCCCCAGGCTGCAGTAACTCCATCTGTTGCGGGCCAGGCTTTTTCTGAGGGAAAAGCACTAA
This sequence comes from Siniperca chuatsi, assembly GCF_020085105.1. NCBI lineage: Eukaryota > Metazoa > Chordata > Actinopteri > Centrarchiformes > Sinipercidae > Siniperca > Siniperca chuatsi. The sequence goes on from NC_058047.1 coordinate 14,501,480, forward strand.
TCACCACAACATTCACAGTCATTAGAGTCAGGCTTGATTATGGATCTGCAGCATGTGCTATGGCCCAGCATGACTTTCACTGAGCAGTTAGTAAACCTGAACCCTGAACGTGGGGGTTTATGTTACTACAGTATACAGTTAACAAAGAGTGGGAGCCATGCAAACATATGTAGTATTGGTTACTTAAAGACGAGGGTCACCAAGGACACAGGTGGAGGTTTGGTTCAAGAACTTGAACCCTGTGAAACTGTCAAAATGGATGGATCAATGGATAAGATGTTAGTCTATATGACCCATTAAACTGGACATTGATCATTAACATCACTGCAATACTTGACATAATTGTGCAATATTCTGTGTTAATACTGCTGTTTTCAGTTTAAAATTCCCTATTTATTGATATTTAGTCATACTTCTATTACTACTGTGCAATGTCCACCGTCTCATTATAATCTCAGTTCTCAGTTTTAAAAAAAGGATAAAAAAATCGATGCCTGAGGTATCTTTACATGCCAGCCATCTCTAGTGAGGTCTTTGTTCTCATTTACATTTACAGAAGAAAAGCCTCATGCATCATTTGGAAAAGATTCAGTCTTCAATTTAAATTCAGTCAAGTGTAAAGCGTTGAATACCAATGCTATAAGCTAAAGTTTCTCTGTAAAACTTTTTTCTGTTTCTTTATAACTATTGTGCAACCCATAAGAACACTTAATTGAATGCATACATACTACTAGTACTACTATTACTACCACTCAATACACCATGCACCCATACATATACTGTATATATTATCTAAAGTATTTACACACATGTAAATATGTGATCAGGGCTGCAATTAATTATTATTTTCATTATTGATTAATCTGCTGACTATTTTCTCTATTAACCAATTAATTGTTTAGTCTATAAAATGTCAGAAAATGTGGAAAAAGGTCCATCACAATTTCCCAGAGTCCAAGATGACGCCTTCAAATGTCTTGTTTTGTCCGACCAGCAGTCCAAAACCCAAAGTTATTCAGTTTCCAATTACAGTGCCTATAAAAAGTATTCACCCCCCAAGCACGTTTTATTGTTTTACAACATTGAAATCCATAAGGGCGTGACCTTGTGAAGTTGTTTTGTGGGGACAATATCTAAGGAACAGGAAAAGCAGTTCATAAGGCAAATGCTTTTAAATTAGGTTGAAAGAAAGCCAGGCCTTGTGCAGGGAACAGATTTGTTCCCAAGTATCAGCAAGTTTTTAGTAGAAAATTAAAGGAATTTATCACAGTCTCAGAGGGAATGGTTGGGAGAGAGCTAGATGGAGTATAAACAGCTTTGTTAATGGTATTAAACAGAACTCTAGTATTGTAGGGAGCCTGGAGAAACTGTACACAATTACACCTAACTACAATCACATGTCAAAGCAAACCCCTCATAGTCTCATAGCCTTTCATTTCTATTAGAGGTGATCCAATTCACATTCACCTTTCAAAGCAGCCCTTTATCATACAGTACATTCTGCAATTATCTGATTCAGCTGGCATGTGCAAGCTAAGGCAATTAGTTTCCATTTGGTCCAGTATAGGCTCATTGCAATTCAGTTCAGTCTTGGGTCAGGAGCATGAGACCTTTTAGTGAGTTATTGTAAACTGAGATAGAAAACGAGATGCTATGGACAATCAGGGAAGAGAAGATTCTTTAAGGTATATTTTGAGTTGTTGTAGTTTTGGACTAGTGATGGATGAATGTACCATGTATAAATCAAAATGCTTCTCTGCGTAGTGGAGGCTAAAATCTTCTCTATTGTGTTCACATGCCACTGAAATCCTATTATATAAAATCTATTGTACAAGGTGTAATTATAGTGTTTCTTATTTATTTATTTTTCCTATTTATTTATTTATGTTGTTTAGACTCGCTTAGTATTGATTTTGGCTTTCATGCAACTACAGTGACAGGCTCTGCTGAGGCTGGAGCAGCAGTGGTCCACCACTAATGGTAAGACAATAACCAAAGCCAATGGCCTCCATGCACCAAGCCAGCCTTCTGTTTTAATGTAATTGGTTTATGTTTTACTGAAACACATGAGTCACTAACAGCCTTATACCTAACGCCCTGTAATCAAAAACCCTGCCCTCTGTTCAGCATGGCGGTCAACTTTGATGTGCCAAATCCATTTCATTACAACTTGGGTGCATAGTTTCTATACCAACATTTATTGATTTATCGCTGTAGCTGCTCCATTAAATTCCAATTCCATCTGAAAAGCCAGCACAAATCCCTGTTTGCTTGGACAAGATGCAAAGTGTTTAGTATTTCAAAGACTGAACTGTGTCCTTATAACATTTGTTGCCAGGGTAACCAAAGATGCTACGCAGGGCTCAAGTCCAACAAAGTACAAACATCCTCCATTAAGGCCGCAGTCAGGTAAGCTTAGGATGGTATCTACTGACTGTGTAGATGAATGTCAGTAAACAGTACTACAATGGTACTGCTTATCTTACTGCAGAAAAAAGGAAACATTTACACAATCAAATTTTCCTGCTCTGGGAAATATCAGTAATCTTGAAACTATCAAATGTTCGCCGTTGACAGACTTTTCCAAACTGCTGAAGGAGCCACAGAGGCTGTAGCTTGATCTGAAGATAAGGAATCCCTTTTTCACAAACAATGATCCATTCAGTGAAATCGCATAAAGAACATGCTGCAAATGAGGGGAAATAGCATTAACTCAGGGTTGTAGCTGCTTTGTCAAAAGCACCCTGGGTGTGCAGAGAAGATTATTCTCTGTGAGGATTTCCATAGAAACCACAGCACGACAAAGTACTTCTAGTGGTTTACCCAAACCGATTAGCTAACAAGAATTAAGCTTGAGCCAGGGCCCTGCTGACTGTGGACCATGACTTCTCCCCTTGTGAGTCAATTAGAAAGCAGCAAGTCACTTTGTGACATCAGGGCATTTGTGGCATGCGGACATTTTCGTGTCCAATGAAAGGTTTGGACTCATAAAAACTGATGTAAGGCAATAAAATTGTTTGATTACTTTATTGAACCATCTGCCCAGAGAGATCAAAATCCTTCTGTGACTATGAGAGTATAAAATACTCTGTGAGTATAAAATACAATTATTGCACAGTTGTTTAGTTTTAACTTTTTCAACCAGTCCCACATATGTACCTCAAAGGTTAGAGAAGTGTGTCGGCTACCGGACAATTAATGATTTCAATCCCCATGCTGGCTTGAAAAGTGGATGAGTAATATTTTCTCACTGCTAGTCAGGAAATTTTTGTCAGGCTGAAGCCAGCTTGTTCTGGGCAGCTCTGACTGGTGTGTAGCTGTGTGTAGCTGTTTAAATATGAAGCACTGCTTTTCTGAGAAAGAACATACACGGTCTGCACACAGTGTCTCATGGAAAAATAATGATTATATGATCCTTTGTTGATCCCTGGAACAGACATTTATTTTTATTTATTCTTTATTCCTCCCCTCAGATATCAGCCACAACTGATATGTGTGTTTCTGTCAAGGATGCTGCTCCAGGAGCAGGTTGCACCAGCTGTTCAAATTTTGCCTAATTATAATGTTAAGTGATTACTAAGTGGAGAATTGCACATCACAAAATTAAAACGGGTTGCACCGCACAAATACAGCATTCTTACATAGGGATTAGTTGTTACTAAATAATTAACAACCCAGTAACTGCCGCAGGTATAACTGTTGCATAGCTGACTGAACCAACTAACAAAGCTAATGTTAACTTAATCTTCAAGATTAAAGGGTGAAGTAAGTGATAGAATATGGTCGACATGTCTGACCTGACACTTTATCACAACGCTCTTTAATAACAAAGTCAACTGGGAAGATTTAAAATTGCATTTCACAAAAATAACACTGCATAGCTCAAATTTTCAAGTCTATGCCAATAACGTTAGACTAAGTGACCAAATAAGATCGGCCCCATAAAACTGTTACTTTTAGCTATGCTAGCAGCATGGCTCTAGGGATAGAAATGTCAGCATGTTGGTCAGTCATTTGGGCAGTCCACCACTTTGGTCCGGACTGAAATATCTCTATCCATCTGATGGATTGCCATACAGACATGTACAGTCATGGGCCCCAGAGGATGGATCCTACTAAGTTTGGCAATCCCCTGACTCTTACTCTAACGCCATAAGCAGGTTCACATTCATTCAAATTTGGTATAGACTTTTATGTTCCGCCGAGGATTAATTGTAATCACTTTGGTGATCCCTTCATTTTTCCTCTAGCGCCATCATCAAGGCCAAGATTTTTATTTGTCCAATACTTTAGTTTCAGCTGCTGAGAGAGCTGATTCCCTTTAATAACATAGATGAAAAGAAATATTAGTTAAATCAACAATGCCACAAATACTACATAAGGAGGAGGCTGGAGTGGTGCCAATGATTGTGAAGCATATATGAAACAGTGTGATTTCAGTGCTCTGCCTGAACTAACACTATGCTTCATTGCTAGCCAATTTTTTTTTAATGATGCATGAGTTAATCACTAGTTTGAAATGAGCTAGTACTTGCTGAAACACAAACCTAGTGATGGATTTATGAATAGCTGGTACAACCCAATCCAGGAGGGAATTGGGTAACACTGGGACTTGAACTTGGATGTTGTAAAATAACTTGTAGTCTCTTCCAAAACCAAAAATGGAGATTACAGCAATTGTTATTGAATGACAAATTGATGACAAACCATTTCCTCCTCTGAAAGCTGATCTGTTGCATGAGTGATGAGTGATCATGTTTATACAGCTGTTTTCTCTGACCTGTCACTGTCCATCTGCACTGTCACAAACATCGGACTATCTTGTTGCATTTCGATTTACACAGCCTGTTCATGTTATTCTTCCTCAGGGCTGTTGTTCTTAAGTGCAGGTTCAGAGAACATTAGATTTCTGATTTTTCTTTCCACATTTCATACCGGCTTCAGTGTGCTGTCAGGAGAAGACATTGTTTGAACAACTGCCAACATTCTTCCATGACAAGGAGGGGAGGAAACTAGTTCAACAATCCTCCAACAAGAGGATCGGGGTTAAAGGCGAACATCTGCCCTCTTGAAGTGAGCTCCCAGAGCAAGACAACTGCACTCCTACTAGCTCCAGGAAATAAGCGAGTAAGCTATCACAGCATTTTCTTACATTACATTTTGTCACTTTATTTTTGATACGGCTGCCAAGTTTTTCTGTAGGTTCACTCAATACTGAATTAAGATGTCTAATCATACTTTTCACTGACATTTTTCATCTCATTAGACTAAAGCATAATGATAAGTTTTGTGAAAAACAATAAACATTCAGTCTATATTTACATTATATTTATTCATTCTTTCAGTTTGGCAAAGTAAAGAAATCTGCCTGCATTTATCAGTTTATATTCTGTGAGTGAATGTTGGTAATATATGTTTTTTCATAACAAATGTTGATGTGTAATCATCATCAAAGTGTGTTGTTAATTAAGTAGCAACATGAGATGTGACCTGTGGAGATGGACCAGAGGAAAACTGCATTGAAATGACAAACAGTATAAATTGTAAAGCTTCTAGTTCCAGGAAAATGTTATCAGTATAATTACCTTTATTGGAGTTATTTCACTTATACAATGCCTGACATTTTCATGTTGGGGGCTTAGTCAGAGTAATTAGGTTTTCTTGTCACATGTTCTTCTGTAGTCTAGAACTGTGTCTTAGTCAGTTTTGTTTAGTTAAGTTCTTTGATTTGACACCACCTTTGCGTCCTTTTTTACCTTCTACTTGTGTTTATATATATCATTCTATCACTATTGTACATATGTATAACCAGAGCAAAAGAAAGCCTAAGGAATATGCTAAAAGAAACACCAGTGTAAAATAAAACCACTGCATTAGTTTACAGAAGTCCTGTTTCTATATTTTCTCTAACTGGACAACCAAGTTAGGTAGACATGTGTTCCTCCCTCCTTCCCCTGGAGAGTCACAGGGGTTGTAACACAGTTATGAGTTACTCAAAGGTCACTTAAGCAGTGGTTGTTGAAGTGAGAGCAGTTTTGATTCAGTTTTTAAATCATGAGGGATAAGAGGAAATACTGTAAATGTTGTGTCCAGTGTGTGACGCTAACTTAAAAAGCTGTCTTAGAGCTGAACCACAGGTATTACTTATATGTCTGGTTTGTGTCACTTCTGACCCTCACTGACAGCTTCTTGGCTCTTTGGCTTCACTCATTGACCACCAGCACACACTGAGCATGAAGAGATAACAAGCTGCAGGGCACTTCATTGGCCTGGACTTCTCAAAGGGCCATTGACCTGACAACATGGTGGACTGTGACTGTGAGGTTTTTCTACTCCATTTCTCTATGTTCTCTGAATATCTCACCTGCTCTGGGGTGAGACATGAAAGGATTAAAGGAATTTATGCAGCCATCCAGAGAAGCGAGGGAATTTTCCTTTCCTTTTATAGTCTGTCAGACATGAAAAAGTAGTAAAATAAAAATAAAAAGGCTCTTGGTAGAGTGCAAACCTCTGCCAATCCTCTACAATTCTTAAACCTTCAGAGCAGCAGCCTCAAAACAGCTGCTTTATTTATCATTATTGTAGTTATAGCTGGAGAAATCGAAACTATTCCGTTCAGCTTAACAACATCTGCTAGACTGATCTTTTGGTTATAGTAGAATTAAAAAGCCAGTAAAATTGGCAGACAGAAATAGCAGACATATTCGCAACAGAATAAATGAAAACAAGACTCAGATGGCTCTGAGAAGTTGTACTTGGCACAGCGGTGCTTTGAGCTAAAACAATTCATCCTCTGGGGACAATGAATGTGTTTACCAAATGTCACAGAAATCCATCCAATAGTTGTTGAGATATTTCAATAAAACCTCAAATGGTGGTGCAAGAGGAAATGTTGGGGGATCACCAAAGTCAGTAGGACTAATGCTCCAGGGACCTTCATCCAATAGTTGTTGAGATATTTCAGACTGGACGTGATAGGCTGACAGACAGACTAACATTGCCAACTCTGGAGCCATGCCACTAGCATAGCTAAAAAAAACATGAGCAAAATAACTTTTAAAAGAGAACTACATAAGCTTGTCTAAAAATAGCCTATTTCAAGTTACACTAATTATGCTAGCGTGAGATGAAATCATGAGGGACAAGAGGAAAGAATCTGTGTTATTTCTCCTGGGTCATACATCAGTCCATCATCTCCATCCCACTCATGACGAATTTGTACTTATGATAATTATGGTAGATCCAGATGGTTATGAGGAAGGGGAGACTCCAAGGAGACTGTGGTAGCTAAGATGGCTCGGTGCCATTTGGGTCCATCATCCTCAAGGACTTAATGCACACTAAAAATGCCTTGTCATCTATTTCACTATAACATCTAGCTAATGGATTCCAAGCCTTCTGATCATCCAGACATGTACCACAGGGCCCCACAGAGAGATTATTCAATATGTGTTTTAGAGCTTTTAAATTATAAGGAGTATTTGGATGAGAGGTTCTTTCACTGAGTCATGGTGTAGGGTTGGGCTGATGGCCCTCTATCATTGTAGCATCATGATTTAACCCCCCCTTTGGCGAGTAAAATCTTGTTACTGAAAGTGCAATAAAAGCTTTGTGAGTAAAAGTAGTTTATCACTATGAATTGCACTTAAAATACGTTTTATAAACATATGATCTGCTTAATGAGGTAGCTTAAGCATAGTGTTAGCCATTCCTGCGACAGCTTCCAGACCGTGGTCGGGAAGCATATGGAAGACTTTGTTTTTGTAACCCCCTTCATTTTACCCAGCAGCTGGCAAGACATGGGAACATCTTGAGTATTGAGGAGCTGCAGCGTTTGTTCTTGGGCAAACTGTAACCTACACTGTACATTTACTGCCACTAGACAACTTCACTGTTAACCTTTCCCTCTGCTCCGGTCGCCAACACCTGTCTGCTCTGAGCCATAAATGTATAAAGAGAACTGGACACAGTGTGGGAGGTGGGGCCCCATTCATTTCTATGAAAGCTGCTCAGTGGTGCATGAAGCCAAAAAAGTTCGACTGCCTGGTATAAAATTACCTGTATCTTCTGCATCGTGCGGCCTAAAGAGACCAAGCGCACCAGAGACTTCACTGGCCAAGCCGGCTAACCTCCGGTTCAGTCCTCCGCTAAATTGAATGGTGATAAAATGGTTTAATTGTGCGGCTCTTCTACACTTTCCAAATGTTATCGGACCAAATGGATCAAATTCTGATAGTAAAACGAGTCATTTCGCATTGGTTATGGCGCTAAAAAAATGGATCCACTGTTTTACTGACACTTATTTAACAATGTAAGTCTATGGAAAAAAGTATTTTTGGGTCAGTGTGCATCATATGACGAACCCGGAAGTTGTAATTCCACGGTTTGGCTGCTATGTCAAATTGGCTTCAAAGCCCAAAGCACTTCTTGGGAGCTTGCTCTGAGCGCAGCCACCGTCTCTCTCTCTTGCTCGCCCACACACTCACTACGCACTGCCCTATTCCTTAAAGAAGCCACGCTACTCTTATAACAATAGAGGACAACAGTGACCGCCCACTTTTTTAATGGCTCCAGTCCCAGAAGTGAATTTTACCATCATATACCATCGTTTCACAATCTCATAGCTTGTGGTAAGTCTACCTTGGATGGTTACGACATTATGGCTAATAATCAAAATGGGGAGGATGGGCAAATGTGCAAAAAATAGAAATAGTAATTAATATCCAACATACATTTAAAAAGTATAAAAGATATAAATTAAAAAATGACAGTACCTTTGTAGGAGTAGCCCATACAGGTAGACATCGCTCAACCCTAGTGTAGACTAGCTGAGAAGAGTGTTATGGTTGATTAAAATAAAACAATTTAGTAGTTTATCCTGGCTACATTGCAAAATTTGAGATTGCCACAGTTTGCTGTGTTTCTATCAATACTGAATATTAACCCACAGATTTTACAGCAAGTGCTGACTTCTAATCAATTCTGTTTATTTTGCCATTCAGTAAACCTTAAGATGTGGGTGCTCTGGATAGACTTTTTCTTTAACTTTGACTTTACTTTTTTTCGCATTTGGCATTCTAGACAAGTAAGCTACTGTTGAAGAGAAATCAGAAATTTGCACAGTTTATTGTTTAGATATCTTAACAAACACAATATTCCTTCAGAGAAGACATAGAAAAAACACACTGTAGTTTAAAATTCGAGTCACAAGTCAAGCCAGGTTGCTCTCTTTATTTCATGGTACCATACCAAGCAGCAGCTGCATCCTTTCAAAAATCTGCCCCATATAACCTTGACCTGCATGTCCTGAATTCTATATTTTATCCGAATGCCCTGACTACATAAATCACTGTAAACTGGATAATGGCTGAAAATCTACAGTACATTAATATTCCTTCAAATGGGGAACAACGTTCCTGCAGCACACGACTGTAAAAGAATCCCACTGTATCTTAATGTATGCTTCACTTACTCCCTCACAAATGGTAAGAATGCAGCTAAATCAGGGGTGCACTAAAGGAAAAAAGCTTTTTGTTAGTCAGGTGAATACAATAAATTAATACTGCTTCACCAGAGGATTGTCTTTTGTCTACAACATGACAATGCAAGCCAGTAAAGTTTCATTCTGTCCTCCCTTTGATTAATTACTTTTCCCCAGCAGTAAAGCACCTCCGAGAGGCACACAAACTGCTGTATGTGGTGCACAATTATTGTTGTTCAGCTGTGAAAAGCTCCTGGACTCCTTCTCTTGTGTCAATACACTGCATCGTCTGTTTGAACTAAAAGGGAATGTTTATGATATGATTCTTTTATATGAAATGAAGTCTGCAACTGCAATCTGATTGAAAACTCTACTGTTTCCAGGAAAAAAGAAGAAGGTATGTATAATAGGGAACGTACAACATAGAACAGAATAGGACTTTGTCTCCCACAGACTATTAGTCCATAATAGTGGTTGTAATCAGGGATGGTCTTGTTAGTAGATAAGGGATAATAGATATTGGCCACATCTTTGATGCAAATAACCAATTGCTGTTGTGTTTCTGCATTTTCCAGAGATCATCTGTCAATCAAACAGTGTGGGCAGTACAGTGGCATTTATTATTCTTTAGTTTCTGCATAAACTGTAGAAACATTTTCTTCTACTAATTATTCCATATTCCCAGAAAAGACCCATGTCTGTACTGTACAATAACTTTTATGTTATATCAACAACTGACTACAAATGAGTACAGAAGTAAAACATACAAGTGTATAAATTGCAAAGTAATTATTTCCCATGGATAAAACCTCAGCTCACTGAGAAAAAAAGACTAAATGAAAACTGGTTCCAGTTTTTCATCTCCATCAGCTACACTCCAGTGCTGTAGAAGACAAAGCACATCACCTCTGTCACACACTCCCTTAAATCTTATCTTTCTGCTGCTGGTACTGACAGCCCTTAACAGTGTGATTTAGTGGATCAGTGTTGCTTGATTTAACTGCTATAAAAAAATTATATCTGCATAATAGAGCTCTTCAGCCACAATCTGGCATCTGGCTTGATTGCTGTGTTTTGGCAGAATTTAACACTATACTTCAGATTCATGCATGAATAACAGGCGTTGTAAACCACTAGTTTCTTAAATAACTTGGATACACAAAGACATTGATTATAGGACAACTGGAAAGTATGAAGCTGAACATAAACACAGTAAAACCTCAGAAAACCAGTAAAGGAAAAGTTTCTTTATGAAATCCCAAAAAGTATTTCAGGCCAATTAAAGTGAAAGAGAGGGCAATAACTGTATTTTATTAACCTCTGGCAATCCATTAGGCTAAATCTATTTCAGTAATCTATCTTAGGTGTTTTAAGTTGTCATTAATGACGGAGACGCTTATTAATATTTTAATACTTTTTAATCTGCATGATGCGTTTTATTTAAGGAGCACTGCAATAAATTATTCCAGTAGGAATTACACACTCTCATGCTTTTCTTGTGGAGTATAAGGGGGTGGACAAAATACCAGAAATACAGAGGTCCGTTACTTGAGATGCAAGGCATTAAAATAACCTTTTTTCTAAAAGGTCTCAGTATGCTTAAAACGAACCAGGTTGTATGACATGTTGTCCGACCATGTCTAAAGGCAAAAGTGTTAATAGCTGTTCCACATGCCCACACTCAAAAGCGAGGTAAAAACACTTCTGTCATAAAGAGGGGCTAGAATTGTAGAGAGTGTCCTCCCAAGAAGAACGACAGCATCAGTCGTTTCAGCGACTGCCCCAGAATGACATGTTTACGTGACAAAGCCCTTTAGCAGTTGTGGTAATTATGACAGACACAAAGGAGGAAGTCAGGTGACGTTGTTATAGAGCGGTGAAGTCCATGAATGGAGGAGGTGAATAGATGGGTCAACTTTACATTGGACTGTTCATTTCCTGTTTCAAACCAACAGCAACATTTTTTTTTTAAACCTTAACCACGTGTTTATTATTGTAGCCATGGCAATGAAGGTCCCCTAACCTTAACTGAGTACTTATTTTAACCCAAACTATGACTTTCTTCTTTTGTAAGGCTTGTTGGAATCATACAAATAGGGCACACACTTAACAATCTCTCCTCAAAGCATTCATGGTGTTGCACTCATTTGTACAAACGAAAGGTGGGAAGTAGTTGAGTGAATAAACCTCTGCACACCTGACCAATCCCTGCATGAATTGTCTGTTTTGGAAAGTTAAAAAAATTGGTTTCCTTCTATCCATGTTAAACAATCCAACAAGCACCTTTTTAAAATCATACTGAGGCCTTTACAATGATACATTTTTGTTGAGACTGTGTCCGGAGGTGTTGATTCAACTCTTTGGTAATTTCTGAGGCTGTAGCTTGGGGTGTTATTCAACTGGATTGTATTATATTGTATATATTCAATATACTATGAATACCAGATCTTGCAACATGGTCCCTCACTAACATTGTATTAACATCCCACCTGGTTGAGCAGTTCTGCAGTTTCAAATCAGGGACCACAGACTGGAAAATATGTTCTGGAGGCCAGGAACCTCAGCACATTTTTAAATAACCGCTGAGTCATTGGTTTTGATCAATAATCCGTCAACCCTCGACAGATATATTGTGTCTTTTTTGCTATGTGGTAATAAAAGTGTTCCTTACTGTCTCAATTGTCAAATAGGTGTCCTCCTTCCTTCCTTAATGTATTTCATCTTTTACAGGACACCGTCTTGTGCTTCTTATAGCCTTCCTTTCTGACAATGTTAAGTAGCACACAAAAACTTGATTGAAAGTGCCGGTAAAAGAGAAGTGAGTCATCATACTTGGGTACTGGCCTCAGTTTAGCCTTCAAATGTCAATGTACTTCCACTGTTATTCAGTTTGGCTGCTTGCAGGATAATACCAAGTGATCAGGAGGGATTTCGCCAAATACTTTCCTTGACATTTCAGTGTTTTTGAACTGGCACCTGTTACCTGCATAGTCAAGGCAGCTCTCAAATAAACTAAACTCACATTTAAAATTCAATCATATAATCCGCCTTTAGAATGAGTCAGCATATTCTGCTAGCCTTACTTTAATAACAGCAGAGGTAATTTCAGGAATAAATGCTCCTGGGAGCCATTATACCCTCTTGGCATGGGTAAATGTAATGAGACAAGTGGGCTTTCAACTTTGCTGGAGACTGCCAGACAGACAGATAACTTTCAAGCTCAAGATTAGATTGTTATATCTTGTACGATGAGGAATGAAGATGCAAGGTTGGCATGTCTCAAGGGGGAAAATCCCCATTTTAAAATACAACCAGGCACCCATGGTCTGTGAGACAGATAACACGATGCACAGCTTTTGTTGGACAGGAGTCGAGACAGAAACCATCAGGAGAAAATTGTCTCTTTTCCTTTTTGGAAATTTGTTGTATTGTTATGAGCTAATGTCGATGTTGACTGTTGGCCAGCATATGAACATGTGAGCAACAACCACAAAAACCAGAAGGACAAACTTAGAGACGAGAAAGATGAGCTCCACCCTCAGCCTCCACCCTCAGCCTCCCTGACTTGCTCTGAGCATTTCAGATGCTCCATTATATTAACTGCTGTCACCTGCCTGTATTTATTCATTTTTAAATGTTATGGTGTCACTGTGTATATTAACTATTGCTAAGTGAATTTATTTTTTTTTCTTAGAAATACATAAATCAATTTGAAGACCTTTCAGTCAAAATATCACTAGATCAATAAATCCTCCGAAAGGAACGTTATTTAGTAATTAGCATGATGGTGTTTAAAAGTAATTTCTAATGCTCCAGAAAATGACATCAAAATAGACATGATGAATAGGTTGGTCAGAGCACAGCTGCTGCTTTTATTTTGATATGTCTGTGAGGCAGAAACATTCATCAAGACAATCCATTTTCCACCCCTGAAATAACAGACGAGTAATATATTTATCTATGAAGAAAATTCAATTTTAACAGCAGCAGAAAACTTTGGACACAATAAACAACATAACACACTGGTAAACATTTATATATATACAAAACTGTATGTGAAGACAGTTTACCTAAACACATTTACAAAGACAGCTTTGTAGGACAATTGCAGTGCAGCATTCAGTTTTTATGCACCATACATCTGGAACAAACTCCCAGAAAACTGCAGGTCTGCTGCAACTGTGTTCTTTTAAACCAAGGCTGAAGACTGCCGCTGCCTTCTATTAAATCAAATTTGAGGTTTTTGATTCATTTCTTACACTGCACTGTAACTTTTACTCTCCTGTTTTATCATATTTTTATTTTCTATTTACCTTTTTTTAATTGTATTGACATGTCTTGTAATATTGCCTTATGTTGCATTTACATTTTGTCTTGATGCCTTTTATGTTTTATGTAAACTTTGTGCACTTTGAATTGCCTTGTTATTGAAACGTGCTATACAAATAAACTTGCCTCTTCAGCCTTGATCATGAGATGAGATGCATGAGGATCTGAGTGGTTTATCCCCTCAGCTACACATTTTCATGGGGGGGAATCCTGGCATGTATATACAAGCACACGAATGGACAAGACACAGTGAGACCTTACCACACTAAAGCCTAAAGATGACAACACGGCCTCTGTTAGATTAAACTGATAGACTAAAAAAAACAAAAAAAACAAAAAAAACCTTCAATTTCTCAGTGTAAGAAAGGTGGTCACTAGCGCACATGGCAGCTTTGTATACATTTGGTCTGATGATAAAGTTAAAACGCCATTTTACAATCATTGAGCATTAACTTCCCTCATGGTGACCAGTGCAAAGTCTTGTCAGAAGAGTCTGTTTATCACAGACTGCATATAGCCTAAATGTCTCCGTTGATTAATTAAACTAATGCCGTGATTTTCTTCTTCTTGTTCAGCCTTCAATAACTTTAAATAAATAACCACTATCAGGTTTGTGGGAATCAAACACTGAGATACAGAAGAATGAAACTCGCTACTTCATTTAGTACAAACTAGTTTATTCTTCGGAGTGGAGAAAGTACAATACAAATATGGAATACGGATTTAGAATACAGGACAACAACATTTCTCCCGGCATCAGCTTTTAAACCTTTCATACTAAGCTCTTCCTGATGGGATGGGATGTTTCTGGTTGGTCAACAATTCAGTCACTCAAACACAGAACTTTCTCAATGGTATTATGATGAGGCATGGATTGTCATTACTCTGTTGCTAAGTGGAAAACCTATCTGCTGAAACTTTCCCCTACTTTCTGGCACCAGGGCAACTCCCAGTATCGAGGCTCTCATCCTCTTTCTCAAAAAAACAACTGATTATGTAAGCCTTCTAGTATGTTCAGGGCAGAGTGACCTTTCTCTTTTCAATGTTCGTGTGCTCGACTATACTTACTTTCTGATCATCAGGGCTTCATATTTTCTTGTGATTAAACTTAACACACGTAGGTTATGCAAGTAATATGTTTGCTATAATTAAAATAAACACATCTAGGTTCATGCATTGATTATTAACATTAACACAATTTCCTTCAACACTAAACAAAATCAAGAAGTCGAGTTTCTTAATTTGCAGTGCCCTTCCCAAAATGTAACTTGCCAGCAGTTTGTAGGGGGTGGAGTTGGACAGAGCTGAGGGACAGCTGGAGGAGCCCCCTGTCAGATATTCAAAGTTACAGACAAACGGAAAAAATACTGGAGGGAGCAGAACTTAAGGGCTGTTTAATATTACATTATAGGTGACTATATGATATTCTTGTTCTAAATGTAAAACACATATTTAGTAAGTTACTGGTGGATTAACACTACAGACTGATTTAGGATTTTTATACCATTCATTAATACAGTTTGCCCCACTCCCCAATAAATAAATAAATGGTATGTCATCGGCATCAGCAATCGATGATGGCTGAATTGATCGTCAATCAGAACAAGCCTAAGCAGGGTGTCACTGATACATCACTGGTTAGTTTTCCTCAGTAAATCTCTTAAATGCTTTATAGCATTACATCATTTGTTTTGAAGTGTTGAAGTTTTCTCAAACAAGACATTGATCCTCTGAACTGCTCGCACAATAAGCTACTATGTAAGTGCAGTCCAGGGTTTCCCCCAGAAAAGTTGTTAGGTCTGGTGGCAAGTAGCCTATCTTTTGATGGGGGCCTGTGGCTCCAGTGTCGTTTTTGACGGGGACAGCGACACACTGATGGTAGCATTAAGGTAGGGCGCTATAGTTTCTGTGATAACAGAATCACGGACGGAATCACGGAATTGAGAATTTTAAAAAGCTGTAACACAGATTCCATGCAATAATGTTGTGTCTCAATTTGTGTTCTTATATTTGCTATTTTGGGTACATAAGTGCGTCCACACTGACAACGATGGCAAAATGCAGTGCACTGTGAGTACCCAGATGGTGTACTGATAAAAGTTGGAACGCTGGACACTTCTCACCCTCAATGGTTGGCATCTTGGCTACGTAGCGGAAGGGGAGGGACGCTGCAGTGGTTGCAGTTGCTCCGGTGAACACCACACTATACTGTTGTTGGATTGAAGCCATAGGTATGTTTATTGGGTTAATTTGGTGGTAATGCTCTGTCTGGTTGCAATTCACCATTAAAAAGAAAAAGAAGTGGTCAATTGTTGATCGTCATTTCCGGTAAGTGCACAGCCATGTTCGATTTGAGACAACACTACCCTGTCGAAATTCATGCACTACGCAAGTAAGTACATACTGTACACAGTACTACATGGAAGTGTACCAATGGAAGTATCCTATTTGAGAGACAGCATAAAGGTCTTTTCAGATGGGGAGTGACACTCCGCCTGCGTATTCGTTTGGGTCGCACTGCGCTCCTCATGTGAATAAAAGGGCAGACAAGCGCTCTGCGAGTAAATTCCAGGTGCTCTATGCATGGTAACCAGGGAAACGGCTGCTGTGCACTACTGTATACTGAATTACTAGGCGCATCAATCGCTCCCCGTCTGAAAATACCTTAAGTCAGTCCTAAAGGCTGACTGGAGATTTGAAAATATCGAAGTAATGTGTTGTTATAAATAAGTCATTTATTCAACACATTTAAAAAAAAATCAACAACTATAGCAGAGTCTTACAAAGAATCTGACAATGTACAGTTTGTGTTCTGTCTTTTGTACAACAACAAAAGAAATTAAATTAAATTAAATAACATCAAAGTTTTCTATAAAGCACTCTACAAAAAACTTGAAAAAAGTCCTGATTGGCTATTGATTCTTACAGCCTTGGAATGCTGGGCACATTTACATTCAAATAAATAATATCAAAGTTTTTGCACTCTACAAAATACTTATTACTACTATAATACTAATACGTATTCAAGTCCTGATTGGCTACTGCGCTAGATCAACGGAACTTTGGTGCATACCATTTGCTTTGAATTGTGTCCTCTCCTTCATGAGCAATGGAGTCAAAAAAAGACTGGGTAGGTAAAAGCAAGCAAAATGGTATTGCTACCATGTTGCATTAAACTAAACTCCGTGTTTGCTTTTGCCTGAAGTAACATTATCGATAACTCGGCCGTTCTTGTTGTAACAGCATTACCGTGGACGGGGTGCTCATTGTGCTCACTCTATGCACAATGAGGGTAAAGAACACTGATCTCAGATCTGCTGTTTTCCTATAGGGCGTTCACATTTAATCCAACAGATGTCGCTGGTGAGCTTTCCAACCATTATAGCTATGTTTCCAAACGAGCCGCCCCGTTGTAACTGTAGTTTAAAAAACATCTTAAAAATAGGTCAATTATTATTAGGTCATTATTGCATGCAATACACCTATTGCCTATTTACCGTCTGTTTAACACAACATCTGTTGTGCGCCTCTGGCAATGATGAACAAAAGTTCTATTTGTTTGTACTTCTGCTTTTGAAAGAAATATATTCAAGACACCCGGGACATTTGTAACAGACAGCCTCAGTAGTACAGTAGTACATTTCAAATAATGGGCTATTTCATTATATTTGATTTAACTTGTTCTGCTACATTAAATTGACAGACACAAGGATTCTCTCTAAATGTAGTATACTCTGTAAAGTCATCAGAATATTATAAAACAAAGTTACACATACGTTTAGAAGCCAAAATAGATAGATAGATAGATAGATAGATAGATAGATAGATAGATAGATAGATAGATAGATAGATAGATAGATAGATAGATAGATAGATAGATAGATAGATAAAGGGCACCTCGGCATTAGTTGTTAATTAAGCAGTGTGTTATTCACATAGTCTTCTCACCTTTTCCATTTCTCAGCAATAACACACAGTGCCAAATGGGAATGACAATTTTGAGCAGATCAGTGAATGGCTCATTTCTATTCATACCTTGTGTTCCAAAATATTAGATTAGATTCTTCTGCTGGATGGTGTAAAATGGCCATTATTAAATGGACGTAGGTTGGAGCAGTGACGACAATTTGGAACTGCTGTTCCTGTTTTATTATAAAATGCACAAGATACATGCAAAGCTCTCATCACCAAAACCTACAAAATAGCTTGAGCTAATATTTTTGTGACCCCACCCACAGATATCTTTCCCATGAAAAACAGTGACATGATATGGGGTTAATAACATCTGAGAAAACAGGATAACATGATTAAAGCAATTAGGGAGGCCAGATTCTAAAGTCAAATTACTGTTAACAGAAACCCAACTGTGATTTCTCAGAAACAGCACCACTCTTTGATAGACTCCCAGTCTTAAGAATTTATACTCTTAAAGAGGGATGTCTTTGTTTGGTTGTACGCCTCCCAGACTATGACCTCTAGTCACAGTGTTTTTTGGAAACACGTGACCATACTTGTTCAGTCCCTGCCTGTGCGTCTTGGAAAGTTGTTATCAGTCCCTGCATTTTGCTGCCAAACAGCCTCCGTCATGATAATATAAGCACATAAATAGTCTTGCTGTTTTGATTTCACCTTGAAATTAGAGTTGTATTATTTTAATTGTACTCATCACATGCCAATGAGCAAGGTCAGTGTGACACAAAACAGCATCAAAAGCTGTAGACAGACAGATGGACGGACAGAGAGACAAACAGACAGGAGTGGTTTAATAAGTCTCTTAATAACATATTTTGATACTTTTGTACTATTGGAATCCATTGTAACCAACAGAATTTATGTTGAAAGCAGAGAGTTCTTTTTGAAGGACTAAACCACAAATATTTATTCGGTGTATTATCACTTCAAGTCCTTTACTGACAAATTAAATTTCACAGACATTAATTTAGAGACAGCAGGGTCTAATGCAGGAACATTTTCATATTATTATCTTAAACTTGTCTTAAGGTTTGCTCGTACTCCAAGTCACGTTCACCAAACTCTCTTTGATGGGCAAACTTGTCTTAAGTCACTCGTTTCAACCTGATGAATGTCATTTGTTCATGAGAAGGTGACATTTTTGAGATTAGCATAATCAACACCTCTAAATTGCTATATAAGGCTACCTGTTCTGCCTTTTTTTCAATGAAAGATGTCATTCACACCACCTCACACCTTCAAGTACTGCTTTTGGAAAGCAGCATATGAAAACACTGCAAATTTAGCCATGTCAGTTGTCATATTAGGGGACCTGAAAGAGTTTTAAAATATTAACAAGCTGCCAACGTGTCATCAGAGCAGCGCTGTATTGTGGTAGATATAATGAGTGAATGGTTTGACATCAAGTAAGATGCTTAAAAACATCAAAGTGGGTCATGGCTTAGATGGGAGGCTTTCAATAAAGATAGAGAAGACAATATTAACCTATACAGTAGATGATGTTACACTGTCCGGTGTATCAGAGCGACCTGCGTAAAGACCTTGAGGCAGCTGTCAGAGCCAGAGAATTTTCCTGTACTGAACTGGATAAGTAGGCAAGCTATGATGATGATATGGTTAACAGAATATCAATTCAAAGTTTATTTTGGCTGTCTATTTTTATTTTAGTTAACTTCTGTAACATATTGAAATGTTTTCCCCCTGGTAAGCTAAATTATCTGCACAACTTGTTTGACAAGTCTGGACGACTATCTGAGAGACAATTCTAAACACAAGAAAACTGATGAATTTTCTTAAATCACTTGTGCCATTTAAGAATGAATCTGTTTGTACAAGTGATTCTTACAAGAGGCCCATTATATGCTAAATTTGTGGATGTATCAGTTTTGGAATTGCCTTCAGAATTTGCTTTGAAACTGGATCTTTTAATATAATTCATCGGATTAAAATGACACCTACTGCAACATTTTTACAGCCACATTCATTCCACAGGGCAACAAGCCTTGACCCTGACTTCTCAGGAAATCCTCCTTAAAACTTGCACTTTGCTCTGTAACCAGGGAATGTCAACAGATGATTGTGGGATGACCAAAACTCAATGGGAATTGGACATGAACTCAATGAGAGACCTTGTAGGACGGCACAAATTGGCAGCAGACTCCGAGTACTCAAAAACCTTGAGCGCGTTCACATGTGGCTAAAAATGCAGATGAGGCTTAAATGTTTGAAAGGAATTGTATTGCACCAATTAATACTACCGTGTCAACTGTCTCAGAGAGTCGATTACCACATCTGATGTCCAATGGCCACGAGAGAAATGAAGAGGAGGCAGTTGTATTAAATCGTATTATTTACTCTTTAAGATGTTGAATATCAATGATCAAATACACTGTGTATATTTACCATCAAAGTAGATCATACAATAGCAAACAAAATATACATAAAAGAGCGTAAGCCTACGCAAAATAATAAACAACCAAACTGAATTATTTTAACAGATTGGATTTCAAGGATACAGATGGAGGCTGGTCTCACAAATATGTAGTGTAAACAATGAGTGCAACAGTCTGTGTTGGTCACCACAGTTCTTTAAGACGTTCAGATGTCAGGATAGCGATGTGAAGCTGGTCGTTAAGCTGCAGTCTCAGGTCCCCTGATGCACGATGAATCATCAGCGTTGAAGATTGCAAAGTCTATGATGCGTGTTATTGATTTATCCCGTTGTGTGTATGACTCAAAATGTGGTTCTATAATAAGCAAATAAACTTTATCAGTAACAGAAAACTGCATAAATGTGCAATGACATTAACAAAATCACTATACTTTACATAATCGAGGAAACACACTCATTTTACATAATTGTAATCTAGCAGCGGTATATTGTCACAGCCTGTCATGTCCTCACCAGCCGGTAATCACTCACACCTGTCATTAATCACACACCTGCATTTCATCAGCACTCCACTCCACTATAAAAACCTCAGCCCACACCTCAGTCAGTGTCCGGTCTCATTAGAAATAGGACAGATCTCTGCATCCAACCTATTGTACGTTACAGACTCCTACCTCGCTTCATCAAGACGTCCTCCTGGTCCCTGAGCTCCAGATCCCGGTCCCGTGCTTCTCCAATCTCCCGTGTGTGTTTTCTACAGTGCCAGATCTCCAGTTCCGTTAACCAAAGGACAGTATCAGTATCATTTCCACACTGTCAGTTCGCATCGTGTACAATAAAATCCTTCTGTCTCCTCTCGGTGTCTCCGGCCTGCTCTGTCCGTAACATATATCAAGTTAAACAGTGAATAAATGGCATAATAACAATATAATGAATACTCAAAACGAAACTCACGGTCTTCAATGACGCACATTCCAAAATTGTCATGAAGGAAACTTCAACAAGTCTGAGGCAATTAAGCATCATCCGCTGCCAATCGAGATCACAAATATTCTCCCTGCAGTTCACAAAGTGAAATCGCAACAGAAAGAGATCTTAATTTGAATTATTTTGCTGCTTAACAGAGAAGACTGCAGGACCTATGCTTTTACTCTGCCGTTTGCGCCTTGAAACTGATCCGCTCTCGCGTGATCGCCAAACAGGCCAAGCCCCCGCAATTCAATTCAATGACAACATTATAGCTGTACAGCCCATATAATAAAAGAACACAAACTGAACATGGGCTTTTTTACAAGGCTTGACTATGGCCTTGTACATCCTCAGACTTCCTATTAAAAGCATAATGTCCATGCAAGGGGATGGTTGATATGTCTGTTTCAGTAAATTGTCACTGTGCTTGAGGTCAAAGCAACCCTGCCTCCCACACACATGCTCATACACACACAAACATTGGACTCAGGATCTTAGTACATCTGTATAACCTGCATTAAATTTTACCATATTTGCACATAGTTTGTTTTCTTTCAGGAATGTTGTCTTTAAGAATTGTTTATGTGTAGTGCAGCAAAGTGGCTCAGTGGTGCTGTCACTTAACAGCAAGAAGGTCTTGTCCACGTGTGATAATCTGGCAATCTGTCCAGAGTACTTGTTTTCTGCTCAGTGGGTAAAAGCCTCAGTATGCTTCAAACAAGGGGCTTGTTGGATTGTCCAACAGTGACTGGAACCTTTCCGACGGTGGGAACGGGTGGTCTGCGTCCAACAGTTTTTATGCAACCATTGGCCAGGTGTGTGTTGGTGTGAAAGTAAAGCAGGGTTTGAACTTTGATGTAACAAGCTCTCTTTTTTTGCATTTTTCACACAACTTCCGTCAATTTTCATGTGTGCTACTGAGTGCAACACCATGAATGCCTTTGAGGAGAGACTGAAGAGACCCCATTTGTGCAATTCATCGTGACTCATCCATCTCTATTTCAGCAGGCTTTCCAATCCTTCAAGTGCCATTTGGAACAGGTATAAACATTTTTGGGTAACGCTTTAAATTACAGTGTAATTACTCCGGAGTTAAGGTGTAATCTTTTGTACTAACAGTGTACCAGTACAGTACATACAATTACATATTTGTAGGTACTGGGGAACAAGATGTGAAGCTATGGAATAAGGGGGTAACAGTTTGGGATCTTACAAAGAACGTATACTATAGTTATTCTTTAACTACTGGGTACCTATTCTATTATTACAGGGTATGTATGACCTACTGAGAAATAATCTAGACGTTTGGGAGAAACTTAGAGGGAATTCATACTGTAGTTATTGTTAACTTTTGCGGATGTACATTTGCATTCGTATTGCAGACTGTTCTTTCAGAGCTGAGTTTACAACACGCACTTTTCAAAGATCTGCCCACACAGTTGCGAGCTTGCGAGTAACGTGATTTCTGGCGGCGCTGTCTCACAGCTCGGTCTGAAACTCTGAAACACACGTCTGAAAAAAAAAATGTAATTATTGCCCCGCGGTTGTATGCCAGAAATTCAGAATGAGGCATGAAGTGAAAGGCAGAAAGACGAAATGGAGGAAAGCCCGTACTGTGCTAGTTATTGTTTACTCTCTGTTTTGTCGCAGTCAACTAGTGTGAAATCTGGAATCGCCCAATTCATTCTTAGATTATGGCTAAAACATATTTTGAGGTCACAATGACCTTTGACCTTTGAGTCAAGAGTGTCACCTATTCAGTGTCAGACCAACTGTGAAATAGGGTCACAATCTCCCCTTCTTTTCCTGAGTTATGGTATAAATAATACCCAGGACATTATGATGTCACAGTGAAGTTGACCTTTGACCTTTTGGGTAAAAAATGTCATCACTTCATCGTTGTATCCTATTAAACATCTATGTGAAATTTCATCATAAATACTGCATCAACTCTTGAGTTATGGCCAAAAACGTGTTTTATGAGGTCACAGTGACCTTGACCTTTGACAACCAAAGTGTGGTTTGTGCCAAATCTGAAGAAATTCCCTCAAGGCGTTCCTGAGATATCGCGTTCATGAGAATGGGATGGACGGCTAAAAAGCTGGGATCTTGGAGGCAGGCCATTTGGGCTTAACCTATTGTTTGGTGTCTGCTGAAGTACAGTCCAATCACATGTTGTATTTACCGGGTTAGGTGGGATAGACAGACTGCTCCGCCAATGACTGACAAGCACAGGATACGCGAACAGGATGCACGGTTCTCTGTGCTGTCTGGCTGTCCCCGAGCAGTGCCAGTGGCAGGCATGGATGTCGAAAAAAATCTGCAGTAGATAACCAGTTAACTAGTTAACTAGTGCCTGCCACAGGTCTGTGCTAAGTACTCCTGCTTTCTCATAAAGTTACTATATTTTATTGTGGACTCGTGTCTTGTAATGTGCTACACTAAACAGACCGTTTCCTCCAGAATAAACTCAGATAATTCATAGGATTATCATGTGATTCTTGATATTGGCTTAATTAGCTGCATTATTTCATCTGAAAACATCCTGCATCCTGCCGTACACCACAGCGGGTAGACTTGAGACATCAGGCTTCACATCACATTCACTGTGGGGAAGATGAAAACTGACTGACAGTCATTAGGAGGTGGTGATGAAAAAGACTTTAGGCTCTAGTATAATGGATAGATGAGACAGAAATCTGAAATGATTTCCTTCAAGGTAAATGGATGAAATGGAACATGTCGTGAATCATCTGATAAGCAGTGCTAATCCTCTAAAGACAAAACATCTTCTTGGCTAGATAGCCAGTGCGGTTTGGCTGCAAGAGTGTATCTGTGTGTAAGTGTGAGTCTGTTAACTGGTGTGTGTGGTTGTTTGGTTACTTATGTCTGTGTGGATGTGTGTGGGTGAGCTTTTGCCACCTTTCTAGTCTCCCTCACTTATTTTCTCACTTATATGCTGATTTTTACATTTTCAGGATGTTGTTGTTGTTGCTGATCAGACAGAGCAGCTCACCAAGCAGACACTCTTCCTGTCTTCCCACACTTTCACTTACCCTTTCCAGAAGTCCACAGGGTGTTGGAGAGTTGTGTACATTTTATATTTCTTTTACCAGCACTTCCATTTATTAATTTGCTGCTTGTAGGATTCTGTCGTGGCTAGAGCTGAAATGATTAGTCAATTAACAGAAAAATAATCTGCAACTATTTTGATAATCAATTAAACGTTATTTAATTTTTGTAAGCAAAATGCAAAGTTCCAACTTTTAAATTGTCAGGATTTGTTGTTTTTCTTTGTCTTATGTAAATGGGATATCTTTAGCTTTTCGATTGTTGGTCAGACAAAAAAAGCAATTTGACATCATCACCTTGGGCTTTAGGAAATTGTAATAGGCATTTTTCACAATTTTCTGACAAACTGTCATGGTGCCCTTGTGGCCTTTGTGTGAATATTGCCAGAAAATTAAATTTTGAACTGCTCTGTTTAGAGTTGAGTATGTACAAACATCTTTGCTTAGAGGAACAAACATCATTCATGAGTGCTGGTTGAAGTAGACGAAGATTGTTTGCTGCCTTGAGAGTATTTGTAAGTGAACAAAACAAGTAAAGAGACAAGTGACGATCACCAGGACATCATCTTTGGCATGTGTAGTCAAGCAGCTGCATTTGATTTAGGAGTTTACATTTATTCATTATGCATATTCAAACTGTTATTGTAATATAATATTTTTGGAATATCAACACACTTTTTTGTATTATATTATCTATACTCTCAGCCCTACTTATACCTGGACTGTTGGCTCAGTTCACTCCATAGCCACCACCACCAGAAAAACAAAACAAAAACAGGCCTTCATGCTTGTTTGCAGCTAACCTTTAGCTTTTTTTATGTGACTTTAGTGCTGGGTAATAGAACAAAATTTATTGTGTAAGTATTTGATTAAATGGCTAAAAATAGAGCCACTGATCCATAAACCACAAGCCATCACAGCTTTAGTGAAATTAAAGCCTCTCCATATATTTTAGATCTCATGACACAAATCTTACCCTGCTTTTACTGAGTTTCTCAAGAGAATTACATTAGCACGGATTGTTTTAATTTACAGCTGCTGCTTAATTACCTCCTAAAGCCTGATCAGACAGAGCAGGCTGCAAAACGCAGCACACTGCCTTTTTTGTTGAAGCCTACAATAAAAAAAAAAGCAGTGCATTTTTTTATTGTTGCTAGGCAACCAGAATCACCTTTCCTTAGCCTAACCAACTGATTTTGCTGTGTAGTAAACTCACACATCTGTACCTTTTGGACAAATGGCCAAAATGGACAAGCGGAGGGCACTTGCCCTGGCTCTGAGGGTGAGAGGCTACTCCCAAAAAGGAGCTTTGCTTGGATGATGGTCGGTTCAAGGCTTATTTTTGTCTGGGACAGTTTGACAATCTGCTGTCAATCGTCGGGCCTAGCATCACAAAAATGACTAACTACAGGGAGTCCGTTGGTCCTGCTGAGTGGCTGAGCATTTGTTTGCAGTAGGCACAAACATAAACCATGAACTGTATGCTATTTACCAGTCAACTATGAGTCCAGTTTAAATTAATGAAAACAACTTACCCACAATCTCAAGTGGCACACTAATTTGCCTCCAGGCCTGCTGTTTTCTGTTCAAATCATAGTAACTACGGTTGGTAAAATCATATTGCTTTTTTCAACTTGAGACGTTCGGAGCGCTCCTGCAAAAACATGAGGCGCCCAGGGCGCATTAACAGCACACAAAACACTTACTGCCTAAAGAAAACGACTGGAAAAAGATGCCTCTCGCAAAAAGCACGCTCTTTCGGATCACAGCTTAAACAAGCATCTCAGTGGCCAACAGTTTTTGTACTGAGCAGTCATATATAACCCATATCCATGTCACTTTGGTAGTAGAGCTGTGTAAAAATAGCATGGATGTTAGGGGTGGGTAATATGAACTACAATTTATATCAGTTTTTTTTTTCTTTTTTTTACGGTGACGGTATTATATCATGGTATTACAAAAATAAAAGAAATACTCCACTCAAAACATGATTCTACCTCTTTTCACTCTATACTGTAAGGGAACATATCTTAAGAAAAAATTATTAACAAAACAGATGTGTTCATTGGCTCCAAATTGGAATGAAAATGAGGTATTGGCCTACATGTGTTTTAGGAGGAGTAGTCTGCCCCATAATGTAGATTAATTAGTGAATGTAATGTGATTCATTCTCAGAGTTAGAGAAGTGGTAGGATTAGGCATCTCAACAGCATTTATTTGGCAGAAAACCCAAAATACATTATATAAGTACAACAGTCAGTGTACCACGGGGCATGTCTATCAAGTACATTTACATACATACAGCGGCACTTGTGGTCTGTCTCTGTCACCATATTCGTCACACATTCGCAAACATATTACTGACGATTTTCAAGTAGCATCTCATATCTACTGTGGCGAATATGATTGTATAAGTGAGTATACCCAATCTACATCACAGCCATCTAAGAAAAAAGAAATGTAATCTGCTGTTAGGTGAACACAACGCGGAACCAGTAAGTTTGAAAACCAGCTGGGATATAACACTGGCAAGAGCAGAGGGGGTTTTCGTGTAACAACAAAGCCAGCTGAGCTAGCGTTGCAGTATGAAGTTCCACAAAAAGCAAAAAAACAGTTCCCACATCCAACCTACTACTCTGGTTATTTAATTGACTTCAAATAAGGCTTAACATTCATACAATTTCTCTTGACTGTCCCTCAATATTACAACATTAGTCCAACATTGAGTACAATAGACACTAGCCACATTAGCCCCGCAACATGCTAATGCCAAGTTCAACAGGCTATCCTGCAAAATAAACAGAGAAGCAACATAAAAATGGCAAAACTTACAGCTTTGGTATCGATCCATCCTTGGGCTTCAGTTTTGAAGCGAAGCCTGCTTTGTAACTTACAGCAGTCAAAGCTAAAGCAGTCAGAAGTAAAATGGTTAACTTAGCGCACACATATAAGAGTTTTCCAGTTGTTTTGGGGAAATTTCCATCAAAAATAAAGTTAATCCACTGGGTCTTCACTTTCTCGGATGGTGGGATTAGATGAAGACGTTTTTGTTGGCTTTTGCAGCCAACAACAGAGAAATTGGCGTGCTTTGCTCGTAACATTACCTTCCACATCTTCGTGTAACCTGAGTTGGCGTTGGCGAGGAAAATAATAGTTACTGGATGTAACTACAGTTCTATGAGTATGTGCATAGCCCTCTACCTGCATATTATCGCAGCCACAGTAAAGCGCATTAGTTTTAATACGCTAAAACATTTATCACGGGAATGATGGTCCATTGACAAAATCCATGTCGTGGCAGAACGACAAATATGTGTGTGTGATACTTGCAGCAAAAACAACCTTCTCAGCCCCATTCTGTGACTGTGATTTAATTTCCTGTTGTATGCTGTCCACACAGCCATTTGCACTCACTTCTCATTAGTATTGCCTCTCAGTTAGGAGTGAATCAGTGTGGGAAATTACACTTTGTTGTGTAGTACCAATACAATACGAATAAAGCAAAGTGAATAAGCTCAACAACAGGCAAAAGGAATAGCAATAAATGTACATTTAGGTAGACAGATATTTGGTCGCCACAGCTTGCACTTGGGTTATAAACTGATAATTAGTTGATAACATTAATTTGTTGATATTGGCATTTAATGAGGTTTCTCTCTGTTCAAAGCTACATAAAACACTCGGAAAGCGCCCAGTGACATTTATTTTTCTTGCACTTTGGATTTATTCATTCAGTAAATTGTTTTGTTAATTAAAATGTTAAAGTTTAATCTCTCCCAGAATTTCCCCTACAGCTAAATAAACACAGGGGTCATTCTGTCTTAAATAACTGCAAACCCTAAAACAAATGAATGACTATGAATTAATGAATATTTCATTAGCTTACAAAAGCTGTTTCAGAGGTTTTTTCCATCACACCAAACAGAAAGTCTGGAAGAAAGGCAGAGAAGTTTTTTTGGGGTTTAAAATGCAAAGATATTTAATTACATATATCTCAAAATGTAATTTATCAGGGACTAAATGATAAAGTTGGCATTAATCTTCTTCTTGTCAACAAATATCACGACCAAGAGACCAAATCCAACAATGCATTAGTCCATCTTGCAGTACTTTCTGACATCCCCAGCCTGTCTCTGGCTCTTCAGCAGCATTTCTGGTAGACAAAAGTGGTTAGATACCATGTGGTATGGTGTAGCTTTTGATTTATAATGCAGCGTTCTACAGTTGATAGCACCAGGGCAACACTAGACAGATGAATCGTATGTGATCAGGCTCAGTGTAGGATCACTTCATTCTTGGTTTTAGTCTTATGATGGGATTTATTGACAATAAGAAAAATATACAATATCACTAGCCTTTTATCTTTTATAGTAAAAACAATGGTTTTGGCCTTCAGTAGCCCATAAGTAAAACCTAATGGCACATAGGACATGACACTCATTTAGACACAAAATAAACAAACCATAGACATGTATCTGCTCCCCCTCCTGACACATACACACACCATGTCACATAACTGGATGTTGATAAGAAACATTAACACCTACATCTGAGCTGCAGAGGTCACGACCCTGCTCCCTGCCTTCCCTTTAACATTTTTGCAGAAAACTGAAGAGAAGCAAGATCTATAAGACAATATAGCGCGTCCTCAGAGGTTTTCTGAGAGAGATTTTTTATGAGGTTTTGAGGTTGATGAATCCTATCATTGAATGTGAGTGGCTGGTTAGTGTCTTGACACTACCATCCTCCCTCTTAAAGGTGGGGTATGCGATTGTAATCCAATACATGTCTTTTTGTCAAATTCATCGAATATCTCCTCACAGTACACTAGCTGTCCGTTCTGCGTGTGCGCTGAAAAAAAATCTGGTGTTTGTACACAGCCCTGGCTCTGTAAATGGGAAACAAAGTGGCTCGGACTGAGCCACACAACACTATTCCAGCCATGATTTGTGTGTCAGGTA
The DNA here is from genome assembly GCF_020085105.1 of Siniperca chuatsi. NCBI lineage: Eukaryota > Metazoa > Chordata > Actinopteri > Centrarchiformes > Sinipercidae > Siniperca > Siniperca chuatsi. The sequence continues at coordinate 14,530,655 of NC_058047.1, forward strand.
ACGTTAAATGACTTGCCCGCGGAAATTCGGCTTACTTTCTAGTTTGCCAAGATATGCTGTTGTTGTGATGTTAGCTATAGTAGCAGGAGAGTTGTGAGTATCGCTGTCTGGTGCTGGTTTGCTGACTCTGGGAAACCGTCTCGTCCTCTCTGGCTGTTAGCTTCGCAGCAGCAACTGTAGGGACAGTTTGCTAACCCACAATCTAGATGATGTTATATTACTTGCTGTGTGTCATTGTTCGCTCTATATCATGGTATTTGTCATGGTATTGGATTTCTCCTGAATTGCATACCCCACCCCAAGTGAGTCATTTTATATCAGCCCCCTCATGATAATGAGCAGGAATAGTCACTGTGTAATCACCCACACAATTTCAAATAATTGCTGTACAATAACAGGCAGGATGATCATTGCGAAAAAAATTCTAGTTTCTGTTTCAACCTGATTAAACTCTTCCAGTTTAGTTCGTCCTTGTGCCTCCCACTTTATTGCCTTAACCGAAACACTGCTGCAGGGTTTCAAGGATATTGTGTTCTGGCAGTTGTTTGTTTTGCTTTAGCAAGAACAATGAACCTCCAGTTGTTGCACTTCCAACTTCAAACATATATAGGAAAAACAGAAATGCATTTACTGCTGAGAAAATGTAATTTATTACTAAATTCATTACCTACAAACTCCCATGTTGGTTGGTGTTATTGCTATTCATGCTCAGCAGTGATGTTTTCTTGTGGTGAGACCATATTAGTTATACTGAAAAACCCATTACATCTTGACGAAATCTGAATTATAGATGCAGAGTGGTCAATATATTATGTAAAACAAACAGAACTATCATTACTGAGAAAAAACCCAAGTCAATAGGCCATTTCAAAGATGAAAAAAGCACAGACCATAAATCAGCTGTTATGTGATCTGACTACTACTACTTCATGTGTTGGCCCCAATCTAAGTATACTGTATGTTTCTGCTGTATTATTAATTCATCAGTGCCATGTCCTTGAAGACTGAAGAATTTTGGAAGACTATTTAACCACAACCTCAGTAATGCATTGATTTGTGGTTATCTTAGTCATTTGGTCAGTGAGTGTTTGCCCAACACACTGTTTTCTCTAGCGCCACCATCAGGTTAAAATGTCCAGAGTGAAATAAAAAAGATATAATACGCATAATTACATTATTTGTTTGACATTAATGCTCCCAGAAGATGAACCCTTTCAACTTTGGAAACTAAGGGCTTTTTGCTATAGTGCCACCCTCAGGTGACAGAATTAACACTCATAATCTCATAATGTGATAGAGAGATTGCTATAAAAAACCTACTCAGTAAGAAGTACAGATCAGTTGCACACAACACTCATTGACAGATTACATCTAAACATTTACATCAAATGCATGTATCAAATATATGAGTTACACACCCCTTCGCTCTATGGGAGACTACAACATCCTACCTATTAATTATTCATTAAGATTCCTATTAGAGCCTCTGCACAAGCTACAAACAACCACACACAGTCAAATAGGCGACCTGACAATCAATTATGTGAAATTGGGGGATTTCTCATTTGTCCAAAGCTCTGACAGGCCCTGTCCATGGTGCTGACTGTGTGTGTGTGTGTGTGTGTGTGTGTGTGTGTGTGTGTGTCTGTGTGGGGACAGCATGCAGTGACAAACTTCAGCAGCCCTGGCCATAATGTAATACCAACAAGTAGGCTACATTTAGGATAACAAGTTATATTACAGTTTAGCCTTTACAAGCAATATAACGACAACAACAATTGCACAGTATATAAAGTCTATGGTATGGATAACCACAGCCGGCCATTTAGTCACCAGGAAAGCCACAGACAGCAGAGAAAGAGGAGGGGGTGTGTTAAACTTACTTCATTTGAAGAAGACCATCATTTGTCTTGGAGGCGAAGTGTTTTATTAACATGTCACAATTCCCCATTGGACCGGAGGTCTTCCACCACAGAGGACAATAGTTTGCTCAAGTGTCCAACTCTCTCTTGCCCACATGTCTTCGTCCCCTTGGGCACAAGTCCGCTCAGTTTATATTCTCATTCAACCATTCTGTGTAGTTGTTTTTCACCAAAAGTCCAGGAATCCTCCCTCCATCCATCGCTGCTAGCTAACTATTTAACAACTAGCTAACGTAGCTAACAAGGGCTCGGAGTCTGTCGTCATTAGCAACGCTAGAAATCTTGCTGATTCTCCTGGTTGTTTCTTTTTCCAACATTTTATGGTTTCATAAAACACAGTGCGCTGGCTTTCCTTCACAGTTTTCACACACAGAGTCCTGACCAGACCGTTCACAATTTCACATGAAGTTACTTATCAAGGATGCCAACTTCACCACACAGACTGACATTTACAGGCTACCAAACGTTGGAATCCAGGGGGCGCTGTTTCACTCAATAAAACGCTGATGAAGTGCATTCATTTCTTGCACACTAACTTCCAGTAAGAGGTTAGTTCACTGCGTGTGATGTAACTAAGTATATTTGCTGAAGTACGCTACTTTTCATAAGTACAATTTTGACGTACTTCTTCCATTTTATTTCCATTTGTCTGACAGCTGTTGTTTCTAAGTTACTTTGCAGCAGTGGTGAAATCCTTTACTTAAGTAAAAGTAGCAATACCACGCTGAAAATACTCCACTACTAAGTAAAAGTCCTGCATTCAAAGCCTTACTTAAAGCAACCTTTACTTAAAGTATCAAAAGTAAAAGTACTCATTTTGCAGAAAAATGGTCCCTGACAGTGTTTTGCTATTATTTACTGCTGTAGATGATTAAGGTTGAGCTAATTTTAACTACTTTATATACTGTTGGTTAGTTTAATCTACAGAAATGCATCACATTATATAAAATCATCATATGCGTGTAGCGTTGCATCTCAAAAAAAGTCAACTTTTTATGAGCTCAGAAAAACAGCCCAGTTTTCAGTTTTTTGACAATGCATTTTCCAGCTAATCAAAAAAAAAAAAAAATTATAGTTTATTTAGCTGAAGAAGTATGAGAATTTAATCCCTAAATTTATCAGAAAAATTCAAATTCAAAGTCACCAAATTTGGAGATAGATTGTTTTCACTGGACAGGAAGGTTATAAAAAATTGTAATCTGAAAAGCTAGTAGGCTAATTAATGCTGTCAGACTAATTAAGTGGAGTAAAAAGCACAATATTTGCCTCTGAAACACAGTTGAGTAGAAGTATAAAGTTGGGTAAAATGGAAATACTCAAGTACCTCAAATTTGTACTTAAATACAATACTTGAGTAAATGTGCTTAGTTGTTATAGAGTGAACATTAGCTCCATGTCAACCAACTACAACAGTAAAATGTTACCTTCACATTAATGCATCAGTAACAATAATAGATACTTTTACTTTTGATACTTTAGGTACATTTCCTGTTAATACTTTTGTAATTTTGGATTGGAGTACTTTTTAACTGTTGAAGCTGAATACTTCTTCAACCACTGCTGTAAACATAGTGCAAATTAAACACTTTTTAATATTGATATGTAGCACAGAACTGGAACACCGTATTAATTTCATTTCACCATTATTTGCTGTTTATCAGAATGGGCTTAATCAGAAAAAAAAAACTAAATACATTTCATCCAGTCGCTGTGGCAGTCACCATTTTTAAAGGACCGATATATTAGTATATTAATATTTGAATCATTTTATTTAAATTTTTTGTTCTGTGGTTGGAAAGACAGAAACTTGAACCTCCAATATGGTTAGGAGCAGGGTAGCAGACAAGGAGAAAGCAGGGCAGAGTGCTATTATAAAGATGTATGTGGTTGGATTTTTTGATTTGGCCCATTAGTGCTCAGGCAGCGCCAAGCAGAGTGGATGATGCAAAACTCAGTTTCCAAAGCCATTCACAACACATTACTGCACCTAGCCACATGTAAAAACATCAAATTCCTATGACTTTTAAGCAGCCAATTTAAACATCCAGCAGATTGAAAGAAGCCGCAGCATATTGTAGCACTGAGTGATATTTGTCTTACAATTGTATTACTGTCTTTATTGCAGTGTTGCCCTGGAGAAAGGCCGTAATAATATTCAGTCATTATAAGTCTATTATATTGCTTTCTTTTACTGCAGATGTATAATGGTCAACAGGGAGCTATTACCACAATGTTTTATGATGTTTCCATTCTTTTTGTTAGTGAATTTAAATAAGGTTTCCCCCCGTGTGTAAACAGCAGTGTGTACCTTGGGCTTAGAACAACCTCAACTCAACGTGTTGCACTCATTTGTTTTATATTCATTCAGGAATTGCTCCATCATGAACATGCAAATGTAGTTCAGGATGACCTATTGACCACAAACAGTGTTAAGTCTGTGCATCAATCAAGGAGAAGTGATGGATTATCGAAGGCTTGGTCATTAATATACAGTAGGTGTGTAGTCAGCCACAGAAAACAGTGGACCACACTGCGTAAGTATTGTTCACATACACATGAACATGAATTTGCCATGTCAAAAATATACATTGCAACACCTAGTATGTCAGTCTGTCGGTCAGTCCACCGCTTTGGTCCAGACTGAAATATTCCAACAACTATTGGATGGATTGCCTTGAAATTCATGAAATTCACGATCCCCAGAGGATGATCCCTACTGGCTTTGGTGATCCTCTGTTTTTTCCTCTAGCACCACCCGTAGGTCAAAGTCTTCACTTATCCTGTAAAATATCTCAACTACCTGATGGATTAGCACAAAATTTGGTACACACATTCACGTCCCCCTTTGTAATATTTGTAATAACTCTGGTGATTCCTTAACTGTTAATCTAACACCATCATCAGATCCAATTTTTAATTTGTCTAATATTTTAGTTTATGACTTAATACCTGCAAAACTAATGACATTCCCATCATCCTCAGCAGGACAGCAGCACTAGTAAATGTTAGCACACTAACACGCTAGTGACCATGGCAAACATTATACCTGCTACCATCAGCATGTAAGCATTGTCATTATGAGCATGTTAGCATGCTGATGTTAGCATTTAGCTGCTCAAAGCACTGCAGTGCCTAAATACAATTTCACAGAGCTGCTAGCACGGCTGTAAACAGCTAATGAGTGGGCCATCGTGCCAATGTTGCTGAATTGAAGCTGAATTTAATTATGAATGCCTCCAAAATACTTAAGCTGAGATTGTTGTCAATCTGTCATGCGGCAATGGGGCTAGCAAAATGTCAACAATGTATCGGGCTGCATGTTAAGCAACGGAAGTGTTGTAGGTTAGCTACATAGGCTACATGTTAACAATTCTTCACCACAGCTCAATGTCACGGCCTACACTACTTGAACTAAAATTATTTTTCGTTTTGTCATCCCATCTCCTTGTTTTGAGTACGTTATTGTCAAAGGCGTCAGTTGGCCACGAGAGAGAGAGAGAGAGAGAGAGAGAGAGAGAGAGAGAGCAGTCATTGTATGTGATCATACTCACCTCAAACACACTGCTAGATGCTGTTCAGGATTTATTGGTTCTCTGTAGTTGGTCTTCTGTTTCTTGATGGAGGGGGCCACCATCTCCAGGAGTGTCTCAAAATGCCCTACAATCATTAAAGTAGCCCTTGGTACATTTTTAGCTCCTGTAGCAGGTGATGACACTCTCTGGTCTGCTTTATCTCTTGTAATAAAAAAAGAGAAAACATGCATGCACTGAGTCAAAAGATATATTAGAAACATGGCGCCGCTACTGCTGCTGCTGGAAAAGTCCATGACAACTATGAATCGATGATTGTGTGATGGTGCGAATCTTTAATTTTCAGTGGAATGCACGTAACAAGAATATTCGTGTCGGACTTGTGTGTGAAAGGTTTGGTTTTGTTTAGGTAGACAGAGGAGCTTATGCAAACCTGAGCACAAAAAAAAAACTGAGGAAAAATTTCCTCCATCTAATCTACTAAATCCGCAACTGCTCCATGATATAGTAGCTCAGTTGTCAGCAGTAAAGCCTGTTTATATTGGGCTGAGGGGAATGCATGCAAGCAGAACTAGCTGCTTGCATGCATTTTAGACTGCGAAAAATATAATGTGTGCTCAGAAAACACAAGATAAATAAATGTTCAAGACGTAACGCAGCCATTCTGTACCCGATTACATTACACTGTTAACTTGTCAAAAATCTCATGTTAGCTGAGGCAGTAATACAGACCCAGAAACGTTTTGTTTATTTATTTGATTTTAAATGCCACATTAAAAAGTCCATTTAATTACTTTCAGTTTTAATCTAACACCATGGACATTTTCACTTCACTAGGAGGAGTTACCAACATCAACAAGCAACACTGTTACCACAGCAATGGATCAGGGCCGTGGATTGCATTTCTACCTGTTGTGTTTCCTGAGAGCATCAGAGTGAGAGTGTTTATTTTACACAAATTTTAATAGATACCATGCTGACAAATAACATTGAGAGGGTGAACAAAATCCCATCTGAGTCACGTCTTCATTCCAGGTTTGTTTGGTGTCGCTGTTATCTTGATGTTAACTGACACAAGGTCATAAAAAGCTTTATTGAAAAGCTAATAAAAAAGATAAACAAAGCCTTTTAAGCATAACCTTGCAAAGTGCCCTCTTGTTGCTCTGAATGAACACATACACACACACACACACACACACACACACACACACACACACACATACACACACACTCTCTCTGTCAACAGAGGAAGTGTATCCCTGGTTTCCATTTAATGTTTGCCCTCCTGAACACTGACTCCTTTTTTATTAATCAGATCAAAAATGTTATTTCCGTTTTAGTGGCCTTCCATTCAAATTAAACTGCGATAACAACAATAACTCTTTTTGCATTATTGACTCCAATTTATTGAAGCTCCAATTACCTTTTATGGTTTTTATTTTCATAGTACAGGGTTTTTATTGCAACTATGAGAACAAATACAAAAAGGTACACAGTATGCTATTTAATCAGTTAAAGCAGTGACTTGCCAAGATATTAAAGATTATGATGAAAAGTCTCCCCATTGCACCATGAAATCCAAGTGAGTATCATGCAATTTGTTTTCCCACTTAAATGTTGAGAATGTATCACATTGTCTAGCAACCTAGCATACTGGATTTTATACATTTTTTCCAACCTTTTGTTCCTAAATGTGCGCATGGTTTTGTTTCGAATAATTTAAATTGGACGGATTATGTCAATGACAAAATCAATAGCCGAGCAGTAAATAAGCAGTATAATTTGTAAACATGAGTCTGCATCAGACTAAACGCCCACAACAGTGTGAGAAGGAGAATATTTAATGTGCTACTGTTTAATCAATATCTGCCTGAGGCAACAATCATAGATGCTGAAGCAGTGCAACACTGGAGAGATCACTCCCCACAGCTGGTTATTGCTGTGTACACTGTACAAAACATTAGAGACATCCTCTTACTGAAAATTGTTCTCTTTATCTAATTCTTCTTTTTGTAAGTGGAACAGATTTAGTAAAAGTTTTACAATGGTTGCTAAATTGATTCTCCTCATCAGCCTACTTCCTGAAAAGAAGTGTCACTAATATTTAGCATATTCAGTGTATAAAGTAGTATAACATTACCATTCAGTATCTTTGAAGCTATATTAAGAAGGGGTTTTTTGGGATACAGGCTTGACTGCAAAAATGAGAGAACTATTGATCATAGATGAGCATTTTTGCTGGACTGGGATTGCTAAACAGGTGTGGAATTATTCCGTCAGCACACACTCTGTGAAAAAAGACCTTGTCCATGCATTAAAACTATACATTAAAAGCATAAGTGGGGTGAAGTAGAAGCATCCATCACCAACCTGATTAATTGGGTTAAAGTCATGCCTCCGCTCCTCTGTGAGAAGCAATTATGTTATTTAGAGTAAACAGACATTTATCTCTCTTAGTATAATGATCTATGGAAGGAGAGCATTAAAGAAACCATAGCAGTATTGGTCTACTGACATCCTTCAAGACCACAGTCCAAGCAATAGAAAAGTATGAAATGTGAGTCACCTTTTGTGATATATTCCTGTTAAATCAATGGCCCTCTTGGTGAGGATAAAACTGATGCAGTTGTGGGAGAGTTTGAGATTGAGATAGACCGGACTCCACTGAATCAGAAAATCATTGAAACAAGGCTACTTCGCCGTCGAGATGTTTTACCTCTAAATTGAGGGACACAACCTTCCTTTAAATCACTTTATAGTGATGGGTAAATGATTATGTAATACTGGTCCTGCACATTTCTTGTTATTATCACAGAGAGATACTTCTGCTTCACCAAAAACAGGAATAGACTACAATTTAACGAAGCACACATTTGGAGCTCCACAACAGCATGTTTTCATCATTTAAAACTGCATCCCATTCACCCTCACAAGCTAAATAAGATTCATGTTGTGGTTTTAACTGTAAATTTTTGTTCTTATTTCTAGACTCTTTGAGCACACACACACACACACACACACAGTTTTCCAGTGAGTTTTATATCTATGATTAATATTCATAACGCACCATATAGCACAATATGTCACAATACAGAAGTGCTTTTCTCTGTGCTTTCCTCATAGAAAATATACATCCTCAGTCTATTGAGCTTAACAGCGATGAATAATGGGACTATAAAGCCTTTAATGGGCCCACTAGAATTTATCAGATGCACACAGTGCCCGTACTCAGCAATAAAATGACTACACGGTGTGCAGAGCCACAAGACTCAGCCAAGATGACTAATTGAATTAAAGTCTCAAAATTAGTCACAGCTGTCATCTAAAAGGATGGAATGTAAAGGTCTTTTACCTTTTATTCATTAAGGATATATTCAATGAGCACTTCAGGCTTTTTTTCTGTGTCCACCTTTCACAGTTAGGTAAATTCACACCTAAAAACTGAGACACAGTTTAGTACTGTGCAGATTAAACATTTCATACATTTGATTAACTTGTTTAAGGGTTACCTGGCTGCCATAGTTACTGTATAGCTTAAAAAATATCCTCTTACAGCCTCAGCAGGATATGATGATCAAAATCAGGCGCCATTTAACCCTTCTTAATCCCTGACTTTACTACATCTGGAAGTCAAGGCAACTGACAATAAAATACAGTTAGAGCTTCTTTTTCTCCTAATTAGTGGTTTTGACATTCAAGAGGAGGCTGCTGCACCTGAATACAGCTATATACTGTACACTCCACATGCATCAGTCATCAATTAGTATGATAGGGAAGATGTATCAATATTTATCTGCTGTCAAACAATGTCAAAAATTACCATTGTCTTGTTTTATAGACACATTTTTTATGAACGATAGCGGTCAGTGCTAATCTCACTGACAAACAAATTGCATTTCCTGTGGCTACTTCTTAATAAAAGTCAACTCGTGTTTCACCAGATAAATGCTTTTAATGTGAAGATGCAGAAGTAGGAGCACAGACACCCAGTTCATAAAGCTGCAAATATACAAACATACTTTCATCAGTGGGCCATAGGCTCAATCACCATTGTGTCACATCATTCGGCGATAGATAGTGACTTAACAGACATTTTTTTAAATGAAGATCTTTGAGAACAGAACAGAACAGTAGCTGTGTGAAAGCATGTTGATAACTCTCATCTGAGAATCGAGTCTCAGTGTTCGGAGAAATTCATTTAGTCAGACTACACAGAGTTCTCTTTTAACATTCAAAAGCAGAGGCATAATGTGAACAAAAGATAAGAAGATGGACATCTGAGAGACATCCGTATTTATTTACATTCATCAGTGAAGCCTTGGCTAGTGGGCCAAACACCAGAAGTTAACAGGGATTACTCTTTAGGTTGATAGAGGGAAATGTTGGTGATATATATGTTTCAGAGACAAAAATGATTACTACTGTATATGGCACAATATTTTTTGAAGGGGTCATAAAGTAATCACCTGAATACTGAAGCATTGGACTTTAGGAATTATTTTTGGAAAATGCATTTAAAAAATTGAGCACAAATGCAAATTATCAAATGCTCAATTTTTTTTTGTCAGAAAATCTCTTCTTGTCTTGAAATCTCAAGATATCAAGTGACTCCTCAGCTCATTAGGCAATCGGTAAATCCCTTCCATTCATTAGTGACTTGAGTGAGAGAGATGGAGCCAACAGTGGATTCTCCAGACCTCATAAAGACTGTAATTGTAATGCTCCCTTCAATGCTGGTGCAAGACTCTTGTGTGTAATTGCCTGCTGAAATGGCCTGTTCCTCACACAAATGGACACCATTCAAGCATGAGAGCAAACCAAACCTGACAGTCCCGACAATCAAAGCTTGAATAGCATTCATAGAGTCATTTCTTAAAGAGGCTTGTGTGATTTTGAGATTAATATGCAACGGCATGCCAAACATTAGCTATCACTCCGTGTGGATCAATAAACTGGAGTTTGCGGATCTTTTCATCTCACATTACTGAGTAGGTCCCCTGGTTCTAATGAGCATTCATATTTCATAAGAGTAGACTGTATACTGCAGAATCCCAGAAAGCGCTCCCTGTAAACACTGTGCAAGCTTTTACTGGAAATGTTTCATGTTTTCTATTTACAAGGAATTAATTATCATTCTGCCATTTTTCTTTCCACTGTGGGGATTGGGTGGGACTTTAAGGGATGTTCTGTTGGGTAATTATGTTTCTTAACTGAAAGCAGGAAGCTATAGAGTCTCCTGGACAGAGAACTGAGACAATTACATGATGTGGATTGAAGTGGAAGCTGACTGAGTCAATTGTAAAACCCCCCATATCTCACTGTAACCTAAATGCATGAAATAAGAAATAAACCCCAGATGTTACTTTCGAAGTGTACATTAACTGCATCTGCTGTTACATGGTAACAGCAAATATTCATTTTTCACATGGCCTTTGCAGACAACAATTTCCTATAGGGTCAGTATCACTGAGCTTGTATGGATTCTCACAATTGAAAGGCAAAGGCAAGACTGGGCAAGGCAGAGTGTGTACGTAAGTCTAATCTCGTTGTTTGACGTGCTGAGAAGGCAGAATTGTGGTGCTGGTGTGAGAAATTGTCCCACAAATCGAAGGTTACCATGACAGCCAAAGTGCACATCCTTGAGATGTCTTTGACCGAGATTCTGCACCAATGAGATGGTGCTACATGTGACAACATAGCCAAAAACAAAACAAAAAAAGTTTTACATCATATATAGTGCTTCAAATCATATTTATATCAATGTAAAAGGAATGGATTACCATTTCCTGCCAACAGCACTATTGATCAATGGCATTTAGTTATTTGGCACTAAGATTGAAAAGTAAGTTGATTTCATCTGAGACCTCTGAGAAATTGCGCTTTACAGATTCAAGAAATGTTAACATTTACTTCTATGTAGAGGTAGCATCAAGGATGTCCCAGGTAATCACCACAGAATTAAAAGCAAGAATTCATGTAGCTAAAAAACATGTTTAAAACATACTGTACCTGCAGCTACAGCCCGTGTACTGGTAGAAGTGTATTAGTGTGGCCACCTAACACTGTTGGCCAACACCTTGATGAAACGTTGTGTTGTAGCAGTTGCAAAAAAAGCTTCAAGGGTGCCAAAAAAGCTTTTTAATCTTTTAAATATTGTGGTAATCTTTTAGATATTGTGGTGCCTGTGTTTTGGACAGTTTGGACATGACTTTCTTCATTCCATTATATTTCTGCTCATCATCCTTGAATCCAAAGAGCACACCTCTCTCTACTTATACTGATGGAAGTGGTCAAAAGACTGCACCAATTATCTATATTTTTAGGTACACACTGTGTACTTACAGAACAAGAATACTTTTAATCCAGTGCATTGGCAGGGATTGCTCAATGACACAGTGATAGGTACAGTATCAGACCACCCTGCCATCCATAATCTCATGATGCTTAACACCACAAATCCACAGTCCTTTCCCTCACACACTTGAAGTTATTCTGAAAAGAAAATTGCTGAGAAAATAATTGCGTAACAATTTACCAGTGCATTCATATTCAGGAGATAAAGTGGCAACAAAGTAAAGCTTCACATTTCAAAGTCCTGGCTGCTGGCCGAGGAACGTCACGTACAATATATTATAACATTTACAACAACTGATACCCAACAAGTAGCATCATCAGCATTCAGCACAGAAACAACTAATCTCATATTACTATAGACACTAATAAATAATCTTACAATCAACAATTGGCTCCAGTTTAGGATTTGCATTTTTCTTCTGAATGACCACCCATCCTTATTAAGTTATTACATTTCTTGTAAGACATGGCAAAGCTATTTACAACTTAATAAAAGCAATTTGCAGTTGCTTATTTAAGTTACAGACATTCACAGAAAACATTTGTCCTTTAGTTGGCTTATGGCTTCAAGTTGTTGAAAGTGCTGACTCAGTTCAGAAACTAAAAAGAGCATGAGATGCACCACTTCTATATAAGTCAGCTTATTATGCCCTTATTCAATTCTTGGGCCTGGGAGATGTTGTTATTAAAACTAAAAACTAGCAATGAGAGAGTTCCTGGCAGCCACGCTGCAGCCAAATGCAAGAGGTGACGCAGTCAATCATCCACATGCTGTTTGGGTGACTATGAATGGAAAACAAATGCACCCAGATCAGACTCATGGTTTTCATTATCAGTGCAACAGAGACTACTCTTGTCCCCCATTGCACAGTATCCTTCCTTGGAGGACATGGAGAAAAAATTCATCCCCATTTTTTTCATGACACATCCGCGACAACAGTGTATCCATTTTCACATCCATCCAATCGGCCCGGCTTCAAAGTCACAAGAATTCCTGTCAAAGGTTGAATTAGCTATGTTGTGGTTTATGAAGGTTGTTGCCGTCTTGGTTCTGCTTGTTAAGAGCATCCAGTGCCGGTTGGGTCCCCTTATGATCCTCTACAGTGCAGTTGGACACTGCATTAGCTACGATGCAAAACTTGCGAAGGAGGATCTCCCTGAAGAGCAGATAGACCCACGGGTCCAGGATCTGATTGAGGGAGGCCAAGCGGATCGCTGTCAGAAAAACGTTACAATCGAAATGGACATCCTGGCTAGAAGTGTGATTGGAGGTCGTTGCTGTTGAATTGCACTCGTGAAAGGATACCTGGGCAGAGATCATCCTCAGCATCAGAACCTGAGGGGGGAGGTAGACACAAGCTGTTTGTACCAACAGAGGCAAGTCACATGTCTGTATTATCAAATTATGAATATTTAATAATACATTCACTGAAAGAATGAGGAAATTTTGTGTTCTTCAGTGAAATGTAGCATTGAGAAGCTCTTTCAAAGGTCTATGTTATATTACATGCACACTTGTTGGCTGAGAGATAATAGTTTTTGATTTTGTGGGCAGTCTCCTTTACATTTAATATTTAATGTGGCTGACATTAAACCCAAGACAATCCTGAGCAGCTACAGAGGAAAACATTATGTTCACACTCCAGGTACTCCTTCTGTGCCATCACTGCTACCACAGTGCTGTGGCTTCTATTAATATCTTTGGTAGGACTAAATATGTGACTGACAATGCATGACCTCATAGCACACTGAGCAGACCCCCAAACAGGACTCGGATAAGTAGATTGCTCCTTAATGGAAAATGGCAACAGCATTTCAAAGGAATCATACATAACAGGATTTATGTGACTTGCAAGTAGAAGCAAGGGGAGGGCTCTTGCTTCCTTTCGCCGGAGCATCTACATAGATACAAAGATCTCCAGCTGTCTGACAATAAAACCCATTTAAGACCCCCAATTAAATTGTGAATTATGACACAAGGGCTTTCACTGTATGATACTATGAGAGAAAATAATGTAGCATCTTTAGAAAGTATTTTAAAAACATACCAGCAGAGGAGACCAGCATATAAGCAGGACGCACATAATCCCTAACAGCTGAATGACGGTCTCCGTGGTGAGCCGTTCCCACTGTTTTGAAGACTGAGACGTGCCAGACTTTGTTTTACACCGGGTAATTAATCCCCGGATCGTCACTACATTGCAGGAAACTGTTACAAGCAGAGAGAAAATCCCAAGTACAGCGAAAGTGATGGCGAAAAACATATTGCCTCGGACTTCTCTGTCCCCCGTGCTGATAAAGCACCAGGTGCCCGGCCACTGGCGTGTGTATTCCCCGACCCCTGCAATGGGCAGCAGCGCAAAGAGGAACACAAGACCCCATATGACTGCCAAAGTCTGCTTTGTCACACTTGTCTTCATGTGATTGGAGTACCAGTGGGGGTTTGTTATCGCCATAGCCCTTTCAATTGCCATGGCGCTGGCCAAGAAGAGAGCGCACAGGCCAAAAGTTGTCATGCTCACCCCAAAGAAAGCGCACAAATTGCCAGATGAGTCGATACTCTCCCATTTCAGATCAGCTCGGTAAACTGATATTACAATTGGACTTGTCAAAAGCTGCCCAAACAGGTCAGTAAACGCTAGCGATCCAATGCAAAGCAAGAAAGACTTTTTCCTTTTATTTTCCTTCTTTTTGTAAGAGATATACACTAGAATGAGAGCTAATGTGTTGCCCACCATGCCAGTGATCATCATGGTTATAGGGAAACCAACTGATACAAATCCACAACTGGAATTCTTGGTGACATTGCTTTCGCGCAGTGGCTTGGAGATGTTAGAGACCAGCATCTCTCCAATAGTGGTTTGGAAGCCCTCTAGAGAATCACAACCGTCCGTACTCATCATTTCGAAAAGGATAAGCTTATATGCAGTAGAAACCCCATGTGCGTGTCCGGCGTCCTCTTGCTCTCCAAACTGCTTCAACTGAATGCAGTGCGTAAAAGCGCGTCGGGTCCTTTACGCGCTGGAGGCGGGACTACCTAGAGCGCCCAGAGGAAGCAAACTGCTGAGGCTGCATGGGGTTTTTACATACACTAACTAAATCATAAACCTGATTTTTGGAAACCTTGTAGGATGTCTGCATTATGGTGATCTTAGTTCATTACCTTTCTATTGGCAACGGCCCTTTAGATGAGTATAACACTATCGCAGACGCGCCTGCTTCGGACCCACACGAGTCAAGATGCTAGAGATTATCATCACATCTTGGTGAAGTGAGCACACGAGCGGACTCGTGTGATGAGATGGGGGAATAAACAAACCTACTCTGCATCTCTTAGGGGGAGAAAGCAATGTAACATTGTCCTTAAGCGTCTGAAAGCAGAGCTAGGGTACAGCCTACTGATAGGATTAAAAGCGGGATGTATCAAATCATTAGGCTACGTCCGGTTGGTTGTCATTGTGGGGAAATTCACATCTAAGGAAATTAAGCTATATGCATCATTTCTCATACAAATATCTAAGCAAATTAATATGCGGCACAACTTCGATAAAGATTAGGGTTTAGGTTGATCTTCTTTTATAAAGGCATTTCTTAAAAAGGCATTTTATGTTACCTACTTACCTATTAACTACATCACCATCAGCATAGTGCAAGTGTCAACCTATCTAAATTTGAACATAACTAAAGTAGTAAAAGTAAAGTAAAACAATTAATTTTACCAAGCTTAAATGCAGTCCGTGACACTTTGTTTCAGACCCTGAAAGTAAGAGGTGTTAGGGACAATACTAGTCTATGTATTTATGTAGCCTACCTTCTGGCCTGATGAACTTTCTAGGCTACTCGGCTATATTAAGCACGCCAATGTATTCAGCTCTCCTTCTGTGAAACGCAGCAGCAACAAGTGCCACCTGCTGATCACAATGAGAAGGACAACACAAAAGTGTGGAGGAAGGGCCCTTTCTTGTTCAGCATCCAATTACTCAGTATTTATAATAATTTAGGCCTTTTTATAATTAACTTGAGGTCTAGATTAGCCAGACTACATCCTATCATCAGTCAGATTGTAGGCTATATTAGAGTGAACCGATATCATTTTTAAATGAAAAATGATACCTGTTAAACCTTTAGTCTAAGGCCAAATCAAGACAATATATTAATAGCCACTTTGTAGCGACGAAACATCACATTTCATTGGTAAGTAGTTAACACAATGTTAAACTAAAGTGAAACTAAATAGTAACAGGCGCTATCACAGGAGAACAGTTACCTTGGTCTAACGTTAGCGTTACTTCATTAGCTGTGAAAAGCACCGGTCGTTAAATTAAAACAGTGGTCAATGAACCAGGTCTCTCAAGAGCTGCCAGCCTTAGCTTGGCCAAATCACACACAATGAAGTATCAAGAGACAATGTCGACAGGATTTTATTTACACGTGTACATTTGAGTTTTTACCAATAAAAAGACTGTACTGCCACATTCTACCATAAATCGGGACATACTGTATGTTTATTCTTGTATAACTAATCTGGAGCACAAAAATCTAATTTATTGAATTCATTAGTTTCCCAAGTGACAAATGAAGAGGCATAAGTGTGGGTGGTATAATAGGCGTCAATTGTGTAAAGAAAAAAACAACAGCACTTAAGGCTAAACCAAAGAATGTTGAACTCACTGCCATTTCCTAAAAACAAGCAATATCAAAAAGTAAAATACTTACCTTGAAAACACAAAAACGTAAATTTATCAAGAAAATAAAACAAACGGGCCAAAATTCATTGCTACTTCTGTGGTATTCTAAATTGGTGCTTAAGTACTTCATCTTTTATTTAAAAAATATGAATATATTTCTTAGAAAAAACCCCAACACAATCTCAGATGTTTCCTAGGGCCAAAAAAAAAAAGTAATCAAAAAATGTTTACTTCAATTTCTCCTCAGGTGAGTAGAATAAAATGGGACTGCCACGAAGATATTCAGCAGAATGGGTTTAAAATGGGATACAGCCTCTTCACAGTATATCTGATTTTCTTACAGGACCAAACATTTCTGTTAATTGGACGCCTGTAATTACAGACACTTGTCACAGATTGGGGTGTAGGTGGTTTTAAAAAGGGAGCGGCAGAGCGAAGTCATGTTGCCGCTGTCTTTTTTGAGGGAAATAAGACTTTTCTATGAAAATGAACAGCATACTGAAAGGATGTGGTTGTTTTCCTTGCAACACAACATGCACTTGTACTAAGGTTCCTTTTCTTGTTTTAAAGGCTGTAATAAAGTTATTTCTTTTTTGAACTGGAGGCAGAATGGGAGGATCCAGAGGAATGGCCGCGGCACCTGAAATCACACAAACACCACGGGAAGAGGAACAAGGTCAGCAGGCTCACATATTAACATTCAGTTATGCATACTTCAAGTCAAGTTCAAGGTCACAAAATATAAAAGAACAATATAAAAAGTCAAAATTTGAACATATTTCTGTTAATCTGAATTCCCATAAGCGAGGCGACAGACGACTAATAATAATCAGTGCCATTGTGGTATTCCAC
Source organism: Siniperca chuatsi (assembly GCF_020085105.1). NCBI lineage: Eukaryota > Metazoa > Chordata > Actinopteri > Centrarchiformes > Sinipercidae > Siniperca > Siniperca chuatsi. The sequence continues at coordinate 14,548,001 of NC_058047.1, forward strand.
AGAAACCCAAACCTTTCGGACGAATGTGATCTAGAACGCCTCCGCTTTCTCTCTCCAGATGAGGACCTGGAGCGACTGCGCTTCTGTCCCCTCTCAGGTGAGGAGGAGGGTGAGCGGGACCTCTTCCGGGGAGAGGACCCCTTTCCAGACCTGGAGCTGGATCTTTTGGGAGGAATAAACCAAGCACTGAGGTCAGTAAGGTCAAGACAGAGTCTCACCAGCGTGGGTATTTATCAAGCTTCTCTGATTAAGAGCACTTAACTAAGGATTGATGGTACTGAGAAAACCAAGACACTATAAGGCTCGCAGAATAAAGTATCCTCGAAATGGTTTAAGACCTATCAAATGTTTAGCTTCTTTTGAATATACTGACATTAACTGAGTGGACAAAGCGAGCACCACTCCTGAGATGCTTGATGAAGACCCCAGATGTCTAATCAGACTTTTGAGCCTTGGTAACATTAATTCAGCTAGTCAAACTGTGTACTTTTTAATACTCTCAGGTCTTAGTGAAACTTGAAAAGTCAAGTGATTGTAAACCATCACAGCAGTTTATGAGTTTGCCCTATGATTTCAGACCAAAATGACTATCTGCAGATTGAGGAAAAAGGCCTGTAGTGGATTAAGCACTATCCAGTCTTTGTTAAAACTTAGGCTAGGAATAGGACTGTTCTGGAGCTTTCAGCCCCATACATACACTCTCTAAGGGAGAGAGTGCATGTCACCTCATTCACCTGGAGTGGGACCTCGAGCGAGATCCAGATCTGGAACTGGATGAGCTTCTAGAGCGGGACCTGAAAGACAAAAAACAGAACCTTTCCAATATTTTCTGAACAAGAAAAATAGCTAGATGGTTCACATGGAAAGGCACAGACATGCTATTTAACTTCATTTAAATCTTGAGAAAAACTATTCTACGGTATAGCATAACTGATGATCAGACTAACAAAATATGTATATGGGGGTTTGGAGAAACAATCCCCAAAATAGAAAGACAAGTAAAAACCTGTATGCAACAACTCCATCAAAATGGAGCGAGTCGATTAACAGAAAACAAGTGCAAAAGGAGAACCGGACTGCATTTCAAGACTAGAATATGAACAATGCATTCCCTTCCATCTGAAGTCACAGGCATTTCAAAACAAAAGCACAAAAGATATTAATCAAGAAAGATCATTCAGTCTGCACGAGGTTTCTAACACCACAGAAGGGGAGGCGTTGAGAGAGGAGAAAACAACAAATCAGCAGAACAGGACATGTAATTGATGTTGATCAGTAAATCAGAAGGAAGGTTGAGCTGATACTGACATTTTGCCCGGAGTTACCCTTGACCTGTACCCTTTTACCTGGACCTCGACCGTGAACTGGAGCTGGAGGAGCGCGAGGATGAGCGGGAACGGGACGAACCCGAGCGGCTCTCCCTTTTCTTAGCTGGCTTGTCGTCATCATCATCACTGGCGTCCAGGTCGTACTTTGACAGGTCTCCCTCTTCATCGTCGTCATCATCCTGAAAAGGAAGTGTTTATTAATATTACATTGTAATCTGCCAGTATTATAATATCTGTTCTCTTGAATTTCCAGCTCCAGTCACCAATCTTACATCCAATTTGTATTTGGAAAGGTCACCATCTTCTTCCTCCTCCTCCTCCTCATCATCTTCTTCTTCTTCCTCTTCCTCATCATCTTCAGGTTGAACTTTTACTACTTCTTTTTTTTCACTTTCTTTTGAGGAAGACGTGCTGTTGGTCTTACGATACTTTTTCTTTTTCCTACCAAACTGTGACATTAAAAAAGAGAACGTATTCCTTTAGCAGTAAAAATTACATCTCACAATGCAAATTTAGTTTGAACAGTTTCAGGACATGTCAAGATTATACCTGCGAAGGCTTTTATGCTTACATGTGACTTACAGTAGGTCAGCTGAAATGTTTCAATTATTAAACATTACACTTTCAGGTAGGACTCACTTCATCATATTCACCGTCAGATTCCTCCCGTTCAATGTATTCCACATTCTCCCTTTCATTGAAACCTCCACCATAACCTGAAAGGCCAAAAAAAAAAAGAAGCTATCAATAACCAGTATTCAAAAGCACACCAAAAATGGGCAAACTATATATTTGTAGGGATACCCGTTCTCTCTTCAAGCTTGGCATATTTTGGTGTGTTACACATGTTGCACTCCGACCTCCTAGCCCAATTCACATTGCCGCATCTGTATGAGAACAAGAGGGAAGAAAAACAAAACATCTATAAAATGTGTCTGGTTAATCAAACATTTTGGTGCTCCCTTATAATTTACTATAAAAACACGTACGTTTTGCATTGCCAGTCATTTGCACTGAAGAGGCCTCTACTCTTCTCAGCCAGAGTTTTCCCAATCTCTGTTCCCCCTGCTTTCATCATCTTTGCCTCTGTGGTTTTCTCTGTGGAGACAAAACAATGGATTTTAGTACAGCAGCTTTTCTGAGAGGATGTATTAAACTTATGTAGGATTTAATAATTTGCATAAAGAAGGACTCACCCCTGCCACATCTGTTACAACTTGTTCTTCTAGCAAAGTTCACGTTTCCACACCTGCAAAAGCATAAAAAGATATATTATAGATACAGAAATGGCTTGAGCTTGTTACTTCATCATTCAGGCATAAGTTGAATGTACTACAAGCAAGACGAGTAGTGTAGGTTTATTTATTTTTCATGTGCCACACCATTAGCTTGCAGCCTTTCGTTGGACACCCTGTGGCAAAGGCCTGTGCACTGACAACTGCAGCTGGCTTGTCTGTCACTTTAGGCGTTTTTAATGTAGTTCGTTTGCAACATGATATTGCTGACTACCCAAGTTAGACCCTACACTCATGACAACTTGGCTTCTACAACATTGTAAACACCACCCACAATAGTGAGTGGGGACTCTCACCCCAACCCACAGAAGCTAACTATAGCTAGCTTGCTATCTCAGAAGTCTACGCACACTGACAACTCAACGTTATATCGACACTCCCTGACACGTAAACCCAAAACGTGTCCCCACCCTTAAATGCACACTTGATATGACATGTTTATTTTGCTTACATTGCAGGTAACCAGCTAGAAATAAGTTAAAAGTTAGTTTACTTAGCTAGTCAACGTTAGCGGGAACCACGTCCTAGAAGGCCTAAGCTAACTAACGTTTAGCACGACCAGCAAATTAAACAAACGTCTGCTGCAACATTTAACTAGCTAAGATAGTAACGAACTTACGTAAAATGGGAGCTAATTCTGCGCGTGAGAAGCACTTACTTTTTATCTGGACAAATCCAGTCCCCGTCGCTAACACGAAAACTCTTCCCCGACATTTTTGTGCCTGTTAACACTGGCTGGCTCGCAGGGAGGATGTGCTGTGCTCAGTGTGTTCATGCAGGCAGCTACCGTTAGCTCGGCGCCTCCTTCTCCCTCTACTGCTGCCTTCAGGTGCTCTTCGGAAGCTCTTTAAACTCACCTTTCTCCGCTCGTAATTTGGAAATAAGTTTTGTGGCATATTCTGTGCACGATGAAAACGGACCACCATTGTGCCAGGTATGTGTTGCAACAATTCGTCAATTCGGATATATTTTTAAAACGGAAGTTCAATATTTCAGAAAACACGTGAATGCAACATTGACAAAGGACAAAACTGTTTTGAGAAACGTTGTACCATATAAATAAAGTATATAATTATTAGTATTAGCATTAGTATTATAATAACAAGATAATAGTTTCCTGCAAATGTCCTGTGAGTTTTTTTACTCATGTCATGTTATGCAAATATCACAGTACACATACAAGTGCTTAGGGATACTAAAGTAATATATATTTAGACAGTACAGTGTGGCTATAAACATGTTATTGAATACGAGACACACTTTACATCCCTTAGGTATAGCCTAGCATATTTTGTTTGGAATAAGCCCTCTTCATCAATATACTTGAAAAGCAGAGTTTTCATAAAAAAAGAGGGAATGACACTTCATAGACAGAGGGGCAAACGGTTAAAATTGGGGTTTAAAAACTGAAAGTCAGCATTCACTTTGTTGACTGATTAAAGATCTGTTCTAAATTATGAATATTTTTGACTCAGAATCCAAATTCAGGAGTTTGAAATCCTGATCTTGCCAGCTCTGTTTTCATGCAAAGCCAGTACTAGCCACTAGATGGCAGTTACTGCCAACGTTTAACACTGCACATGTTCACAGACCCTCCTGTTTTGTTTTGATCTGTGTCCTCTGCTCATAAATTGCCAATAATTTTGCTTGATCATTTAAATTAGGGTTGTGTGAGGTTCTTGTGTGAAAAAACGTCAAGAGGGCTGGAGTGTATGTGCGTACATGTACTTCTCTGAATTCCACATACAAATGTATCTAATAACTATATACCATTGTAGTCTTTTGAATAATAGCTCCCTAAAGCAGGAATAAATATGATTACATTTGGATTCAAATTTATTTTGTGAGTTTTGTAGAATATGCTCTTCTTTTACTGTCACTGTCACAAAGAAACATTTAAGAGATCATCACTGTATACTTGCCATATGTAATAGATTATAGATTCATCAAATGTACTGGACATACACCGTCAAGCTTTTAGGACAGTTGTTTCAGGACAGTATCTGTGATTTATGTTGTTGCTTTGTAAGTGAACCATTGTGGTTGGATGTTGCATAAACCAACCTTTACACATAATGGTCAAACTGTTTTAGAATAAATAATTTGGATTCTTACATCTTACAGGTCCTTCAAAAGACCTTTGACAGTATGTGTCAGGGGATAGTAAAATGACAATATTGTTTATAGATATCAAAGCCCTGTAACACTTGATTATAGTGACATAGTTATGTCTGAATTGAAGTGAAGTATCCACTTATTGGAAGTGTCTGCCAGTTCAGTAAAGCACTGATCGCTCACAGAATAGCTTAAAACGGAGAACAGGGAGAAAGTCATCTCGTGGTTTTCCGGTGGTTTGTGCTGAAATAAAATGAGTAGATAGAGAATGAGTTTCACTTTATGCACAGTAAGAAATAAATCTATATCTGCTCTTCTGGATGAAGATCTGGCTGAGGACTTTATATTCATGGTTGTGATATTCACATATGAACCAGTGTCATTTGTGCTATTTAATCCCATGCCCATACAAACACAGTTCATTTACAAACCAATATGCATTGTAGGAATAAAAGCCCTAATCATCTGAAGTGTATTACCCTTAGTTCTTCAGCCACAATTAAAACATTATTAGATAACATTTTTTTTGCAACAAAACTGTCATCATATTGACCTCGCAAGAACGTGGTCAGTCACACAAAGTTTCATAATTCCTTGTGAGATAATTTTACTGCTCTTAATATCAGGGTAGTTAAGATGCAGGGAGTAGCTCACCATATGTTGTTGAGATGTACATGCTGTTAATGAAGCAGAAGGAAAGGCTTTAAGTTGCAAATTGCAGTTATTTCTCATGTGATAATACTCAACAACAGCTACAATTTAAGTTTACACCAGATATTAGGCTGCTCTAGAGTCGTCCTTGTCCACCCAATCTGCTGTCGGTCAAAGTCAAAGACCCTTGGAGGTCGCTGTCACAGCTGGTCCATGACCCTGAGGCCACACCAGTAGCCATTTCAGTGTTTCAGCTGGAGTCTGTTACTTTCTTTTCTTTGCCCTCTGTTCCTTTTGCTTATTTTTGACAGGGGTGAAATGACATTGCTGAGGCATGTCCCTTATGTCTTGGACAGGATGGGTTTATATAACTGAGTACACTCGAGATTAACTGAACAAGATGTTTTAATCATACATTGTTTTAATCATCATGTATCTGTTAAGGAGACACGCACTTGATTTATGAGCCCCACACAAGGTTTATTAGGACTAGGGGCTATCAAAAATAAGGTATCAGAGGCGAGAGAGGCGCATTTTATGATTCAGCCTCTCTCTGTTAAAGGAAATGACTCTTGGATCGTCATCAGTATAATTCATAATATCATACACAGAGGCTAGAAATTTGATATTGCATGAAAACAACAGCCTCTGCATATACAGATTGTTATTTGTTCATGATGATGCATCCTCTCTGTTCTGTTCTGAGTTTTCTTTACTTTATCAAACTCATTTTTCATAAAGGAAGAGTCTTTTCTTCTCACTGATGGTGCAGGAGCCATCTCTACTCACAGGTTTGCAGCTAAGGATGTACTTTTTGCAAGCTTTCAGCGTTGCATAGAAAAGAATGAGGGGCGATATGAAGCAAATGAAGCCATGAATAACTAATAAGGAGACACTGACAATGCTGTGGTATGTTTGTTTGCTGCACAGAGTTGCATGAAAGATTTAGCGAGGAGTCAGGCAATTAAATAGCACTTAGGTAAACATCATCCAATTACATTAAAGTGGCTTCATTGGCAGTAATGCTTTTTTAACTTTACTGTGTTCTTTTCTGGTCAATGTACAGCCCACCATCTGATTATGTCCTGGGTCAATAACACTACTAAGAGAGATTTTTCATGGGCGTCAATGAGGCTTTGGCTAGGCTGACACCGTTTTCTAGCCCAGTGACTGGCTACATCTGAAGGTTCATGCACAGCAGAGTCTCTGACAGGGAAAGGCAGCCATGTATGTAGGTTTGGAAAAACCTGCTGCAAGCCACCAGGGCTTTCCAATACTGACAGATGGCAGGGAGCTGTTCCTGAGAAAAGGGGTAGGGTGAGGGTTGGAGGCTGGTGGATGTTGCACACTCCACCCACTGCTTTTATCTCAATATCATGACTCAGCATTAATCAGGGGGGTGACATGTATTTCCCATGTGCCAAACTAAAGTCATCTGTGGGGCTGTTTGTTAACTGGATGTAATTTGATACTCTGCTCTTATGAGGCAAAACTGTATTTGTTTCTGCACATTTGTCAAGAGGACAGTCTAACACAGCCAGAGAGGTGGCCCTGTGTTCACACTTTAGCGGTGGTAGGTGAACTGTAAGGTGCCATCAGAATTATATAACGCAGACTACTGCACAGTGAAACAGCTCATGCTGGGAGATGTGCCGCTGCATTGTGCCGTATCTCCTGTCCTCTCATCCGGTCCTTATCACTAAAGCACACATTCATTTTGGGAGCCAGAGAGCATGCATTTTACAATCCAGTCCCACCACTTCTTGTAAAAGCAATCTACAAAGCATGATATGATGTGTAAAATTTGAAGGTAATAAATCTATTGTTTAGCAGTAATAAAATGCAAGATGGAGCGAGTTCTACTGGATCATCAGTTTTGATTGTGTAAGTGCATTAAAGCACTTTATGTCAAGCATTCATCTCTGGTGCTGGTAGTTTGAAGCCATTCATATTGATATACTTAAAACTAATTACTTCCAACTTTATTTTGATCCATTTTAAAGTAACTATAGATAATGCTTGGTCTGAAGTCCTGTAAAGTTTCCTCCGTGAAGAAGAACTATTCCAAAATCATGTTGTTTTAACAGAAGCATGTTTTGAGCAGAGACAACCATAATACTTTAAGCCTGCAGGTGATCTTGAGCATTCCTCGCTGACACTATCAATGTGTCAAGTCCAGCAGATCTTGGCAGACCAGAGAATTGGAGGAGTGATGTTGGCACAAAGTCTCAGACCAGACATTGTTCTTCAAATGGAATCAGAGAATCCCACAGATAAAGTGTGTAGAGGGCGAGAGGTGATCTCACTTGATGATTCCCGTGCGTCTGTACAAAACGCAATATATAAAACCCCTGCTTCCATTAAGGCGAGGCCAGCGGGACGTTCTCCAATGCCATTTCTCAAATGGTTTTGTCAGGTCTGTCGTGCAGACTCTTGTTTAATTGCTGCACATCACTTTTGGGGACCTCTTGAAAAGGAAAAGAAATCAGTGTCCCTCCTGCTCCAACCCTAGGCAGAATAAAGCGAGTATCTCTCACCCTGAACCCCTTTGTATCTCTGTGTGACTAAAACATGAAGTGGGAAATATAAAAAATGCTGAATTCAATATCATACTAGTTCAATCATGAAATATCTTTTAATCCTTTTATTAAAGCTTAATTTGTAATTAGAGATATTGTAAAATGCATATTATTTTTGTGCCAAAGCTGTTTACATTCATTTGATAATAATGCTTGAGACTGAATCAGCCATTAATCAATTATGAAACATAATTCATGAAACCATCTTCACAATTTTAGATTTGATAATATTTTAATGTCCACAAACAGCATTCTGTTTTATGGCTGTTCTTGTGGCAGAGGAGAGAAAATGAAAATGAGATAGGTAGAGTGAGGGGAGATTGACAGATGGACAGAGAAAAAGGAAGAGGAGATGGGTTCACAGTAAACAATACTCAGACTGTAATTAAGTGACCTGACTTCAATTAGAAACATTATGTGGGGAAAATTGTTTTTGTGGTTTGACACACTTATTTGATCCCACAATTATTCTCCCGTTATCTTTACCCCCCCCCAATTCATTGCTCTTTATTCACTTCAAGTGTCTTGTTGTCACCTCACTGCTGTGCTGACAGTTACTGAAGAGGTAATCTGATTGCCATATAACAATGGCTAATGCAGGAAAAGCAGCTTCAGCGCAGCCTTGGCCTATGCGTCATCTGGCTCTGCTCTTGGCAGTGACATAGTCCTGGCAGTGAGGTGATTAATGTGATAGGTGGAATTTGTCTCGTTATGTTGACACCGGCTAATAAATGCCTTGTAAACAGCCAGTCACAGCTGTTAATGCATCATCATAATCCAGGATTAGGAGGTGCCAGGCATGGCCAATAAATGCAATTAGGCACTGACAAAATTAATTCGCCCATACTTTGACTTTCCTGCGCCCTGTCCATTCTGAGGGAAACTCAAGTGTGTCGTGTGATTCTTCACTGGGTCGCAAGGGGATAAGCACGCTAAAAATCTCCCCATTAAATGAAGAATATCTAACTCAGTTTGTGTTCACTACAATGCATAGTTTGTGGCATATCAACTCCAAGTTAGATTGAAATGAAAGCAAATATCCGCGCTTTCCTCTAATCTATTTGGAATTATGGAATTATCTACAAGGGAGTCGGCTTGGAAGGGAAAAATAGAAAGAGAAAACCATACCCCAAGTGAATAAAAGTGTGAAAATTGTATCAAGCTGAAACTCATCATGCAAATGCTGTTTTTTATTCTTACATCCCGATATCGCTCAGAGGAAAGACAAGACAGGTGACTTTTAAATGTGACTGGTCGTTGGAGAGGTCACCAAGACAGCCATTAACTCCCTGTCACTCATCTCCGTCATGCCTCATTGGTTAAAGTTGTGATGCATTTCTTCATGTTTTTACTCACCTCACTTATTTTTTTGCACCTGGGACTATGGTCTGATGTTTTTCTAAAGATTTTAAAAGACACCCCCCACACCCAGTCAGCCCATCCTATTACCAGAGTGATGGTCAATTGAGATGATCAATTTGCATAATGGAGCATTAAATTGGGCCCATCACACCCACCTCTCAGCAGCTTGCTCCCATGGAGGGCTCACTGAAAGTGGCAATTGCTCTTGAAGGGGGGACATGTATCCTCCTTGCTGGAGTATCCTTTCACCATGCCGGCTGAAGCATTTGGCTGGTGAATATAGCACTAGTCACTGAATAATGTAGGCTCTTATTCATGAGTAATCTGTTGCCGGATTGAAAAGTTCATGCTCAAGGAATACCAGAGTCCAAGAATGAGAAAGAATGTATAAGTTAAAATGTTAAAGTAGAATCACTTTTTCCTTTGCCTCATTGTCATACCTGCATTGCTAGAAAAGAAAAAAATAGAAAGAAAGTGTCAAAAATCATTCCATCCTCTGTGCTCATCCATTCCCATTATCTTAATGATGTGCTTAATTGAATGTCCATCCTCATAGTGACCAATGGTCATTTCTTGGACACAGAGCAGATCATTTTGATTAACACCCACCAAGGAAATCTAAGATTGTTATCTTAGGCAGATTAGCTGAGCTTTTTAGAAGCATGTCAACGCCTAAGGACCTGTGACAAATTGCATCCAAGGAGTTGCTTGGATCTGAGGCTGGCGGGGTGTGATTGATGTGTGTGCCGTGTGAGTGGCAGGGAGGAATGAGATAGAGCCGTCATGGCCTTCCTCACCACCATGTTGCCTTTGTTTGAGGGGTTTTCTCTGGGGAGAGTGCTGTCCAATGAACAATATGGCAGAAGCTCCTTGGTGTGCAGGTTTTGTTAACTGGCCATTTGTAAGTGCCCATTTGGCATGGTGAGAACTGGTGGCTGGCAGCTAAAGCTGATTTCATGAAATTGAGTGCACCACTAAGATGGACTCAGATGTTTAAACAGCCTCATACACATTTCAGATAATCTTTACATCAATTTGATGTAAAAACTACATTTTCACTACAATCACACTTTGTGGAGGGGCACTGGGCATACAAGTGATTTGCTCATGTCATGAATAGTAACTGGAAAACTTTAATTCCCATGTGTGAGTGCTACCTTTTCCTGCCACAGGCAGCCTGCTGGGCTGCTGGCAGCCTATCAGCTGCGGCTTGACAGGTGATTGACATTAAAGAACTAAGGGATTCTGAGGTAGTTGTGAGGCAATGGTCTGACACGTTTTTATGAAGCTTTTGTCAGATAGTTTTTGTGACACTGTAAGCAAGCAAGCCTGTTTGGGTCTGTTTTTTCTGTGTGAATCTGTGTTTGGAGCCTCACACAGCCTGGTTGGTGGGAGGATTAATTGGTAAGGCTCTGCATGCATGAGTGCGATCTAATTTACCTCCATCAGTTGATACACAATAGTAAAGGTCCCTGAACAGGCAGTGGTGAAATACATCTGAAGGTCTCATTCTTGTTCAGTGTCTGGTCTGGTTAGTACAAGTGCAACCTGGTGCCTCTACTCAAGCTTGTCACTGAGGCCAGAGCAAAAACATCCTGCTATCTGACTGGAATCTAACACTTTCTTCATTCCATTTTAAATGTCACGCCCGAAAGACAACATGGCTGAGTATTTGCTCGTCTCCGCTCCAGATCCATACCATTAGCATAAATGGAGAATCAATTATTTCAGCCCTGATGGAGCTGATTATGCAGAGACAATAAAGGCAGAAGGAAGGAGTCATAATTACAAGATGACCTATGCCGCTTTTCCACCATCACCAGTGTACCAGCACCATGTTGGTATTTCAAGGGTGAGCCGGTAATTACCTGATAAGAAGTGCTGGAAAAGTGGAAAAGCAGATTGGCCCCTTTTACACATCTCTTTGAATACAGCACACTCTTGCATTGCAACATGTATAAACTCTGTAACTGCTGCAACCATGCCCCTACTACCCACTCACATGCCCTCTCTCAAAACACAAACAAGACACACTCATCACACGCATCCACAACAAAAATGTTGACTCTACAATTTACATTAGACGTCAAATTTAACCGGTGTGTCAGACTCTTCGTACTGCAGCCCATTTGATGATAATATCCAGTGTAGCGATCTGTGGGCTGAGGAATACAATTCAAATGCTTCTATCTCCTGAGGCAGAGGTGCTGTGATGTGCCAGCCACTCAGCAGCACAGCCCACAACCAGCTAGTGCACAGAAGTGGGGTTTACCACTTCCATGTCAGGCCTGTCAGAATGAGAGAGGGTGTAACAGAGAGGCAGATAGAGCAAGCAAGGGTGATATGTGTGTGTGTGTGTGTGTGTGTGTGTGTGTGTGGGGGATGAATAAAAACCCTAGCTCATAAAATCATCTCTGCTGGATGCCAGAGGAAATGTCACAGAGGTAATTTTAAAGAGCCACAAATGACTATTTGAGAATTGTGCCCACATCTTTTATACCGATTAGGACCAAGCACCCTCTGAGCCATTAACCCTTAAAATCAGTTCGCAGTCCCATCCCCCATCTTTGAATCAGTGGTTTTTAGCAGACCACCAAGCATTGAAAGCAGAATGATACTTTTTGATTTGACTTTAAAAGACCCATAGCCTGCTGGAGTCATAGTGGGTAAAACACGGGGTAGCCCACTGAATTACGACTGAGTGATATTAACAAATGCGTTGCAAGATGTTATGAATTATTTACTTTGCTGGAAACACAGCATCCTCTTTTGAGGACGACTTTAAAGGCTCTCCTCTTCCTTACCCACGCAATAATGTTGACTATATTAGCGCGAGCAAGCAGCATGCGTGTGTGTGAGATCAGACACCACTTCGTCATTTCTGCTCTGCCGTCCCACAGCTTGCTTTGAAGGGCCTGGCTGCAAAGAATAATGAGGATGCAAGGTCATTTTGGATGACTTGGGTACCAGCCCACACACACACACACACACACACACACAGAGAGAGAGAGAGAGAGAGAGAGACACCTCTGATATCACCACAGAAGATCTAGAGAAATAGTTAGAGGAGGAAGGAGGAGAAGAAAGTCTGAGGAAGTCACACAGACAAGTGTGTGTGTTGTGGAGGTAGAGAAAAAGACTGGTATTTGACATACGTAGTCACAATTGCAGGTCAAATACTTGAAATTTATGAAAACATGGTGTTCTAACTGCTTAGCAACTGCTTATCACTCTTGAATGAAAGGTTTGATCCAAAAGCATAAATGAGGTAACTGTGTGCTTTTTGTTGGTTGTTGCTGAATAAAACATACTGTAAGAGGGAGACACAGTTGTTATTACAGTTTTCTATTCTTTTATGATTGAACTGGTAGAGATTGTGCAAAATGAGGGTGGCATGCTTGTTTTCTTGATGGACATAAGAATAAATATGACCTAATGGTATACTGTCCAATTGCTGGAGACTGAATTTTCTTCTTGCACATCTCCAACTCAAAATTCCTTTCAAATCATGCCACATTGCTGCCACCTTTCGCGACAGCTGGGCACAATTGTGTCTGGCAGATGTCAAGGCATCCTGGCAAAGCAACACAAATCTGGGACAGTTGGACTCCGGCAACAAACAGACGGGACATCTTCTAAATCCATGCCACCACAAGAGGACACTGTTGATGTATCAGCCCAGAGGCTTGTTTATTAATATTGATGTCCCCACCTTTTTTATAATTTCAAACTACTTGAGTTTAACATAACACGTTTTAGATGAAAAGGTAAGTGGGAATATGTTTTCATCATCGGTAAATTGGGTTATTAAATAGTTGAGAGGCCTCTTATTTCATACTCTATCTGAGAGCGGGTGTGTGCGTGAAATATAGTGTGGGGCTATATGGCTAGCTATTTCACTCTCTAATAACCTCTGTTGAAATGAGAGTTTTGGGGATTGAGATAACAGCCGATTATCACTCTGTGTTATTGTGATAAGCATGCACAGAAAACTACACAGAGACACAGGGCATAGCCAATTATGAATATGAAAACCTATTCATTGAGTCAAACCCAATTCTTTTCAGACTGTAACAGCCTGACACAATAGATATCCTCTGCTGATTCCCAAATGACTTCCTGTCATGTTGATACAGATACAGGTTTACTTGAAGTCCATGGGTGTGGTGAATAATAAATATGGACACCTAATCACTAAGAAAACACTATTATGCTACAGTGCATTACGCTCTCATTTCCATAAACATCCAGTCATATTCATACTCATTCATGCTGCAAGAAAGTCCTTTAGGGTGTATAATTATCAATGAGGACACCTAGTCAATGGGGAAAAAAGAAAGACAGACTTCTCTTCTTCTTCTCTTTCTTATATATGCTGACACCTTGTCTCTCTGTATTCCTGTCAAGCAGATACAAATGTCAGTATAATGTGTTTCTTAGGTGTCATTATAGACATATGATGACTGAAAATAATGAGCTACAGCACTTTATTCCCTGTATTTCCATAAATATCCTATCATATTGATGCAAAATAAGGTTTAGTTGATGTCTGTGTTGAGTTATCAGTGTGGACACTTAAATACAGTGTCTGCTCCCAACAGTCCTATTAACTTACATTTATGTTAATGCAGACAGAGGTTTATTGGATATTTGACGGTAAGGTGAATTATCACTATAGACAGATGAATACAGTTCTTTCTCCCTATATTTCTCACTCATTGATACAGAAACAGCTGTGTGTGGGTGTTTTTGAGTGTGGGGTATTATAACTGTTGACAATTACTAATCAAAAATCCCACTTCCATACAATATACTAATTATACACTGTATGTATGTTTATATACAGTATATGTACTATTATGCTGTTACACATTAGTATACAAGATATCTATGTACTTAACTGTTTTGTACTAACAGGAAAAGATGTAATACATGCACTGACATACATCAATCAATCAACAATAGAATGCGATTAACCAATTGGAGTTTCTGCTGGTTGCCTGGCAACCTCACGGTGACGACAAGACTAGGGAGTCACTGCGGCCAGCCAAGATATAGTCATCAAAACCACAACTTGTCTTCTTTACACTTCAGGTTTTGTACAAACTCAACAAATGAGATATAACTTGTTAATTAGTAAGCTTTAGAGGTGCTGGTAGGTGGATTTTGTTACCTTTGGACAGATCCAGGCTAGTTGTTTCCCCCTGTTTCCAGTCTTTATGCTAAGCTAAGCTAACCGGTTGCTGGCTGTAACGTTATATTCAACAAACAGATATGAAAATTGTATCAATCTTCTCATCTAACTCTCAGCAAGAAACAAGCAAATTAGCTTATTTTCCAAAACAATTTCTTTTAACTTCAAATATAAAAAGCAAAACATTGCTCCAAATATTTAATGCTTATTTTATTCTAAAGATGTTGTTTGTGCAGACCACCGTCTGCAATTATCTTATCCCTGTTTTTTTAGTGGCTGTGATCATAATGATCGGCATAATGATCTTACTTACCCAGTGTGAACCCTCTACATACTGAAAACCTGTTTAGAAATAGTAGTTTGGAATTTGGACTAAGCTATTAATTACTGTAAAAGTGGGCTCTTAAAATGGGTTCTCATTTGTAGTAGAACATCCAAATGAGAACAAATAAATGAGAACCCATTTACATTCCCATAAAGTTCAATTTAAAACAGATACAAATGTGAGTATGGGGGACTTCTACAGCTGTATTATATTAATGTTAGGATTAAGGTTACTTTTATTGTCTCCCATAGTAGAAAACTGTCTCAGATTAAGGTCATTGTTGCATCAAAACCAAACATCATAATAAAACACATTGAATAAGGACACACGTGCAAACGCTAGCCTGTGATAAAACAACCAAGCAAATTAGTCACAAAGCCATTCACCATAAACTTCCACTCACATTACACAGATATCTATTGCTGTCTCCACTGAGGTAAAATAGTGGAATATGTTGCTCTTTAACCTCTGTATATACTCTGTATGCCTCCAATCCACTTTCCACTAGTGCTCCCAGCTTCTTTTCTCTTCATCACAGAGCGGGTCCCCACGAATGCATGCTGACCCCACATGCCTTCTCAGTATGCAGGAGGTGTGTGTGTGTGTGTGTAGGAGTGTTGGTGTGTGCAGCAGTCAGGGTGGAAAAGCACAGAACGTGTTATATATCTAGATGGGGGTTGGTTTGTTAAAGACTTTCTGAAGGCTGATTCATGACAGTGATATTTTTAAGCTGAAGCTGCTGATAGCTGATATTTGTACTTGTACTGTGTTATGCACATCTAAATGTGACATTTCATTGTTTATTTTCTTTTAGCAGTCCATTTGCAAGAAAAAATGAAATTAACACAGTGTCACTTGAAGTGGTGGTAAACAAAAAAAAACTCTCTCAACAAAGAAACATGTTCTTTGTTGAGAGATTATAACTCATGTCCCTAGTTAGGCTTTCCCTAGAGACTATAAGAATTAAACATTAAAATGTGTTCAGTGCTTCTTCCAGACTTCTCTTCCCTGAAGCAGCATTGACACTAGACCATGATAGGGCACAAGAGCTATGTCCCAAATGAGTCCCTTGTGCACTCATTCACTAAGCCTTATATCAGTGGTTCCCAACCTTGGGGTCGCAACTCCATCAAAGGGCCCCAAGATAAATCTGAGGGATCCCAAAACCATTAAACCGATGTGAAGGGGAAAAGTCTATTTATTTTTGACTTTTCTCAAATTTTATTTCTTGTGAAATACTGAATACTTTAACCTCTTTGGGCTTCTAAAAATCCTTCAAATAAAACAGTCTGAGAAGGACTATTTACTTTTTGGCTGAACAACTTACAACTTATGTCCACACTAATGCAATAACCTGTGATGTGGTGTCAGATATGGGGTCACAAGCAAAAAAGGTTGGGAACCACTGCCCTATGTAACAGACACACAATAGTTTACTTTACAGTGAGCAGTAAATAGAAATGTGGACACTTATACTGTAAATCCCCATCATTTTGCAAAATCACTGACAGGTGCAGTGTTGCACAACTGTGATTTTTGCATGTATAGCATTGTTAAGTTGTTGGCAAGTATAGTGTACATTCCATAGACACTACTTTTTTCATTTGATTGTGGGAATTTTTATGGGCACTATAGTACAGTGCATACATTTGGACCCTCAAAACCTCTTAAAGGCCCTGAAACCATATCTTTTTTTTTTTTCAGTCAGCTTGCTACTCTGAGCAATGGGGGTCCCATGTGAACACACTATTTTCTGCCAAAGTTCAAACAGTTTTGATAATTTCAGATAAGAGATTTCTGTATTTGTGTTTTTGTCTGTGCTCTTCTTACTGGTCTGAAGAGGGCAGCCTCAAGTGGGAAAAGGTAATGTCCCGTACTGCCATGCACCAATCAGGATTTAGCAGTATTTTTTAAATACTGTCAAACTAAAAATAATCAAAATCAAAATAATCAAAATTTAATGACAGTTGTGGGGCTATTTGCTTTCATATGTTGCAACTGTCTATCAAATCTGATCAAACCACACCCACACAGTCCTGATGAAGCAGATTAGCTGCATTTTTGAGTCTTAAATTCTTAATAAAAGATAACTAAGGATGTGTTTTGGATTTACAAGTTTTCAGGGGCTTTAAAGTAAATACTGGGCAGTATCTGTAGCTACTGTATAAACAATCCTCATTTTTTGCAGTTTGAGTTTATGCAGCTTTCATTGTAGGTTTTACAGACTGCAACCCCTGAAGCTGATGAGTAAATTCACTAAATCACATCCTCACCACAATCAGCTGTTTCCTGATTTCCATGCAGGCCAATATGTTCTCCATGTATAGTACAGGTTGAACCACATATATTGAATTGCGTTGTATTGAATTGTCCTGTCTGTATGTGCATGTGATTATGTGAGATGTCTGAGTGTTAGTAAAGAGTGTGTGTGTTTCTCCCTGGCTTATCATTTTCGGTGTGTGATTTCAAGTACTTGCATGTATGTGTGTGTGTGTGTGTGTGTGTGTGTGTGTATGTGCAGCGCAGAGCAACTGACATGGCTGTCAACTTGGCCCAGGCCCAGGAAGCCACATCCAAACATTCACAGCTGTTGCAACTATCCTCTGTGGCAATCCTGACACACTTTCATTCTGAAACACACACTCACAATTAACTCAGATTCTATTATTGGCTAACTCCAAATCATGTTGGTTATATGGAGGAAGAGCAGGAAACGCTTAACGTTAGAGAGCGTTGGTTCCTCACATCTCCATCTCATTACAATGCCTTTGATGAGTTCATCACATCAGGGTTGGCTAATGAGTTTGAAAGGTGAGTGTCTGCTTTGCTCAGGGCTTGCTGACAGCAATAAAAGCCTGTGAGCCCTCTGTGGTGATGCCTTAGATATGGAGTGGCCTTGTCAGGGGTTGACAGCCCTGCACGATAGAAAAGCCACGCCAAATACGCTCTTTGTTATGAGCTAATCAGTCTGAAACTGATCAATAATTTAGTTTCAGTCATTTCAGCTGATCTCATGGCTCTTTTTTTGTTTTTTACCCCTCTTCTCTTTTGTCCTGTGTGTGTGTCTGGGTACAATATGTGTAACTGTCTCTTTATCCCTGCCACCTGCTCTTTGTATCTTTATTCTTTCTTTGCTTTTGTTTGTCTTTTGTCATATCTTTCTGCTTATTGTTGTTTTCCCTGATGGGATGCTCCTACATGCACAATTTCCTCCACATCCTAAGTTATTGGCTATCAAATATTTGCCACAACGTGTATCATATTTACCATCCTGACTACATTCTCATTTGACTAGAGAGCCTCATTGCTAATCTAAAATGTGTTAAGGGCATCAGTCTTGAAAGGGAGGTTGGTCTTAGTCCAGAGAGGTGGTTAGGTCACTTTGACACATTTCAATCTGGGGCACTTGATTGCAATATACCAAGCAATCCCCATGGAAATAATCTAGGATTATCCTGTTGCAATGCTTATCCCCCACATCTCTGAAATGGATTTCCCCAAGACATCAACAAGCACATGGACGCAGACTGCATAGACTGCAGTGCCTGTTATCTGTGATGCCATTTTTGTCCATATGTGAGAGTGAGATCTCAGAGGATTGGTTTATGCCAATGCGGCCCGTAATGATCTCCCCTGTCTTTCATGACCAGAGGCAATGGGCAGTGGCACTGTGCCAGTCACCATGGCATATCATTATGTCCATGTTTGAGACCTTGAGGGTTGTCTGCCAAAGGGCACACACTGTGGGCAGTGGGTATCTTAATCACAAAGCCTTAACACAAATCCAGCTTCTGCTAGCTTCCCTCAAACACTGGACCATGCCAGGCATTGCCAGTCAGTGTCTCTGTTGCTAGGCAGGGCTTTGGCTTTACGCTCTCATTGTTTGGGGTTCGACTGACCCCACTGCTGTATATGTAAAAATAATAATAATTACAAAATCAACCAATTTATTTCCTTCAAATACTTTCTTTTCTTCTGATCTTATTAAAACCCAATATGTAGAAAAGTATTTAAGTGATAACCCTTCCATTTGCCACAAACTGGTCTTGAACATTTGATGAAGGTACAAGTTATATAGGCTATGCATGACTATTGTTTGGCAAAAAATCATTCACCAACAAAGAAATGTACAGTTATGTACTATCCTACATAGTGACGTTATTTATGTTTGGTGTCAGTTAGACCCCAGAGAGGTCCAACTCTTAAACCTCTCTCACAATTAAACTGTTAGAAAACTTCAATAACAGAAATTCAAATAGACTTATTTGGAATTTGGGAGGTATGACAGATATGAAGCATATGAAAATGTTTTACAGCCAAACAGAAGTAATGTGTCATTTTCTGTAGTGGAGTTCTGAAACATGTCATCAAAATCATGTTGAAAAAAATACCAAAGTCACAAAGTATCAAGGTGATAAAAGTGTGTTTTTTGATCTATCGCAGGAGGGGCAGCGTCTCCCGAATCTCAAACAGAACATCAAAGTTAATGGACTAAAACTCCAGTATACCTGCATGTGCATGTCTGCATTTTACGTGGTATGTGATTGTGTGCATGACAGTCTGTATCAGTAGAGAACTACAGTGAAGCAAAAATATAGAATTAAGGTTGAGAAGTTAGTGATGAATACACATAAAGAATGTACAAATTTGCTAAAGCATAGTGCAGTGGGGTGTTAAGTGTGAAGCTGCCTCTGCTAGAGGGATCCTGTACCTCACACAGTCTATGATTTCCATGAAAAAAAGACGCTATCAATCTGAGCTGTGTGAAAATCACATTCAGTATATACTAGTTACACTCCAGAGAGACTCCAAGGGTTTAAATAAACCCCAGAAATGTTTGAAATTTTCTATTGGCCAACTCTTAAGAGAGGGGAAGAAAACCATTGTTCGCCAACCACAATGATATGAAAATTAGGCAGGTACAGGCCCAAGAAAGACTTGTAAATCTTTTAAACTCTAAAGTCTAAAAATATGAAAGCAAAGGTGTTCAAGTGGGAGTCCTCATGGAATCTATCTATCTATCTATCTATCTATCTATCTATCTATCTATCTATCTATCTATCTATCTATCTATCTATCTATCTATCTATCTATCTATCTATCTATCTATCTATCTATCTATCTATCTATCTATCTATCTATCTATCTATCTATCTATCTATCTATCTGAGTAGGAAATTGTCTCAAAGTCTGAACCTTTCTAAGTGGCATGGTAAGTACAAGCAGACGGTATGACTGTTTGTGCTGCCCCTTGAATGACAAGTCCGAGTCGAGTCGACCAGTGGGAACAGATGGATCGGGTTTAGAGGGGGGCCCTGATGAACTCTGGCAATGTCTCCATCCCTCACAGTGTTATGTTGTCGTGGCAGTCACGTAGGGTTTGTTCAATGTGCGTCATTGGTTCCATGTGGAGTAAAGGGGTGTCATTGTGAATGTAAGCCCACCTGATTCCCTACTACAGTACTAAATGTCTGACCTGATTGGTGTTGTCGGCTACCTCTCACGAACCTGTTTGCGATGGGCCTATTACCATCACGCTAAGAATATCAGACCTCTTTGCCTGACACACATGAACTCTGGAGCCCAGCCCAGGCAGTGGATGATGTAGGCTAGCCACAGGCCATCGATGAGTAGCTCCCAGTTCCCTCCTTCCATGCTTTCCATTTTTCCCTCCCTCCCTCCCTCTCTCCTGCACACTCCTCCCTCCAAGTCTCCTAGGCATGCTGCACCTGTCCCTGCACCAAAAATACCTGGGGATGCCAGCAACCCTGCAATCTGTCACCTCCAGGGCCTCACTGACATTTTTAATCAGAAAGTGATAGGATCACTGGTATAGATGAAATTTACCCCCTTAGCAAACACAGTCCCCATACTCAAGGCTTACCTAGGAGTGTGATTTGTGGGGATCATTGTTGTGAGAGTGGTACACACTGGTTTTGGAGAGAGTTAACAAAAACAGGAGCTGTGTTTCCATCTGAAGGCTTTTTGTCTCTGCACGGTCCATGGGGTAGACACAGCTTTGTGGTTACCAAGACAGAAATACATCAAAGGATACATGTGATGGAGTCCAATTATTGGAGTGTTGGGATTAAAAGCCAATATGTAAAACACACTTTGCACTTTCCCACCCTTTCATGCTTTCTTAGTCTCACACCAAGGGGGATAATGATTTCTACACAACAAAGAGAGGCTGTTTATGGGTAATGCTGTGAAAGAAATACAACAACCACAGCATATTAGCGCATTTAATAAAAATAGTAGATTTTATGCTTAATCAGGCTCCAACATTGTACGGACTCAAAGAGTGCTTATGTATTCTGATGAGAAATGTTTTGTTCACACCTAACATACTGTATCTACCTGTGCCAAAAAGTTTGTTACATCCCATTGGCAGTTTTTGAAAAATATGAGCTGAAGGCAAATTTCCCTGGCCCTCACTATGAAACATTTCTTTTGTATCACGGGATGCTGCAGCCTCGGGAAAAATAACAAAGAATCTCTTGAGCAAGGTATTCTAAATAAATCCCAAATGGAAAATGCATCATACCTCAGCGATGCTAATGGATAATTAATGCAAGAGTGAACAGGAGAAATGTCCCATGTAGTCATTGTCAGGACCCAGCTGAGGAGAAGACTCACACACAGGCAGATGTTACCCTTAGGCGACTGATCTACAATAAAAAATATCTCTCCTCCCCCATCTTGCCATGGACAATGGGAGGCAAAATTATAAAAATCATCTCTGGATCTGTGAGAAGAACAGTGTGCACATTCATTAGTGCAGCTGTGGGCTGTTGAGGCAGACAGGTGAGCAGGGCAAGTAATCAAATAAGAAGTTCGAAAATCCACCAACCCCACCAGAGAGATAAGCTGCGCTCCTCAGTCGAACTTAGCTGCTGTATAATTAAGGGTTATGGAGTGTCTCTCATCTCACTATTTTCTATTGCTCTTTGTTAGAGGAAGCCTATATAGTCTGCTGTGGCTGTGTCCCATTTCCCAGATAAAAATGCTCGGGTAAGGGAATGGCTGCCATCCCCTCTATGGTTGAATAATGGTGTGATGCCCTTGCTGTGCAGCCCCTTGGGGATTATGTTTCAACAGTAACCTGCCAGAGTAAAGGTTGTGGCAGTAATTAAAACCAAATATTTAAGAGTTGGCCAGCAGTCCGACGCTGAATTTTCAGATCAATGTGGGCCAAGCCCACGGACCTTGCTGCCTGCCCAGGGCTCCATGTGCCCCACAGAGAAAGTCAAACAGATTGAGTCAGCTCAACTGCTGGCTAACTCACTGAGCTGTAAAGCTGCATGCCTGCTGGGACCTCTTGTTACAGAGCTGTATTCTTTTTCTCAATGTTTACTAAGGAGAAGAATGGAATGCACTGTTGACAGCTCTGAGCACTGGGCATGTTCACTGCGCTGAGTTAAAAACATTTTTAACTTCAGCATAAGAGCATTCTGCTTCAAACGTGTTCTTCCCAGCAACAGCAGGAGAATTTCCTCACGCATCTCTTGATATGCTGTCTAAAAACACTTCTCATGTTGCACTTAGCCTGAGGCTAAATACACGCTAGAACTTTTTACACTGTCCCCACCTAACCCAGACATTGGAAAACTGACATTTGACATATCACGTGATATGAATACATGTTTGATGTGGCAATGTGTGTGTTCTACTCACATCTATGACTCCTACACACTTGAAAAAACACAGTGTCATCCCTTGTCATCAAAGGTCACACAAGATCCAGGTCCGCATCTGTAGTTCCATACGTCACATGTTTACACTAAACATGGCAGACAGTGCACAGGAAATGGTGTAATTTTATTTGATACGTTTATTTGGTCACATTATGGAAATTTAATGCAGCAACCTACACTCATTAACAAGTGTCTCAGAATGAAAGTCAACAACAACATTTGCTACAAGATTATAGTAATTACTTAATAATTCTATTGTAACCTTATATTAATCCTAGAGACTTTATAGAAGCTTGTGTTCTCCCTTTTATCCAAAGTGGAACAACGTGAAAAGGTCAGCACCAAGGTAAATGCCAGGGTATGCTCAAGAAGAGCTAGTTTGTATGATGTATGAGTCTGAAGAAAAAATTTTGTTAGAAATGTTTATAGCTTTTCCAAACGCCCACACTCGAAGGCATGGTGAAAAGAGAGGGGCTGAAATGGGATAATCGTTCAAATATGCTGGTAAAGGCACACAGTTTCTCCTGAAAGGCATTCATGGTGTTGCACTCGGTTGTTCACGTGCAAAGTGAAAGAAATAGAGAGCTTGGGAGAGAAGTTCACTCCCTAGCTCCTTTCTCACTGCCCCGCAGCTGGCCTATT
The DNA here is from genome assembly GCF_020085105.1 of Siniperca chuatsi. Lineage (NCBI taxonomy): Eukaryota > Metazoa > Chordata > Actinopteri > Centrarchiformes > Sinipercidae > Siniperca > Siniperca chuatsi. The sequence goes on from NC_058047.1 coordinate 14,571,189, forward strand.
GCCGGTAAAATAGGCATGAATGTCAGATTGTCGGTTTTGGAAAGTTACAGAAATTGTCAGATGCAGCCCAGCCAATTCTGACATCAGAACAATGTGGGGGGGAGGGGGTTTCAGACGCTGTTCGACCATCCGACAAGCACTTCTTTTGGAATATACGGGCGTCTTAACAAAGCACGTCTGGAATTCAGACAGTCCTCTAACGCAGGTTTATCCAACATAACTGCATTGGTCTGACAGAGGTGTAAAAGGAACTTTAGCATAGAGCTTTGTATCTCAATCTTGTTATATGCCAAATAGTTCCAGTTATCAATGTACTCACAGCGCATAATACCCATCAAAGCCAACATGAAAATGTGCAAAATTGTCTTGTGTAATAATGAATATTGTGAAAACATCCCATGGGAGTGCCCTGATGGCCTCTCTCCCTCTCTGACCCCATGCTTCCTGTCTGCCTCTTCACTGTTGACTCTCCAATAAAGGAACCCACCAGCATCCCATGAAACTTCAATAGCTTTAGGGACACACTAATCCAAGTCTCATAGTCCTTTTTGAATTGGACTGTGTGGAGGTGGATATGGGTAGCTGTAGATGGAGAGGTGGTGGACTTATTCAGGTGAGCAGCATCAGGGAGAGGTAACTGGCACAGCCGAACTTGGTTAATTAATTATGCTCTCCCTAAATACAGTAGCTTGCTGGACTTGAGGAGAGCCACGACAGCCAGTCAGGGAGGCTGGCTTTTCTGGACACAGAGGGAGAAGCAGAGGGTGGCTGGAGGAACGGCTGATGCTAGAAGGAAAGATTGTGTGTGGCAAAAAAGAAAAGAATAAAGAATATTGCCTGAAAATGTGGTCTCAGCGTGTGTCTCAGAGCCAAGGGAACTCACGGTAGCACGATTCTGCTACAGACTGGTCTTTTGATTCACTCACCTTACAGTCAAAAATAATTCAGAAACCAAAATCACAGGACGACTGCCAACTCAACTCTCTGGCAGCCTTCTCCTGGAGGCAGTTAGTGGGCTGGCAGATAAAATCCTTTGAGGATCATCACATCCCCTCTACTATTTCTTCAAGACGCTTCCCTTCGACCAAAAACTTAGGACTGCAACAATTGAAAATGTATTTTTTCAATCATTTATACCGCCTACAGTCACACATCTCAACACCTACAAGTGAAGAGTAGTGTAAGTTACAGCAAACCAGCATTAACACACTTTGTTGCACATTATTTGTTACATTTTCAGTATGTTTGTTGTACTCATTTTGTATTGTTTGTCCACTGGCTATAAGCTGAGGTTTTTTGATGTCAGTGAAACAAATGTTGACAATGTGTTAACATGATTCTTGATGAAAAAATGTAATTTTTTACAGGCATGTCTGCAGTTTGTGGAGTGAACATGGTATGTGCTGTTATAAGAACAAATACTGTTGGTCATAATACCATAAAAATTACAATTTAAAGCTGATGCAGGGAAGCGTGGTGTAGGAGTGGATTTGTGGAGAAAATGTAAACAATTACAACTCCTTTGTTGTGGAAGGGCTTTTGAGCGCTGCATTCAAAGTCTCCCCACCAAAGGAAATCCATACACACACTGGTTGGAAATTCAAACACAAATACATTTACTTTATAATTAATGTAAAAAGCTACAGTTACAATTGTAGCCTTAAGGTTTTGCCCAACTAGTCTTTTGATTACAGTTCTTGTCAATAGGCTACAATTACAATAACTGATCATTCTTTTGAGCACAGTTACAGTTACTCTTTAGTAAAACATAGATCCATATTACTGTAACTGTTGACATATTTTTACTAGCACCAGTGAAAGGTATCATTTCCATTTTTGTATATGTTTAGAGCTCAGCGACTGGAAACTTTTCCTCTGATGAAGATGCCAGTTTTTGCTTCAATGAGTGGATGGCTCACCCTGATGTTAAATGTAATCAGCCATATCTCACCTGTTTGGCTTCCATTTTCTCCACATGTCAAATGGCAACTGTTTTGGTGTGTCTACCAGAGAGCCAGCATCATAACTCCTGCATCTTCATTCATCTACATTTTGCAGGAGAGAGCCTGCCTAGGAGAATTGGGTTCTTCAAAATGTTTTTGTATATCCAGTCAAGGTCTGTTCCCCACCTTTGCTGCATACAGTCTGTGCGAAGCACTGCTTTCCCTGAGTCACCTTAGTGTTTGCCAAAAATGTTTTGAGGGCAACCAAAGGGCTCTCTCTTTCGCTTCCTCCCACACCACAGCTTTTGTTTCTTCAGCCATAGAGACAGCAGGTCTTAGGACTGTGTGACACTCGGCCCATTTATAAACTTAAAAACAGTCCCTTTTTTAAATGCATCAAAAGACAGGCATGGTGCTACAGCCAACAGCCTTCATCAAATCCTCAACCAGAGAAGCCCATTCAGCTACTGTTGAATAGGACAAACTGAGCAGTTCTTGTCAAACCATTTCTATAGTCAGTCCAGTCAGCAACATTACTATGTTAGCCATGGCATTGAGGACCATAAAGTGGGCAAAAGGCCCACTTTATGGGATAAGGCCCACTTTATGGATACTTTAAAGTATCACTGCTACATCTCTACTTAACATTAGTTGAGATTGTAATAACACCACATTTAGAAAGGTTTTTCAGATATGCACAGTAAATGCAAATCAATGTGAGGTATGTGACCTTTCCAGCAAAAATTATTCTAGCTAATGTTTACTCAACAATGATTTGATCTTCTTTTGTTTTACTATACTGGCCAGGGGCGTAACACACCTGTACAGAGGCTATTCATCCATGGCTATTCATTCTAGTACCTTTGTGGGCCCTCCTCACTTGAGGGCCCCGCATACTCAGTCCCCTTTGTCCCCCGAGTCCTACACCTCTGATACTGGCTGTCTATCTTTGCTATTATACAGTAACTCGTGCCTGTGACATGCAACTCCAGACACTTGGCTGGGGAGGTGGTTAGTTGCCAGTGCCTAAAATGAAAAAGGAGCATCTTTTCCACAGGTCTAGGGTCAGGGTCATTTTTGCCCCAAGGTCAGCAGCAGTAAAGCGTCTCATTAAGGCACACACATATGGTTAAATAAATGCTTTTATTAAACAAGCACTCAAAGGGGCAGCCTTACTGAATGGGAATTTTTAGCAAATGTATTAAATATGGTGTTAAAACAACACTACCTCCAGCAGCTTTAATGTTAGCACTCAAGCTTGTTTTCAGAGCATTGTGTACCGTATCAGCCTAATTTTGCTACATGACATTATTAACATAAAATCTAGGTCACAGTCATAAATATGGGGCAATTAATTAGATTTTGTTTGATTTTAGATCTCCGAAAGCAGACCCAGACCTGAAAAAACAGGATGTATAGCTATTCCACTGGGGCGACACCAAATAGAAATAAAATAGCCACTGTGGTTTGAGATGCTTCAGGCTGCATGCGAGTCTTGGAAGAACATTCGAAAGGACGATATAACTGCACATTCTTACAGCAAGCGACTTTGCTTATTAGCCACAGGAGGTCCATTACTTTTTTATCACCAGACAAATCTCCGTACAAAAACAAAGGTAGAAAAAGTATCATTGAACTGATATATTTTGCCTTTAAATTTTTACCTTTGATAAAGACCACTGCAAATTGATAAACATCTTTGTCATTCATCATAGTCAATTTGCCATTTACATTATCATTCAGTGTTTGCACCTGTGAAAGCATTTATCATTTAAAAACTGCACAAACAAATGTGTCAATCATAGGTCTTGCCTACAACCTGTAGAAATCTGCTAAACTCTCATCTTGTGAGGTGGTCATCTGGTGCAAGTCTGTTCACCAAATATGTAAAGTCCATGCGATAGTGAAGCATAATATAATCAGTGGGCCGACAAGCAACAAAATCTCTGCCCGAGGACATCAGGTCGGCTGAGTCAGTGATCTCTTTTCTTAAAATATACTTTTATCTGAGAGCCTTCCCTGATTTCACTTGAATTTTAATTTTCTTGGAACTGTCTTTTACTTAAACATTTTTTCTTGTTTTTCTTTTGAAATCAGATCATTTTATGACTTGTGTTTTATTTTGCTGCCTTTGTGAAGCACTTTGTAACATGGATTTTGAAAAGTGCTCTATAAATAAAGATGATGATGATTATTATATTTTTTGTAGGGTAAAGTTGTTCACACCTCTCTCTCTTATTAGTTGCCACTGCTGTTGTTTGCTTGTTTCACCATACAGAAACTTTAGAGCAATGTTTTTGGGAACATCCAATTACAAACTCGTACTGCTACATATCCTGCCTATTGCAAATTATTTAAAGTTTGTAATTAGCACTAAAGCTTGTAATTACAATATTGATTGGCCATCGGCCAGAAGCATGTCAGTATTTCTGATGGTGATGTGATTAAAAGTATTGTGGTGGTGTTGTTGCATCACCTGCTCTAAATAATGGCGGGTAAAGGGGTTTGTGACTTAATGATATTCTGTTATTTTAATATATAATCAAGATTATTCTTAATTGCTGCTAAAAAAATGTGTACATTGTGTACTGCCTTCAGGAAGGAGTCTTCCTGAGTTTCTGCTTTTTAACCTGCCTAGTTTCACCTGAAACTGCCCTTCTTTTATTTCCATGATGGCCCAGTAATCAGTAATCAGGCCTATTGTTTTCTGGCTGCACCTCCCTCATCACTGTTAAGTACCTGATTAGCATATGATTGGCTTGACCATGGTGATAATACACTGTGATAGATCGTTGGCAGGTTGAATCTCAGACCACCATTTCTGTTCAAAGAGGGGTTTTCTCTTGTCGGAATGCAGGTGAACAAGCACACAACTTCATACGAAACCATTATGTCATCTGGGTCCAACTGGAGATGTTTCACTTTCTCCACAAATTTCTATGTGCATCTATGGCCTTCCCAAAATTCACAAAGAGAATGTTCCACTCAGACCCATCGTGTGCAGCACAGATTCCATCACATACAACGTAGCCAAACATTTGACTACAATCTTGGCTCCGTTGGTGGGGAACACAGAACATCATGTGGAAAACACAGAAATTTGTGGACATAGTGAAACATCTCCAGTTGGACCCAGATGACGTAATGGTTTCGTATGATGTTGTGTCCTTGTTCACCTGCATTCCAACCTCAGAAGCAGTGACAGCAGTGAGAAGAAGACTGCAGGAGGACTCCACCTTGCAGGAAAGGACCAAGCTTACACCAGAAGACATCTGCAAACTATTAGACTCTTAGACATCTGTCTAAACACAACCTACTTCCAATTCCAGGGACACTTCTACAGACAGATTCACGGCTGTGCCATGGGCTCTCCGGTCTCTCCCATCGTGGCCAACTTGTACATAGAACAGTTTGAGAAGAAGGCATTGTCCTCGTTCCCGGGCACACCACCAAGTCATTGGTACCACTACGTGGATGACACCTTTGTGAAGATCAAGAAACAAGACTTGGAAGCGTTCTGAGAGCATATCAATACTGTGGACCCCAACATCAAGTTCACACGAGAGGATGCCAAAGAGAACCGCCTGGCCTTTCTTGATTGTTCTACACTCAGAGGAGAGGACGGAAAGCTCCAGATAGAAGTGTACAGGAAACCAACACATACAGATCAATACTTGCTCTTTGACTCACACCATCCATTACAGCACAAGCTGGGTGTAATCCGAACATTACAACATAGAGCCCAAGAAGTGCCCACCGGCTCAGAGGGTAAGAAGAAAGAGGAAATGCATGTTCAGAATGCTCTCTCAGCTTGTGGATATCCTACTTGGGCTCTCAACAAAGTTAAAAGAGACAAAAAACAGGACAAAAGGGAAACAGAACCAAGAAGGAACGGTGTCTCCATCCCTTATGTATCTGTAACTACAAAGGATCTTTAGACAGCACGATGTTCCTGTTTTCTTTAAACCAGAGAACACTTTAAGACAGAAACTCATTCATCCTAAGGACAACTCAAAACAGAGCAATGTAGTTTACTCTATTCAATGCAGTGAGGAAACCACACATTTGAAGACAGTGAGGTGAAGATTCTAAGTAGAGAGAAGAGTTGGTTTGAAAGAGGAGTCAAAGAAGCCATTTTTGTGAAAAAAGAAAACCCCTCTTTGAACAGAAATGGTGGTCTGAGATTCAACCTGCCAACGATCTATCACAGTGTATTATCACCATGGTCAAGCCAATCATATGCTAATCAGGTACTTAACAGTGATGGGGGAGGTGCAGCCAGAAGGGCAGTTTCAGGTGAAACTAGGCAGGTTAAACAGCAGAAACTCAGGAAGACTCCTTCCTGAGGGCAGGGCTTAAGTAACACAGATTAGCTTAAATTTCTGAGTTCTCAGACCATTTTTCACAATTGAGAATGACTTCCGGATGGGAGACGAAACATCTTGATTCTGAAAACAGTGTCCAGATGACTACGATTGAAAGCTTTTCTACGATGGAACATTCCTGGACGAATGAGGGACTACACCGTCTACATTACCCCAAATTACATCTTTTGATATAGCCATTGTGACAGTTAGGTTTGCGGACAATTTTTGACAGACTTATTTCACACATTGCAAATATTAGTATTTATATTTTAGGGATTAAATTGATGTGGTTATCTATACAGTGCAGTATTAGAAATGATTTAATTACTTTATTATAAGTAGCCAATAGCAGGAGAACATTGGTTGGAGTTACAGTACCCAGGTAGTATGTGAGGAATTTTTGTATTCATGTAGTATTTTTGTATAATTTGTGTACCATGCAAGGTTACAAACGCTAACAAAAACAAATTACAAAAACTAAACGTGAAAAACCATTTTCGCTAACTGAAATAAAATAAAAACGAGGCTTTACAAAAAAAATTATAACTAAAACAAACTAAAATTATAGAGAAAATGTCCTTAGTTTTTGTTTTTGTTAATTTATTTCATACTACACAAGCCTAATATGTCAGGTGGATATGAAATCTATCTTCCAATTTTTTAATTGTGCCAGTTTTACGCCAGCTGTCAGCACCTCATGGTCCGTGACAAGTTGCCAATCTGTCCACGCCACGGCTGGATCCCATTTGGGATTACTTTGAGCATGACTGTGTCACAGATAAAAACAAGTAACTTGTAGTAGTGGAAGGTGATAAAATATGTGAAACATTTCTCAAGGGGAAAAAATCCCACAAATTTGAAAGTCCTTTTGAAAAAAATTGCACAAGAAGGCGAACCTAGCTTGACTTAACAAGGTAAGGGAGAGCCCCCTTCCCTCGAAAGAGAAGCTAACGTTAGATCCAGGCCAGGCAGTACTGTACTGTAGTATGATGTTTTGTTTTTATCACACAATACTTTTTCTGACCTTTTTGAATCTTGCCTTTGACAAATACCCCATATTACAAATAAAAACTAAAACTAACACTAAAACTATTTTCAAAAACTAAAAACTAAACTAAACTCTCAAACCCACTTTAAAAACTAATTAAAACTAAACTGAAATTGAAAACAAAAAGTCAAAAAAACAAAAATAAAAACTAATGAAAAATGCAAAACTATAATAACCTTGGTATCATGTAACACTAGAACATAAAATATTTGTAACTTTGCTTTTGGCTGTGCGCAATCGAGTGGCCAGAGTACATCCAGTTTCCCAGCAGAATATACACTGCAACATTACTGCATGCAAATGAAGTGAAAGTTTTATTGCTAATTGCTAACTCTGTTTATGTTGATTATTTCCTTTCTCATTGAACTGATACCAGCTATCTTCTGTTAGAAAAATAATAATGGTTGTGAGTTGTGGGGTGGTTCTTGTGAATGCAAAGCCTGCGCCAAGTACACGTGGATATAAGTCTAGGGAGAGTTTATCAGCAGCTCATGTCACGCATGGACGGTAATATGAAAACAGCATAATTTGAAAAATGTCTGGAACAGGAGCACAGAGTGAACACAACAGGCTAATGGCTTACATTTAAACGAAAAGGCCTAAAATTACACCCTTTCAGACTTTATAATATAAGCTTTATATTATATCACATGAAGATTACAGCATTCATATAAGACCTGGCATACTTCATTTTCCATAAAGCAAGATAAAATCTGTGTGCTTTAAATGTTTTTTTCTCTGGTGTGCTTAAAGTGATACCCGACCCCAAATCTATCTTTGTAGTATCAAATACCCACCCTGTGCAGACTTGAAAGGTGGCTGTTAAATGTTCATAGTTTCCTCCTTCACAGAGCAGCAGATTTCGGTCATCTGGAATTCAAAATGTATTCCAGTGTTATCTGCAAAAGGGTTTATGGCAAAAATGTAACTATGGAGCGTCATGGTGGTCTAGTGGTTAAGACGCATAAATTATAAATGTTCCCAATTCAATTCCCGCTGGGGACATTTGCTGCATGTCGTACCTCTCTATCTCACCGTTTCCTGTCTGCATTTCTACTGTGACCTATGTAATAAAGAAAAAATTCAAAATTTAGTCTTAAAAAAGTAACTATAATCACCACAGAAACTCCTCATATGACTCATGCAGCATAGTCCACTTCTCTGCTGTCCATCTCATATATTCTCAGTTTAAATACAGTGCTTTTATCCACATGTGCAAGTTTGAAAGGCTATTTTTTAAAGAAATCATTCAAATAAACTTGTCAAATAGGTTGTTTCTATTTTTCCTTAGTCTGCATAGAAAAATGGCTTCTGTACATTACATTAACAGGGATTTTAATAGAAGAATTGCAAACTTAATTACGTGTAGACATACTCAACATTAACATCTGTATTGTTTGAGGTACTGTGACTGAGCTTTCTCTGCAGCCTATTGTTAACATACAGTGAACACAGTACAAAACACTGTTGTACATAGTGTTATCACTACATGGAGGTGAAGCTGACATGATGCTAGGTTTTCATTCAACCATTATGAGTGCTGAGAGCTCAGACTGTGGCCAGGTGATGGCTAATCTGTATTTTTGACAGCTTGGAGAAAATAATAAATTGGGATTGTGCCTTTGGTTTGTGGGCATCCACGATTATTGTGCATTTACTATGTGCCTTCAACAACCTTGCAGCAGCATTTCCAAAACAAACATCACTTTAAATCAATACTTTTTCATAGTTAATGATACCAAATCAGAAGTCTTTGAGTATTGAAATATTGAACCCTGTGGTCTTGATTTTCTCATCCCTACATAATGGAGGAAGCGAATGGTCAGACAGAGGCAAGTTCATGTTCACACACCTATAAAACAAATCTGAGACAAAACTGCCTTGACACTGTAGTTGAGGCAGGGACCAGTGTCAAGTACTACAGCCCCTCTCGTAATCATCTGACCAGAGGAAATAAACAGAAATCAAAATGCTTTTCTGTACAGTACGTTTGATTGTCTTGGCAAGACACGGAATTACTATCACCTCAGGGAAGCACTATAGTTGCTTTCTCATTGTTTACGGCAGTCTGGTCACTACATGCCTAGTCTGGATGAGCCAAGAAACAAGAGCAAATCAGCACCTCAGCCGATGACTTAAAGGGAGGGGGCATTATGGACTGATTAGACCCGCTCCCTGGATAACCATTCATTTACTGAGCCATCATGGAGACCTTGTACCCTCCAATACTTCCTCCACATTATCCCATACTAGCAGGAAAACATTCAGAATCTTTTCTTCTCATTTCTCCTTTTTTGAAGTGCACTTTTTGTGTGTGCCTGTTCTGCAACAAATTTGACGGTTGGTATATTGCAGACTTGAAAGGAAGGGGCAGAGCTTTGTGGCCACAAGGATTTTGAATAGAGAGCCTGCCAGGAGTGTGTTGTGATTCACCCTAGGAGCTTAGCAAATTGGTGTCCTGTTGATCTTTTTTGTCTGATAATATGCATGGGTACTGGGCCTAGAGGTGGAGCACAGAAATGGTCATCTGAAAGGACTTACTTCATATGCGTAGAGATCATTAAGAACAGTATGAGGGTATGGCTCAAACAGTGGGTTACGCTGTTATTCAGTTACTGATACTTCATATTTTTCCAGTTTTATGTCCAACTTGACGCCACACATATACCATTTTCTCTTGGGTTCAGTGAGTGGAGCAAGGCACAAATACCGCTAGGGTGAGAATCATGACTTCCCCTGGGGCTACCAAAATTACACCTTTTTTATGCCGCTGGGAGTTGTCATATTCACCTTATAAAATTGATATGGTGAATGTATGAGCAAGCAGTTGCCTATTTAACAGTTATGATGCAACATTATCATTTATTTGAAGTCATGTTTGTATTAACCTGATGAATGTAATATTTCTCCAATGTTTCTCTCCTTTTAGCTCTGTTTTTGGTCTCTACCAACTACTGAAGGAAATATCTGACTCTTTAGCTGCTAAACGCTGCACTATGTTCATCAGCTAGTCGCTAACTTTGAATGTCTGTTGTTTGATGCTGAGCAGGTAGTGTACAGTAGGTTTCTTAGAATTTGTTTTGCTGAAAACAGTTGCCTGCTGCATCTGGAAACAATGCTCATGAGAGCAATAAACAGAATAAAACAAAACAGTAAGTTATGGGCCGTAAAACCAAAACAATGAGTAAAAAGATGCTAAACTGCTGTGTAGAGCTGAAGAGATCCACAGCGTTGGATGATACTTCTCCGTTTCATTGAATCCGTTCTAAATATAAAAATAGATTAATTTGTTTTGTATGTTAAAGCTGAATCTGCAAAGTAACTATACTTAACTATAACTATATTTGCCAGATGAATGGAGCGGAGTAAAAGGTACAATAGTTCCCTCTAAAATTTAATGACGTACAAGTATAATGTAGCATAAAAATTAAATACTAAAGTATAATTACCTTAAAATTATACTTAAGTACAGCACTTGAGTAAATATACTTAGTTATGTTCTACCATATGTGTCAGTAAATTTAGGATTCCTGAATTAGGCCCTTGACATAAAGTCAACATGGAATTGGACCAAAGCTGAATCTGACCAGTGTATGTGACAGTGGCAGGAGACAGTAGGGGTCCTATGCTTTCGCCCTTTCTCCTTGCCACCGACTCTACAGATAGAAGGGGAGCGAGTGAGTCCTGTTGCTAGGATACGGAGCATGGATCTTAAAAAGGGAGCAAGAAGAAGACAGTGAAGCGAATGATTCTCCCCACAAACAAACCTGGCTTTTCAGGCATTACAAATATGTCACTGATCAATGACACCATCCACTTTAAAATGTGTGTCATCAGTGCTGCTGGTGGTGACGGCATTACCAGGTTCATCTGGGCAAGAGGAGCAAATGATCCACAGAAATTACAGAATCCATTTATAATTCAAAAGGCATCAGTGATATTGACACATAGGGCCTATCAGAGGCGCAATCATTAATTCTCCATTTTGTATTCTTTCATTGAATGCATTAAAAAAGCATTAAAGCTTTGTCTCGGTGCATCAAGCAACACCCTTTGTGCTGCAGCCAGGTGGTTGAAGTTCATGGCACTTTGTTAAAGTGACTTTTTCTTCCCATCAATCAACAGCACTGCTGACCCTAAAACCCCATGCCGTAATTGCCTTCAGGATTAAAATGGATTGGAGCCTCTGCTGAAATCCTGCATGCATTTTCCATTAGTTTTCACGAACAGGAAGTTTGCAAATGCAGGCTGAAAGTAGGGACGCAAGGAAAATCTTGGATTAGTTTTTCCCCATCTTTTTCATCTTTATGAATATTCAAAATATGTCATTTATTAAGAACAAGTAGTAGTCAGGCAGGCAGTAGTCAAACTGACAAAGGCAGTCCAACAGAGGCAAAAAGTCCAAGGAGGAGAAGCAATAATCCAAAATTAAAATACTCAAAAGCGAGGTCCAAGATAAACAGAGAAAATCCAAAACAATGGGAGACAAAAGGAAGGGACGCTTGACAAGTAGGCAATGACAAACTGATACAGAACAAAGGAAGCACACAGACTTAAATACAACCAGGTGAGGGGAGTAATGAGACATAGGTGAAACTAATCAGGGCAGGGCAAACAATGAAAAATGGTGGAAAAAGCAAAGACAGGAAGTAAAACAGGAAATACTATACATAAACCCTCAAACCAGTACATGCTCCTATAAGCTGAGTACATGACCATACAGAGTATATAGTGTAGTTTTTTCACATGTATTTAATATTGTAATAACCCTCTATGAAGAGATATGATTGTTTTAGGCTTTGTGTTGTCCAGAGCGAGCAATAGATGTAATTATATCAAACATTAGATTACATAACATTAGATTACAGCTTGGTCCCTATTATGAATACAGAGAAGGTCAAATGACTCACTAGACTGCCTGTAACATGATTACAGTTGAGTCAATGGAGGATAAGAATCCATGAAAGAAAAATGATGTTATCAAATGCATGTCACAGAAGCAGTGATTTGTTTAAAATATGCACTGTAAAAACAAGCAGTATCAAAAGACATCCCATTTGCATGTTTATGATACTAAGAACCCTAAGAATATTGTTCACACAGTAATTGGGCCTGAGCTTACTTGGCCATAAATAGAACACACAAATTACATGCAGCAACTAAACATGTTCCACCCTTACAATAATGAATGTTTACTCCCCTCCCTCCGCCAAGTTCATTATTCCTCTCTCTCACACACAGTGTAAAGCAAGTCCACGTGCAGCGCTGGGGAGGCAATTCAACCTGGTCCCATTAAGAGACAATGATGTGCTGAGCTGTGTCCTCCTCCAGTGACTGCTGCAGTTAACCTTGTGTGTGTGTGTGTGTGTGTTTGCTTATTACAGACAGGCTTTAGCATATGCCCTCAATCTATATTACTGTGTATGGACCTGCCCTGAAAGAAAGCAGCAATGTGTCTCTTTCTATCCTGTAAATCTATTACTCTCCTCTGTCCTCTCATTCTGACTATTACCATCTCTTTGACTTGTCCTCTAGGTCCACCCCCTCTTTTTTTGACATCTCCATCAGCCACGCAGGATCGATAGATGTATGGGACCAGAAGGCAGCGCATTTCTACTGAGACAACAGCAAAGTGCATTCAAAAACTGCTTGTTAGTCAAATGTTCCACTCTGCTGCCCTTTCCAGCTGATGCAGTCTTGTTTTTGTGTCTCCCTCTCTGTCTTTCTCTTCTGTCTTGCATTAATTTCAGCATGCCGAATCAATGTTTCTGTATTTCAGAGAGAGAAAAAAAAATCTCTAACGTATCAGATAACAGTGGCAGAATATCTAAGCTCCACAAAGGGATATCTTGATTTCAATACTCTCAGTGGAGTTGTGACTGATATTGACATATATTTGTTATTGAAATCAAATGATCACTTACCATGGCATGAGGCTTTCAAATACACTGCCCTTCATAAGAAAGTGTTTGCTTTAATCCGTCTCACCGAGAAGAGAAGATGTTTGATGTGGGTGCTGTGTCCAGCCAATCCTCACTGGGCCACTGAAGTCATGTCTGTAAAAGCTGCTTGATGAATAACATTTACGTAAAGTCTGTCTGCCAGGCTTAAAACAGCCTGGTTTAGTGACCCGAGCTGAGCATGCATCAGACTCTCTGCACACGCTGCTCCCCGTATCATTCCCCAGTCTGACAGGAAACATGAAAATACATTTTCTGCCTGTAATCACACATCTTGGTCTGATTGAGCTGTAGTGTTATGGTGTATTTTTGCCATTGTTTGTGCATGGCAGATGGGTGTGGTAAGGTGAAAGGAACAAGCTGAAAGAAGCAATTTGATCCCACTGTCAGTTAGCTTCATGCATATTGCTCCTGTGGGAAAAACTGAAACAATTTGTTTTTGTGTTATTGAGCCGTGGCTGTAATGCCTCCATTTCTCTGCTTGTTTGACACTGAAATGTATGTGTGTGGCAGTTCAACAGCGGATTGCTGATCCAAGTTGTTTTCATCAATAAAGCAATATGCAGGACATTTTGAACCCAACAGGGTTTCATAATCAGCATTGTTTTGTACCACTACTGACCCTAACTCAGAATTTCTCAACCTTTGGCTCATGAACCCACATGGGGTTGATTGACATGCAGGTGGGGTCCTGGGAGATTTCTAAGATTAATATATTACTATGTGATACTATAGGATGAATTGAAATAAGTTTTGTGATCCTCTGACTTTTCCTCTAGCGCCACCATCAGGTCAGAAGTGTTCTCCAATACCTTGGTTCATGACAAAATACTTAAAGAACTACATCAACTACATCAGAATTAGCTATGATTTGTGTTAAGTGCTAATTAGCATCACGGCACAGGTCGTACTGGTAAAATCATTTGTTTTAGTTCTAGGGGATTTAATTACCACTGAGCGTTATGGCTGTACCGGCTACTAATATGACACAACATGTTTGAAAGCCTTGGTCGTCAACACAAGAAAGGAAGCCTTACGACATCCAGGTGAGCTTGGCTATCTTTCTGTTGTCGCTCCACTGATTCCACGCAGGTCACACACTCGACTGCGGCTTCAATTCATTTAGGTTAACAAATAGACGCTGACAGAAACTAACAAAGTACTAAAAAGGGATGAGGGTCATCACACAATGTCCATCACTGCATCAATGAAAAGTTGCTCTGTGCATTCATCTGCAGCACCACTCTCGCACATCCGTATCTCCATTTAGCAAATGTTAGTATGCTGACACGCTAAACTAAGATGTTGAACATGATAAACATCATACACCTGCTAAAAATCAGCATGTTAACATTGTTATTGTGAGCATGTTAGCATGCTGACATTAGTAGTTAGCTACAGCCTCAGAGAGCCACATTTAACGGATTTAAAATATAATTATTTTATTATAATCTATGTGGAGCTTTTAGATTCCATTACAACAAACATATAGAAGGCATGAGTGAGAGAAACACAAACAAACGTCTTGAGATTGAAAGTTCATTGTTGACCTTGGATACAGTAGTTGAGTTGCCAGTTGTCTAGAAAATGTAGATGTTCAAATTTCAATTTCTCTGAACAATTTATGGACTTCCTGTTCATGTTGGCTTAAAAGTTGAACTTCAAAGTTCATTCTTGACCTTGGAAACAGTGGTGGACAAAACAATTTCACCACAAGGTCTACAACTTCATGACAACTGGGCAAACTCCATCATTGTGATGCAATCAAAAGATCCAGAACAGCTACTAAATGTACCTTGTTGTGAGATTGTATTGTCAAAAACAAACATCATGTTTTTCTGTCTATAGCGTACCCCCACTTAGTGACTGTGGAATAAGGTTTTGAAAACAATACATGTCAAAGTTTTTAGTATACCGCCTTTCATGGTTGGAAGTGAATGTTCCTATCAACCATCTGCAAATGTCAAAGAATGTCCCCAGAGTAACTCAAAGTAATGGGCTTTCCTTTTACATTCTGTACAAACGGCAACCAAAACAATGGCTGTGCTCTCACCAGTCAATATATCATACAATGACACGTAGGCCTACTGTATAGGACAAGGCAACTATTAACGTGTACCTAATGTGTCTAATCTATCATTGTGGACGTTCAATCGTTTCTTCTGCTGCTGTAGACAAAACATCACCTTAGTTAGCCATCTTTTGTTCTCTTTTTTTGTCTTCCAACTTCGACAGTGCGTGTGTGTCTTTTAGTCATATTTGATGACAGTGGAGTTAATGTGTCAGGTGCTCCTAGAAAACAGAAAGGTAGGCAGCCAGGCAGGCAGGCCACAGTGATATAATTGGAATAATGTAGGAAATGAGTCAGAGTCGCAGGCAGCGAGTGTTAACTCTCAGCTGTGCCAGCTTCGACTGAGATCAATGCACCTAACCTCAATTCAAGAAAACATTCTTTAATGGATCCCCTCGGGATCTGCGCAGAGCCTCCTCCCTTCTTTATACTTATTTATTTATTTTAATCTTTTTTTCCCCTTTTCGACTGTGGCACACACTTTTTAATTATCCGCCTGAGGATTACCAGGCCAGTGGGAGGAGATGATTTTTTATCCTGTCGCACCAAACAATACAGTTTTTACCACGTTTCTTTTATTCAGGGTGCATACTCTCCTTTTCTTTATAAGGGTTGTACAGTCATGAGTGTTTCACCTGACACTTGTTAGTATGTTAAGGTTACTCTTTAATTCTCTGCTGCCTTTACATAGACACTATGTTTTAGTTGAAATATAATAAGCTTTTCATGAGCAAATTCTAAATCGATTCAGTATATTCTTGTATGCATGTATGTTTGTCTGTGTGTCTTCAACTTTAAATTTGGAGCATGGTGATTTCTTATTGTGCGTTTCATCGTCACCATTATTTTCTTGCTTTATTGTCCATTTTCCTCTCCAACAATCACACACGTGTGCAAAACTGCAACAAAATCAGACAAAAAATATAATATACAACATTTTATTGACATTTGCTTCACACAACTGCAGCAGCTCTCGTTGGAAAAAGAAAATGCTATTATTAGGTCTGCTGTTGGTTTAGTGCTTTTCTCATGCACTGAACTTGCAGCTGTTTTTCTCCAAGTTGTTGGGTGTACATAGGAAAAGGAACATCAGAGTTGAGTCACAAGAGTTGAGTGACAAAATATTTGCAGATGTGACACAGTCTGATGTGCTGTTCGCTCACAGAGAAACAAATATGAGATAGGAACAGTCTTATAGTTTACATCTCTACTTTTTGTCCTATTGGGAGTTATTAATTATTCATTGGAGTGATTTATTTCCCAGTCAGGGAAAAGATCCCAAACAATGCTTGGATTTGACAAATCTCCACTACACGTCACATTGTGTCGGTGCTTGTTTTTTGTTTGTTTTTTTAATCTCTGGAGTCTTTGACCAACAACACACTTGAAGTGAAAAGCCACAAGCAACTGTCCATTCAAGAGCTGGTGAGTCTCTTTATGCCTTCTTTCATTACCAACACAATAATGCTTTTAGGAGAGGAAAACAATTACAACACTTTTGACATTTACAACAATAAGAAGCCTGTGGCTGTCAGAGATTGAATGAAACTATATAATAGTATGTCACGTTTTAGAAATTTCTTTGCAGATATGCATACATTATGTCACTGAGTTTGATCCACCCTATTTGAAACATTGGATTGTAGCATTTCAATTAATAATGATGTGTCTTTCAGTTGAATGTTGGATGTTTCCATTTAGTGTCAATGAAACATATTGTGTGTATCCTTGAGGCCTGACAAATATGTTGATTGCATTTCCATCCTCATAAAAAATTGCAAAACCAATCATCTGAATATTTTGAAACCTGCATTGTGCATTGCATTGTGTACATTATATATTATAAGTGCAAAAACAACTATCTTACAAGTTCACTGCGTGTCATGCTGTGCAAGGTAGGTCTAATAAAGTCACAATCTATGTCAGACTGTTTTGAGGCATGCCATATGGTGCGATGAATCCTTGGTGAATCATAGCGCTGTGTGGTAAATAGGCTCTCATGAAAATTCGAAATTGTAGCAAAACAACAGACAAGCTTACTGACGATAGTGCTGGCATTTAGCCAGGGAGAAAAGGGTAACATGAAATGCTGATTTTGCAAAGAGTTTGCCAGTGTATTCTATGTAATTTCATGTCGCATTGTGATTGGTTGGTTTGTAAACGTGGGTCGTAGTAGCAGTCACATTGTGAGAATTTCGTCCTAAATTTTGACACCGCCTGACTTTGGTTGCCGAAGCTCTTAATGGGCAGTCGAGGAACTTGCTGCACAGTACGATCTAAGACCACAGGTTTTGACTGACGACCAAAGATTACACCACGTTTCTCACAAGACTGTCAAATGGTCCACTGTCTTCCTCTTGGTTGTATTGTAGAATTTTCTCAGAGAGATACAAAAGTATGACGTTTGACACCATCTTTGTTTTTGGTTGTCCTGATTGGCTGTCAGGTTAGAAGGAATAGGCTTGTCTTGTCAGTTGACTCAGTGGTTGCTTGTTGAAGTGACATTGTGTCCAGCCTTCCCTGAAGAACATGTGTTTGTGACAGTGAAGGTGTTCCTTCCACACTCAGAGGAGTTGAGGAGCTGTTTGGTGGCGTAGCAGGACCAGCAGCATGTCCAGGCAGGAAACAGAAGGCAAAGTTTGGACAGACTCTTTTACAGCCTGACAGCTGAACTCTTTGCATGAATACATTAAACAAGATGCTATATGAACAAATTCCATCACGTTTCACTTCCTTGATTTTGTCAGCTTGGTTAATGTGACATTACCATCATTTATTATTGTAAACATCATCGCATTACTACTGTGTTATTGCAAGTCACAGAGCATGGCTCATTGTTGCCACATGGTAAATAATAATAAATAAATACCATACATGATGTGATGTCTTCAATGTATTCATGCACCAGTGTACAGCCAGTGTACATCCTGACAGGAGGGCTGTGAGTAACAGATCTGACAAAGCCTTTCCTCGCTGCTCCTGTATGCCTGGATCTCTTCCTGTCACTCCAGTCCCACATCATCCACTGGCTGCAACATTCCACACTGAGGTGCGTTGATCAAAAGCTGAGCTGTCACCATAACCTGACATTCTCATTCTTGTTTCCCCCTCCCATAGTGCCATAGTGAAAAACAAACCAACCCTCAAACCACTCCCTCCGACTGCTTTCTTCCAATAATAATGATAATAATAATAGTAATAAACTAGTAAACTAGAAAATAGTACTTTTGTTTTTTTATAGCCTGACTTAAACCAAAAATAAATGAATATTTACTGTACATAACTGAGAGAAGGAAGGACGGCAGCACAGCAGTCTCCTAGTTCAACTCAGCATAACTTTATTTGAACTACAATACCCATAATTCTATTCAGGTAAAATCTCATTGCTTAAGTCAGATTCACCCTATGTGGAACAAAGCATAAATGACTGCTTTGTCCTCGAAAATTGTGGAGCTGAACTTGTCTCACATCTACTGCTACATGTGGCTGACTCTATTGTTGCTCAGTTGTGATTTTCTGAATACCTTGATTACACCAATCTTGCCAGCACAGGTATCTGCCCTCTGCGTACCCATGTGGGACTTTTATTGTAGTGCGACTGCACTTTCAGCTCAGCTTCTCTTTCTTCTTCTAACATTTTAAATCATACAGTAGGGATTGTTAGAGCAGAATGGAAGTGACATCATCCTGTGTAAAAAGTATACAATTATCTCAACATTTTAAGGAGGAGAAACAATATTTTAACCTCTACAAAATACAAAAGTTTTCCCTTGTAGCACAGCCCAGTAGCCCTATGAATTATGTTCATACCACCATGATTTATGTCCAATGCCAATGTTCAGTGCCAATGCAAGAAGCAGTGTGTCCTTTATGTAGCAAGGTGGAAAATGAGGGTGTGGAGGGGATGATGGGGGTGGATGAGCCTGTAGCACATTCGACTTTCCTGTTGGAGACCAGAGTTTGCATCCTGTCACAGACCTGCAATTAATATTCACCTTTTAAAAACTACCTTTGACCAAGTGTTTTAGTTGTCTTACTTTAACCATAACGTGGTTGCTATGTGCAGGTTTTGTGGAAAAGATTTTTTAAACATCTGCACTGAACATTAACAAACATTGTCGCTGAAAGTAATCCAGGGTTTTTCAAAATCGTCCAATATCTGGTCAAATGTATTGATTTAAAGATCCCTTCCAGATATGTTTTATGACGTTAAAAAAAAACTCTGCTTTGAATGATCAATTGTGGCTATGTTTTGGTTTTTTTCACAAAAAATTTCAATTATCTTGTTAAAAACGGTTAGAATTACATTTACCGCCTTTCACTCTCATTAACAAATCTATGAATGTGCAAATATTTTACTTTTCAAAAGTTTAACTGCCGGACACAAGATGTTTCCTACTTCACTGAAAATTCTGTTGTCAGTGTTTGTGATGTGGAGGCTTCAAGTTTTCACATCACACTTGTGTAAGTTGCATATTGAACCATGATTGGCTTCCAAACTAGTTGTGATGTTACACATTCCTGCTCGTACATACAAACCTTAAACTGAGATTTAAGGTGAACACAGCAGATGAATGTTAAAACAGCCTTCTAGTGTCAAACTCTGCACATACATCATTCTGCAACATGAAGGTCAAACATCCAAGTGAATTAACACATTTCTGAGTGGAAGGGTTAGGAGTATGTAAAGCTCAAATCCTGTTATAGATTTGAGTGATGCTGTCGCAATGGGTTTAGCATAGTTTATTGTTTCTCTTTACTCAGCTTCATTTCAACAGATAGACAGTTTTCACTCATTCCACTTTTTGTCCAGTGTCCTAGTAACTCCCTGGGAAACTGTAATGTTTCCAACACCACATACCTACTTACTGTAGGATAAAGTATTTAAAAGTGTGTGTAAACCAGTTTCCCATACATACAGTAGGACTGGGTACATTGTTAGTAACAAAGCAGATGCAGTGTCTCTGTCATTGTGTGACACACTGTGAACATACTCTATGCACAATGTATCATTTCAGTCATTTCAATGCTTGACACATACACAAAATATATAGTGCATAAAGACGGACAGCAGTGTGTGCACTGATACATTTCTATTTCTGTCAAACATCTATTGCACTGCATGCCTCATTCATTAGGCTGCATTGTTTTGGCTTCCACTTATATCAGCCTCCACAGAGCAAACCATTATGTGTAACTCATTCTGATTATTTACTGTCTGAGTCCCACGATGAACAAAGAAGCAGAGGCTTAAGAAGCACCACAGGCCAGCAGATCATTTGTAGCTGTTCCTTCTCCTCTAATTGAAAAGCAATGAGAAGCATGAGTAATATATACCCAAGACACCCAGGTACCTCCTGGAATAAATTCACTTTTCAGAGTTTCATATTAACAAGTTTAAATATAGTTGCCTTTCTGTAACTGAAGATGGAGAGGGGTTGTGAATGGTTTAAAAGCAGCACAGAAGATAAGTGAGAAGGACGATGCTTCTACAAAAGTCAGCCTAAATTAAGATTGAGCACGGTGTTTGCTCTGTTTATTGTAGTGTGAGCAAGGTGAACTCATATGGGAGGTCTCATCCGATGACATGCCAAACAAATGCTTGGGCGTAAAAGTGTAACCCCCCCCCCAAATACCGAGATCTACGTGACAGTGCAGCCATTTGAAACGCTGCTAATGTGACGCCATTTGGCTTGTTAGCAGCAGCAGTGCCTTGATGCCTCTCGTTAAAACATCTGGGAAACTTGTCTAGACAGTTGTGCATGATGATTGGGCAAAATCCCAGACCGTCTTGTCCATTTGTGTGTGCACTGTTATTGTTTTCAATCACACCTGCAAACATTATCCATTGTCCTCTGTGCTTTACACTGGCCAGAGCTAAACCAATTATTATGGGCAACTATGAATTATGCTGTCAGTCAGCAGCTTTCTGCCAGGTTCTACAGGTCAGCCCATCCTGGGTAAAAATACAGTAGAAGAAAGTGAAAGAGAGTGCTGAAGTGCGATTAACTGCAAGGCGGTGCGGAGGAGCTGAGGTGAGGCCAAGAGGTCTTCATTTATTTTACACATCTGCCCTGAAATCATTAATGAGCCCCTGACTCTACAGGCTGCGGAATAACAAACAAAACAAAAAATAACACACAGCATAAAATGGAGATAGCATCAGCAAGCTCAGTGGTAACCGTCCATTTAATTATGCAGCTATCAGAAGATTCATTATGACGCCATAAAACTGAAACCCCGTTTTTGCACTGGTTCTGGTTCCACATGTAAATTCCCCATTTATAGGAACCTTGTTATTCTCTGAGAAGTTTCCTATAAATGTTCCTATCAGAGTAAAATGACCTGTAAACTGATACTGTAAGTGCTAACCATGATACAGGCTGATCCAACACAAAGGAAAGGGGATTCATTGCTTCCTTTCCTTTAGTCTAACACAGCACCTTCCTTTGTGAAAGGAGTGTAGATTGCCATCCCACAATCCCTCGCTTCATCTATCCAGCTGTTTTCTACCTATCCAGTGAATATTGTAACACCATATAATGATATAATGATAACATAATGATCACTTATACAGTAAGTTATCTGTAAACCAGTGGTATATTAATTCATTATTAACTATAGTTAATAGTAAACTACTCATCAACAAGTCACTTACAAGTTGTAAATGCTCAAAGTATTGTTAATATAATTAAATCTGTTGTCATTTATTCATTAGTTATTTTGTAATAATATACTCAAAGGTACAGTACGGTCCAGGCAACGGAAAAGCCTCTCAATGCTCAAAGCCTGGAATAGAGACTTGGACCTCTCTTAGGACACGTTGTGGGCAAATACGTTTCACTCCTTCAGGAAAACAAACCATCAGTTTATTCATTTTAAGCTCTGTCACCGACTACACCGCATCCTTGTCACCAATCTTTTTACATGAAACAAATACAGAGGTTGAATAGTAATATGGTGCAACCAGTGCAACATGCTGGGAAGCAACAAACAATTGGTGTAAGACAGCTCTTCTGTTGAAGGCTCGTGGTTTAGCATATCTAAAGTTTTGTCAGAATTGACAGGCAAGGCCTTACTATACAAACATACACCAGCATGAACTATACACCAGAAAATGACATATTTTCATGACATTGTGCTGCTTGAATTGTCTACTGCCAGATAAGGAAAATGGAGACATAAACACTATGCATTATAATTTACTTATTAATTATAAAGCATAGGAGATATATACAATGTATTAAAACTTTTGTATTATTTGTTAATAAGTTTCACATTTGCAAAGAGAAGAGAAAGAAAAGTCCCTCCTGTTTCTCTGAGCTTTGGGAATACCCAGACTCAAGGTACCTTAGTAGTGATCACAAATGATCCATATCAAACTTAATCTGACTTTTGCATTTAATTGTTTTCATTGCCTGTGCACACAAATGTGGCTCACTGCTGTGTCCAAAGAACCAGAAACTTGATAAAGATCTTGTAAATATGATAAAACTAATTCATAACTTTGAGGAGAAATGTCAAAACATTGCTTCTTAAAATAAACTCAACTAAAAGCTAACAGTGTTCAGGAGGAATGACCCTCCATTTCTATAATGAGAAGCTTACTCTGAGCTACCTGAGTTTTCTCCAGCAGGCTACACCCTGTCCTGAAGATAATTTCTTGGTTTCAAACATTGTGCTGCAAATGGGTCCAAGTTTATTTCCTGTTGTGGTGTTTGTTAATGTCAACAGCTTGCTGGAAGTAAACCCTGACTCAAACTGTTTCCTAGCAACCCAATTTCAATGAAATAGTCACCAGCAGCATTTTGACTGATCACTTTAAGGTCCAGTGTGTAACATTTAGGGATAACAGGAGTTATTGGCAGAAATGGAATATAATTTTTATAAGTATGTTTTCATTAGTGTATAATCGCCTGAAAATAAGAATTGTTGTGTTTTCATTACCTTAGAATAAGCTGTTGTTATCTACATAGGGAGTGGGTCCCCTTCCATGGAGGTCGCCATGTTGCACCGTAATGTTTCTACAGTAGCCCAGAACGGACGAACCAAACACTGGCTCTAGATTGGGCCTTTTGCGTTTTTCGTGGCCACTGTAGTTTCTTCTACACGCTTGGAAGGGAAGGATGATCCGAACCGTAAGGTATTTCATTACATTTTTACTTACTTTACTCACTTTAAAAGCTAAATGAGCAACATCATATTTCTAATTCATCACCTGACAAAGTAGTTTCTTCATGGTCTTCTTAATTTATACTGTAACCTTAATTTCACACCGTCCTTGCCCCATGTGTATATCTAGGCATGACTGACAAAGTAGTTTTAATTTGATCACCCCAGCAGAACCATTTTTACTCAGAGACTTTGGCATTTTGCACTTTTCCACGTGTGTATCCTCAGGGAGCATTTGTCAAGACAGCCAATTTATCAGATAATAAAATAATGATAATGGTAATTAGATTAATACTCCTGATCATGACCCGTGCACTTTGAATGCCGATTACCATGTAAACACAATTTCTGTGTGATTTTCCAGGCTGATAGCTGTGTGCCCAAATCAGAGCGCCACACATGTATCTCAAAGGTTTAATGAAATAAAACTTTGGCTGCTCAAGCATAGTCAGGTTTTACTTCTCCTTTTCATGCTACTGCACCGCTAACAACAACTCTCCTGCCTGCTACGAAACATTAGCCATCAATTATGTTGTAATTAAGAAATATCTAAGCTTTGGCACCTACGACCACATTACAAATTCTCCACAGCTGGCTGATTTCAGAGTATTGAAAAGCAAATGCAAATAGGTTTTCAATTTGGAAAAGGGATGTAGGCTAATTGAATTGACCTTAAAATGGTCTTTTATTCAAAATTAACACCAGAATGTGAAGCAGTGACTGTTTTTGTAAAGAGTTACACTTGCTAAATATGCAGCAATACTTCACCACAGCACTGACTTCTGCAATCTAGTCTTAGCACAAACATTTATTTTTCATTTCATGGCAAATAAACTACATGAGTAGACTACAATTGACATAATATTTGTTGCACTGTCAGTTTTTGTTTGTGTCTTACAACGCTGGCCTAATACTGGAAAATCTGAACCTGAACAATTTCTGTATGCAAATGCACATTTGTACAACACAGATTTCAAATAGTGTACATGTTATAAGAGTTGACAGCAGGTTCGCAAATGCATAGCCAGCTCGAGGAGTTGGTTTATCACCACTGGCCACAGGAACATTGCAACCTTGATGCCAGAGAGAGCTCTTCATCTGAAGCAAGCAGGTGCATACACGCATGGTCTCACACTGAGTTGTACCCCAATCCAATGGCATTAGCTCAGTTGTTTATGCATTTAACGCCAGCTACATCTATACATGCAGCAAGCCATGAATCACCGAGAGGACTTTTGGGTGGTATGAATCATTTATATAGTTGAGCTTTCAAGAGGACACAGTCATTTATCCTCAGTTCAAGGAGACACAGGCAGCTTAAGACACTTGTCAATGACGTGTTTTGAGAGAGCTCATAACAGGCTGTTAAGCAGAGATGAGATGTACACCATGTACCAAGACGGTGCTAAAACCAACATCCTCTTGCTTATCTGTGCCATAAATGGACGCACACACACAGATCTAATGGATGGAGATTGTGCCAGCACTCCGCCCTGCAGCTGTCATTGTAAATTATCACCTGTCATATCTGTGACATTTCAGCAAAGACACTTGATGTGGTGGTGCTGGAGATATGAACTTTGGGGGGTTGTTCTGGGGGAGTTTTGCACCCGCAGACCCCATGCTAGTGTCTTCCATTTCAGGTGTTTCTCACTGTTATCGGTCTATCTTAAGAAGATAGATCAAAACATGCAAACAGTGGCAGTATGTTGCCTGAACAGAGATCAGAGTTAGGATAGGTTGAGCTGTAATTCACCATGCCTAATCTGCACCAGGCGAGATGTGTTTGTTGAAAACAGCTCTTGGTGTTGTGAGACATGAGTGCTGTTAACAGTACACACAGGCAGTACAGCAACCCATATGTTCAGGTGGAAAGTTAAAACACAAGCATATCCACGCACGCCTCACATGAAAGTCACAAAGTAATCAAATGATGCTTTATCTTTAAAAATATGCCAGTGTCAGAGAGAAAATAGCCTAAATTCAGACGGCCAGTAATGAGAAACACCTGTAATTACTTGGAACTGTCAAGTTCTGTGACAAAGCAAGCATGCGTATGTTCTGGAGACGGCGGAGAGTTACTGCTGGTATAAAAGCTCATGTCTGGAGGTAAACTGCATGGTGAGTCATTTTGTATTGCGGGTTGCTTCTCTAATCGCCTTGTTTTTCTGTTGAAGTTTCTCCTCAGGGAGAGCTGGCCGAGTTCTGAGATAGAAACGACAGAGGGGGAGGACACACTATTCCCACGTGGGATTGTTCTGTCTCTGTAGCAGTAGCAGGGAACCTTTCAGCCCACCAGCTCCACACGTTTCCACCGAATCAAATTCTGCCCACAAAATGCCAGTTAGTATTCTGAGGAAAGCCTTCTGTTTTAACAAAGAGAAACAAAACCGAGATCATGTGGGGTCTCTGTCTTTGAAAAACACTGAGCTTCATGATGAATGGAGATTTTTAAGGCAACACTTATGGGAACATTTAAAACACAACAGTCCATACTGTCCCCAAACTTTGGGTTCTACTTGGCATTGTCTGTGCAACAAGTTGTCTTACCACAGTGACAAAGTTGGGTGCTTGTCAGTGTCTTCCAAAAAATCCAAATGACCTTTGCTTAAATTGACTTCTGATCTGCCACATCTACTGTATGGTTAAGGTCTAATTAAGATTAGGGAACTATAGCTATTTGGTTAATGTTAGGAAACCGTTGTCGTCATGGTTAAAAGAAACCAATGCACAAGACGAGCCAATCATCCACCCTGATCTCCTGCTTAAGAGTTTCTCTGAAAAAAGGTCACGTTACTTCCACCTTGGCTTCTAAGAGAGACAGTAATCACTCTTGTGGCCACAAGAGGTCGCCCATCAGGAAAGGTAATTTTGACGTGTTTTTTAAGCACTAATAGAGCTGTTCGACATTTTGGGAAATATGCTTACTCGCTTTCTGGCGGAGAGTTAGATAAGAAGATTGATACCACTCTCATGTTTGTACAGTAAATATAAGGCTACAGCAGCAGCCGGTTAGCTTAGCTTAGCATAAAGACTGGAAACAGGGGGAAACAGTTAGCATGGGTACATCCAAGTGTATCAAAATCTGCCTACCAGCACCTCTAAAGCTCCCTAATTAACACATTATATCTCGTTTGTTTAATATGTACAAATACTGATGTGTAAAAACAACAATTCACCATTTTATTATGGGGTGTCGTGTGCCAGTCTATTTCTTGGCAGGGAGCAGTAACTTCCTGGAGTCTCAGCTGGTTGCCTGGCAATCTCCCTAGAAATGAGATATAACGTGTTAATAAATGTGTCAAGTAGTGAGTTTTGGAGGTGCTGGTAGGTGGATTTTTGTTGAAAGACCGGCAGCTGGTTGTATCTTCATATTTACTGTACAGACATGAGAGTGGTATCAATAGTTTTTTATCTAACTCTCTCCAAAAAAGCAAATAAGTGTGTTTGCTAATATGTCTTAGAATGCTTTAAGATTTGGGAATTAAAACTTGCTTTCAAAAACTTTCAAAAACATTGGTTAAAAGAAACAAATCGCGACTTTTTGTACTAGATTGCACATGAACTTTGAAAGTTATGTGCTTTGTTGAGCCAACCATCCATCTTAACCTTCTCCTTAGGACATTACGCTACTTCCACCTTTTCTGCTTAAAGGACGGCAAGTTGTCTCTTGTCTGGAAAACTGTAAACACAAGTCAATTTTCAATGCTGTTGTTTTTCTGGTCAGTCTCATCTGTGGGTATACCTCTTAAAGTGCACATGAAGCTCTTATTTACTTAAAAACTGCATTTAACCTGCAAAATGCCATATTTTAAATGTATTAGACATGCTGAGTTTAGATAGGTTTTTATGAAAAATAGATCCTGGTTTTGAATCAGTCAGATCAAAAACTAATTTTTTTGTATCTTTTGCCAAATACTTTTGCTGAATATTTGGGGATGTCACCAGGATAGCTCTTATGCTGAGAGAGCCATTTGTGCTCTTTATCTGATAAAAGCAGGTAATGGATTTGTTCAGAAAGTTCTGGTGCTTCAAGTACTTTAAGTTTCGAGTAACAAAAATGAGCCACACTAAGTTTTGAAGGCCAGTCTGCACAGAGATTGATTTGACGTATTCTTGTTTGTTTTGAAACAAAACACTATAGATAAAACTATTAATACTAATAATGAAAATACAACATTAGGTTGTTAGGTTAGGTAAAAATATTATAGTTATTAAATACTAATAATTATTGAAAATCATGCCGTTGAAGGCTCGGCGGTGAGCAAGCATGTGGAAAACCTGTTTGAAATCATTTTTAACCATTTGTACATGGGCCTTTTTTTCTATGTAAGCCAGCACATTGGCGGCATCTTGTCATGCGTCATTACAGGCTGACTCAGTAAGGATGAAGGAGTCGTACTTCCCAGCATCGACTTCAACTCTCTCCAGAAGAGCAGCAATATCATCACATTCGCTCCCCGGATCATTACATCCTGGCTGCTGCACCTTGACCACTTCGTCTGTCTGTATGATGCGTTTGTTGAGTGCTACGGATGTCATCTGTTGTGTGTGAAATGACGCGATGCTGCATGATACAGTTGGTGTGGATTGCACTTAAGGATGGATAACAAAAAGTTAACATAAGAATGAAATCCCAATTCAGTTGTTCATACAAAAGGCTTGTTTTACTGGAGCAGCAAAATGGGTGTCTAAACATTAACCAACTTCTAGCTAATACAATACTAGTTTTGACAAGTTTTGAAAAACATACTCACTGTGAGCGACATGCTGAGAAGATTGCAAATCTTCTTATCTCAAACCTTTATATGTCTCCATGTCTTTTCCCCCTTGCTTTGTTTTGCTACTTTGAGCTATTATTTCCACTTTAATAGCATGCTATTCATTTGGGTGCCATTTTCTTGTATAGAGAGGTGCCTAGTTAACAAAGAGAGAAAAAAAGCCATTAAAATGGATGGCTTTCTAATCAACAGGAAGCTACCAAGGCACGGAGGCACAAGTTGGTCTCTGAAACCTTCTTAATCATCCAACAAACACAATTATCGGCATCATTTCCCTGTGAGCCGAGCTTGGCCCGTGTTGTTTGACATCTGAAGTCACGTTTTTACCAACTTTCATGAATTCATTTAAAGTAGGACACCGAAAGATAAATCTAAACAAAAAGCTTTCAAAATGGAACAGCTCAGTTTGATCAATGATAGGATTGTCTCATATGTTTACTTGCATTTGTCTGTCTGAAATACAGTCCTGTGGTTGTTTTGTTTTTACCACTTTGCTGTTGAAAGAAGAAAAAAAAATCCTGACAGAGAAACTTGTGTTATCTCAGCAGGACGTCGTGCAGCAAGATCCCTCGCTGTCGTATTTGTTCTCAGACCAATATGCTCAGTAGATTCCACTTAGTTCATCTTCATTTAGAAATCTGGCTGCTTGCTGAAGAATGTCTCTGAGCCAGAGTGAGGTTGGTGTTTTATTATTTTTAATTCTTGGGTGTTTATGAGAGATTATACATCAATGTCAAACCAGAAATCTGCAGCAGCATATAGCTGGAAGCTGTTGCTAAATGAATGCTTCCATTTTCTCAACGTACTATATGTGGGGGGTGCTATGAAGGTGCAGAACAGACTTGACATTATTATTAATTCAACACTTTTGAGATTATATGAAACTCTTGCAGTGCTTTTACAATTTAGGATCATATTATTAGTGCGCATACAGTGCCAGGATTTGTCTAATTACTCCCTCTCATGGGCTGCCAGTTCATGGAGATGTGTGACAGAGTCGACAGTTCAACCGCTAGCTGTTGAGGACCAAAACAGGACTTGATTAGCGATGCCTCTGTGGGGATGCTACTCTGTACAGCTGTACAGTTGTACTGACAGCAAGGTATCAGCCAGATTCAAGTCGAGGAAAAACAGGCATAACAAGAGAACCAGCTCAGCTGCACTCTTGTGCAAGCAACAGTCCTGCAGCTCCCTTGACAGCTCTATTAGTGCTAATGACTGTAGGTTGTGTTACTCTGTGGCACAGATGCACCTGGGCTGCAGGACTGAAAAACTGCTGGACCAGCGTGAAAGCATGTCGACTCACAATGAAGCCCTTTCATAGGTAAATTATACGGTAAAAATACATCTAATACAGAATAAAGCATTGCTCGGTTTAATCTCCAGCCATTTCACACACCTCTTAGAGTTTTACAGGAAGGGCGTGCACTTACCTGACCTGTGGATACCTCTGACAAGATAATCTCATCACAAGGTCCATTTAGTAGCTGTTCTGGAGCTTTCAATCATATCACATGATTACCACTACAACAAAACAATTTTTAAAGGTGCTATTGATACCATTGATAACATCCAGCTACTAGATGACGCACTCCCCCTCCCCACTTCCATTACATTCCAGCGGTTGCCAGTTCGTTGCACAACATGCATATTTCATGGTCGAGTCAAGTGCGACTCAGACTCAGTCATATCAAGTGATATGATTTAGGTTACTTTGTGCGGTGGTGTTTCATATAATGTTATCTAAGGTAATCTTAGGATATGGCTAGCTAGCTTTAGGTAACCCTTTTTTCCCCATCATTTAATAATTACAGGGGCCCTATATTGCAACACTATTCGTAAAATGACGTCTCAATTAGGTAAATATTTACATTTTAATCAAATCAAAGAGTACAGTACAGTACAGTAACATTAGTCAAAGCGTTTTCTTGCTGAAAGCAAATCTCATAGCGGATTATAAAAAAAAACAGCTGAGCGCCACACCAAAAATGGCTACAGAGAGAAAGGACAACTGTATGATCATGTCAGTATTTTCAGATTTTTATGTTAACGTGAGATAGCTAATATGTGCTAACATCAGTGTCCATTTTTTCCACACTAACTGGCAACTATAACACGTGATACCAACATTGTTATACTATTGGTTCACAAGTCTTGTTAGAAGCAGGAACCAAACATCAGACAGGTCACACAGACAAAACAAAACATTCATTTTGGACCCGTCAAAATTTTTATAGTGATTAATTCACAATCATAATATTTGTTTAGGAAAAGTGATACTTCCTTTCACCTTTCTAAAAGTTCTGTTGCAGGCCTGTAATCCATCATCCACCCATCCAATCATTTCATTCAGCCCAAATGAAATGATTGGCTGGCTTACCTGCCTGTCTACCTGCGCACACTCTGCTCGTGCACTCATTGAAAATGAGTTTTGGAGGAGTGGCTTTGGAGGGAGGCCTGAAGGGAGGGGGTAGGAGTTTTTCGGTTTGATACTTTCAAAATCTAGCTGTCTCTTGCTAGTTTCTCCAATGTTACCTTCCCTAGCTTTAAGTACAATTTTGAGGTACTTGTACTTTACTTGAGTAATTCCATTTTATTTTTTAGTTACTTTATATTTTTACTCCACAAAATTTCAGAATGAAATATTGTATGTTTTTACTCCACTACATGTATTTGTTACATTTAGTTACTAGTTACTTCACAGATTCATGTTATTAATACAAAAAATTATCAAAAAATAAAATATGATATATTAAAAATAATTGATTACGCTACACAGCAGCATATATATTAATAAAAAATGCGCCCCACCCTTAACAGCTGCAACATTAAAGTGAATATATATTATACTGAAATATACGTTATTCTGCATAATGACTACTTTTACTTTTGGTACATGCTAAGACTTTAGTACTTTTACATAAGTAAAATTTTGAATGCAGGACTTTTATTTGTACTGTACCACTGCATGCTCATGCATGGGTCATGCAGTCCTACCAATGGTTTCACACTATTCCACTGATCTACAGGTGGCGGTGACACACCAATATATGCTGCAATGCTCCAGCAAAGACATGAGGAAGAAGACTGCCAGCAAGTTAACATGGATGTTAAGGATTCTGTATTTAAAATACTTAATAAATTAGCTTTGCAAATGTTTTATGAGGAAAGAAATGCATTCAACGCGTTAGAGTTCAAGGATACACACAATGGGTTTTGGTGAGTAACACTGAATGAAAACAGAACTTTTGTTTGTTTACAAGAAAACTCCACAGGACATATTTAAGTTACTACTGATGCAAAACCAACATTTCTTACTGCTGCTCCTTCACATTAAAAGAATTCAATTTGAGAAACATGTGGTGGCTTTTATTGTGAAGCAGTCACAGGAAATGAAATGTATTTGTCACCGAGGTGAGATCATTCATCAAAAATGTGTGGAACAGTTTTAATTATTGACTTCTTTATTAAAACAACATGAGTTTGTGCTGTTTGTAGCTGCTCAAGGAGTGTTAAACCGTACTTACTGTTACCACGGTAACCACAGGTGTTGCAAAATCAACCAAGACTTAAATATGAAGAATTAGAAGTGCTCAAAAAAAAAGTGTATTTGAACATAAACAGTTTGAACATGTACTGATCCATCTGCTGATGGAATTCGGAATGAAAGATTTTGCCTCTTCCATATCTTCTATCTATCTGATTTCGGGTGCTGCAGTTGTGACGAACATTTGACTAAAATAAAAGGTGACATTAATACTTTTGGCATCTAGATAGCACCTGTAAATATATCTAATTAAACTCTAAATGTCACCAGAGGAGGAGAGGAGACAGTCTAAAGACTTCGCTGGATAGATTAATGAAACACTTTTGTGCTGTTGTTGAAATCCAGAGTGGGATTATGTTGATATGATATAGAGAATCTGCGTCATGTGTAGGCTGCATACATGATTCATATGCATGATTCACTGCAAGAAATGTCACTCCATTCACACTTAGAAATAAAATTGTGTAAATCCATTTTGTGGGAGGCACAGGTTATAGAGCATTCAGATTTCATCTTTTGGTTCAAAGTATAAACTTTGTTGATACTAGAGGAGAGCACAAAAGGAACAATTTTGTCTTAAAATATGTGGACATGCTAGTAATTTTGAAGGGGTCTCACATGTTTCCAGTTCTAAACTACTGTAGGTTTGTAATCACCACAGAAATTTACATAGCTTTTTATTAATTTAGACCTACCGCCATGGTGCTCAGGCACCACTGACAAGAAGCATTCAGAAAAAATTTAAACATTTCTATGAATATCACAATTTCTTCCATAAATGATAGGCTGTGAAATATGGTGCATACCACTTCGGAGCCATCAAAAGGAAGCTTCAGGGAGAAACTGCATGAGGAGGCATTATCAGGCTTGTCAGCATGGCCTGTCTAAAATAAATACCATTTGCATCTTTCTTCTATTTATCATCTGTTGCATTATGCCTGCTGTCCTCTCTCGTTGCTGATTAAATTTCCATTAGCCATGCTTACTAGTTGTGCTGGGGAGGGAGCGCCTGAAAAATGCTCTTTGAATGTGATTGCTCTGAGAGAGTCGAGGTTGGGTAATGACATGGTGGCATGATTATATTTTTTGGGGATATGCACCGTGTGACAGCGTGTCTTTTTCCAGAGCATTTCTGGCTTCTGTCTTGGAGGCTGGCAGGAGAAAAAATGGAAATGCAAAGAAGGAGACTCTGCGAGATTGAAGGGGTGGAATAGAGGGAATAGATGGACGTTTCAATTGGAATGAAAACATCTTTTTGCGTACCCCATTCTTGTATTAAGATGAGAACCACTGCTTGAGGGTGTTTGGGGAAAAAAAGCTCTCAGGAAGTGCGTAAGAAGTAACGCTGAGCCCTGCATCTGCATTTAAACATGGACATTAAATGTACCTAAAAAGTCTCAGTTTAAGTCATGTTTTCATTAAAAGTTTTAATATGAATGCTGTAGATGTTGATTCAATTCAGTTAAGTTTATTTATATATTTAGTCCTAAATCATAAATGTGTCTTATCTTAGACCCTCAATAAATGAATGATCGTTATATGAGAAATAATTCTGGTAATACCCATTCGTTATGAAAACTCCTACCTCTGGTCACAGGGAGTTTTATGCTTTTAGCAATGGTCTGTTGGGACTAAAAAGAAGAAGAGAATGTGTTAATTTTAGCTGTGATAGGCAAACGCTGTGACAGAAATTTAATCAACAGGAAATTGAAAAGCCACAAATGTGGTCTTTGGGATATGCAGTGTAAAAATATAAAACTAGTGACCATCGTAAAGAAACAACAGATGACTGCTTTCAGAAAGCAGACAAAGGTTTATGGAGGCATGAAGCTGCAACTTTCTCTAACTAGCTGCAATTCTCGCGGGTCCCCTTAATGGCTAGCTGGATTGATTAGTGCGGGGAGGATGGGCGGCCGAGCGGCCTGCTGCCTCATTACTCTCAGTTTGCAGGTGTTCTCGATGCTTCGGTGCCCCTGCTGCCTTGGCACAGAGAAGACAGAGGACAGAGACCAGACCCACCTCGTTCATCTTGCACGCTGTGATGGAGGTCATGCAGGAAAGCACTCTTGCTCAGAATAAGTCGCTGGGAGTGACAGATGGAGTCGCAGAACGGGAGGGGAATCAGCTAAGCCTCAAAGTGTTTCATTTGTTTTTCATCTCAGGAAGGCGGCTGCAGGCACACTTTTGATGACAGCACCCGCCAGGCTTACTTTATGGTTATGTAAGGCACCCTGACTCTGTGTGTTTGAATTTTACTACATCTTGATGAAACCTGTGAATGTATGCACTGATTGCGTGTTTATTGTAAGGTTTGAACAGCGCAATATGTCTACGCTTTGGTAAGTTTACCTTGCGAAAGCATGGCAAAGAAATAGCTGTGGTAGCCACATAATGAACATAAAAATAATGCACTCATGTCATTTTATCAACATGTATTGAAATGTAACGCAAAATATACTCATGTACACACACATGCTAGAGTCTAGAAATAAGAGTCTAGGAGGTGACAAAGAGCAGGGTGGGTGAAGATTTGACCATTCAAGCTAACCCTGTCTCCTAGAATTTATGTTCATATACTACTAATATACTACTAATTTTGTTTTGCCAATTATGTTTTAATTGGAAATGTATTTGCTGCCTTAATTATGTTCACTGGCAAAGTTTTTTTAGAAAGCACTACATGGATGTACTGCACACAAAGGGCAGGCAAGCATCAAAAGTGCTTTGGTTAAGGTTAGGGAAAGATTGTGGTTTCGGTTACATGTAAGTAAACTTGTCCTGAAAAACATTCATGTGTACTGGTGTGATACTTGATGTAGATGTTAACATGTTCACACATATTGTACTTGCATGTACATATACACACACATATATGCATACATACACACATTTGAAAATCGAGCACAAAAGGTACAACCAGTGGGTCTGTTGGTTAAACACATTAAGATAAGGTCTCTTAGGGTGTTACTGGGATAGATGTCCTTCTTTGGCAAGATATGTGATGGTTGGAGTACAAGCTTGCCGTCATGTTTTACATTATATACAGTATACTTGTTTGAGTCTTTCCTCCATTGTCTGATTGTGGTTGGTTGGTTTTGTAACCAGCAACATTCTTTGTTACCACAAGGAACATCAGCTGGTATCTCTTAGCATAAAGCAGACTCCCAGTACTTTGCTGATTTTGGACAATTACAAAAGATATGGGTGTGGCCACAAATTTGCCCACAGCCTCTCCAGCACAATGATAATGACCCTCCAATAAATGTGGATGTCACTTGTCCCTGGGGTTCTAAAATATCTTGTTTTTTGAGCAATTTGCAAAGATAGAGGGGGGTTAAGTTTGGTAACTCATTGCACCACAGAAGGACCACACAGGAGAAGAGTTTGGAATGAGGTTATTACCGTTTTGGGTCTTGGCAGATACGTTCATTAGCAGCCTTTCCTCATTATGTGATAAAAACCTAATCCGGGCAGCAATCCGTTTCTATCAAAAGGTATTTGCTGCTGCAAATGAGTAGTATATACTCGTAATTTCTAGAGACAGGGTTGTTAAAGTATTTATTTGAATGTCATCAGTAGAGATATTTAAAATAAAGGCAAAACAACATAGATTTGTTCTTACAAGCTGCCTTGTCAAGTGACAAAATCTGAGGGCATAACATCAGCCGAATAGCCATCTAGCTTGTCACAATTGTCCTAATTGCCGTGTTAGAGCAGGGATACGCCTGAGACGCAGGTCTCATTATTCTGACTTTCATTTCACGAATACTTTGCAAATTCCTTCTTCCTGACTTCAACTGCTGTCACTTATTGTTCCATCTCTGAGCAGAGTAGTTCTGGATCATAAACTCCATCTCCTCACATTTGCATATTCTCTCCAGAGCCACAAAGTCTGCATTTGCCTCAGCTGTCTCCTCAGGTGAGAGGGTGTCGCACAATCACATAAAAAAGAAATGTTTCAGGCCATGCCAATTGCAAGGACACTGCAATTAAGCAATGTGACCACACCTGTTGTGTAAGTCTCTTGAATTCATGCAGCTTATTTTTGTGTGGTGCATTATCTTGACAATCTCTGTGGGCTTTAATTATTGGAACACTTAAAGTGTGTTGTAGTGAGTTCATCAGTGCTGTGTAACACTCAACACAGGGCTGCCAAGAAAGAAACGAGTAGGTGGGCGGGGGGCAATTAGAGTGTAGAGCAGCTTCCACTCAACTCTCGTCCCAGAGGAATTCTGTCCTCACATTGTGGTTCCAGTCAATAATTCAGCCACTGGATTTAACCATTTGTCATCATATCAAACTCCCCATTGCCGCTTTGACTGGCTTTTAGAGGGGCTGGAATAAAGGGTTGTCAGGGTGGAACAGTGCATCCAGGTCATCCTATAACTAAAGAAACCACAGAACGCCATGGCTAGAATATTGCTGAAGAATTGATCATGTCCCCCAGACTAAACTTCCTTTCAAACGACACCTACACGTGACCCCTACATATGACTACTACAAAAATGATTCATATTACGGTTTCTGATCTGGGAATGCTGTAGTAAAGGTTTGATTAGGTTTCGGCACATAAAGTACTTGGTTACGGAGAGGGAAAGATTGTTGTTTGGCCAAAAAAAAATACTTAAATAAGTTTAGGATCATAAGTTAATTCTTGACTTAGGAAAGTAAATTTGAGTAGACCAAACAGTCCGTGATTGATACGTAACTTTGATGCTTAACTTTTAGTTCACCATGGACAAGAAGTCCTAAAAGTGCTACGGAGGCTATAAGTGTTTCTGTTGCTAGTAGCAACCGCTATCGCTACAGTTTTATAGCAGTTACAGTTTAACTGACATTGTTAATGTTCAGACTTTTGCCAGATCTGTGACCAAGCAAATATTCACAGACATCTTTTATTTAAACAACAAATGCCCTTGTTGGAGCATTATCTCTAGGTACTCTTTGTATTATAGTTATTTTTATGATGGTTGATTTGTGATTTAGTAGAATCTAGTTTCCCTGCAATCAGTTTACTGCTAACCAAGCTAGCCACTATTCTAGCTATCTGAGGATAATGTGTTGCTAATGCAACATTCTGTATTAACGATAACTGTTAAATTACTGTTGGGCTTAGCATATGTATTTGACTCTTTACACTTTACGGTATAATATGTAACATTTCCGCATTAAAATGTCTTAAAATGACTAGACCTACGTATGTTATATATTTTGTTAAGTTGTGCACTTACATTATGTTTCCAACAATGTTCAAACCCAGAAAAATACTTAATTTTATTCAAGTTAACGGTGCGTTTCATTTGGTGGCCTGTCAATGGCGTCATATCCCCTTTACCCCCTCTAGTTGCTATAACTTCATGGGAAACAAGGAAACACCAGATGACATGTCAGAGAGTGAGGAAGGAAGTCGGCGACCTAGCTAGCTACCCACTCTGTTGTTTACTATTGTTTGTATTGCTCACTTGTGTTTGAGCACGATTATTGATTGCCATTTGCTGCACGTTCTGTCGCCGAAGCTGTCCCTGTAAACTTGTCCGTGAACATTTCTGACTGAGTCATGTCAGATAGATTTTCATTGGCAATGGTGATGGTTTAACAATGAAGACGACTCCCATTATCCCACGCTACTTTGCGACGTCATCAAACTTTAAACTCTTGTGGACTCTATGTATATATTTAATAGATTTATCACAGTGTTGTACTTCCTCTAGGGACTTAATGTTAATCATTCACTTGAATCCAGTTTCCCTGTTACTGCACTAATTCATTTTTAGCCATGCTAACTCTAGGGATGGCAATGTCAGTCTGCTGATTGGTCGGTCCAGACTGAAATATCTCTACAACTATCTCTTGGGTTGCCATGAAATTTTGTACAGACATTCATGGTCCCCAGGGGATGAATCCTACTGACTTTGGTGATCCCCAGACTTTTCCTGTAGCACCACCAGGTCAACATTTGTGATTTTAAGTGAAATGTCTCAACAACTATTGAATCGATTGTCATGACATTTGGTACAGAAATTCATGTTTCCCTCAGGATGAATTATAATATATTTGATGATCCTTTACCTTTTATCTAAGTACCATTATCAGTTCAACATGTTGTCTAATACTTTGGTTTATGACCAAATATCTGCAAAACTAATGACATTCCCATCAGCCTCAGCTGCACTTTGTGTTTAGTGCTAATTAGCAAATGTTAGCATGCTAACACATAAACTAATATGGTGAACATGGTAAATGTTATACCTGCTTAGCATCAGCATGTTAACATTGTCCGAGTGAGCATGTTAGCATGGCGAAGTTAGCATTTAGCTCAATGCACTGCTGTGCCTAAATACAGCCTCACAAAGCTGCTAGCTTTGTTACAATATATTGATTTTGCCATTCAATGTTTTTACATTTTCCCAAATGCTTTCAGTAAAGACTTCATAGACCAACCTCTGTCTTCAACTTTTTTTGGAAGTTTGTTTAGCTCTGTAACTGCATAGCTGTGCACCTCCAAACATAGTGAGGATAGAAAAACAGCTGAGCTTGCATGTCAACAGATCTGTCTCTGTGAAAACTGAGCAAACTCCAACCACTGACCATGGGATACAGTTGAAAGCACTATAAAAAGCTAGTAAGATGACCTTGAGTTGGGATTGTTTTGTCAAACTTATTGGTTAAAGTTAGGCAAACATTGTGTCTCTGCTTGTCTCATATTTCTGTCCTGCTGCAGATGAAAGAAGTAATGGAATAATGTATGTTATTGTTTACAAAAGTCCATACATGTTTTTACTATATTATTACTATATAATATCACCGCCCCCCCAAACAAATGTCCATTAAAATGTATGTTAAAAACGAATTAATTTAAAAGTGTTTTTATACACAAGGAACTATTTTGCTTCTAGATACGAGCCACTTGCAGGAAATCACAAAGTATCTGCTCATTAAATGGATGACTTGAATATTTTAGTGTGTCACATGTTGTTATGAGTAAATGATCCTATTCCAGTGTGGCTGCAGAGTGTGTATGTTCAGTCAAACACATGAACACATATAAAAGCATGCCAGTGTTGTTGAGAACAAAGAGCATCGCTGTGGTAAAGGCCACATCAGTTCAACACAAACACAATCTACAATTCCATCATCAACTGCCATTTATTAGTATCAAACCACTGCTACAAAATTACATCAAACATGATGAAAATGGACTTGCATACGTGCTATACACAATGTAAGCTTTAAAGTAATTAAGTACATGGATTTTTCTTATTTCTGGACAAATATTAATATATATTTAGATATATTATATATAGATATATCAATGCCATTTAAAGCCATATATATCATTCCAGTGATCTAGAGCCTATAAATGTACAACTATATCCCTGGTGGCTAAAGGACCTTCATACACATTTGAGTAAACATTTCTATTCCAGACTTCTCATCACATTATTCTTCAGCATAATGATTTGAAGAATTAAATTAAACAAACAAATAAAAAAGAGAAATAAAAGTATTTCCATGTAGAACATTTTTTAGGATGTTCCCATTTTTTGTAAAAAGAAATACAAAGTAAATATATTCAATTTAAAGAAACAAATGGAAATGAAATGCTGCACCTCATACCTTGAACTCTACTAGAGGTCACTCCATTTAAACAAATACAACACTGAGGACACATATGATGAATTGGTGCTATGGGGAACTGATTTGCTGTGTCCAGTGTATATAAAACAATGTGTAATCTGCCTTTTGAGGTATGACCACAAATAAAATAGGATTACATTTACTGTCAGTGAAATGATGACATTTTCTCTATGGCAACCCATTCAATCCTTCATGAAAACTGACAATTGCCTGGGAGCTTCCCATGAAAACACTTCGCAGCGTGTGATTCAGTCATCGGCGTCATGGAGAGACCTGGCTTAGATAGCTTGCTTTAAAACCCAGGCATTATCTCAGGCTCTGCATCATTGCCTGGCAACTTATTTTCCAGTTCAGTGGAAATAATGAGGGACAGGTTGACAAATACTTGATGCAACCTCTTTTTAAAATAGCACCCCCCCCTTACATTGGCAGCTGCCACACTATCAGAGGGATTTCAAAGAAAATGGAGAGTCAGAAATTACTCACTGTTTTTGTACCAATTGAAATGTTTGAGAGAAAAGAAAGAGGCCTATTTCAAAAAAACTGAACCTTTTTTTTCTTTTTCCCATTTAGAACTGAATCAAACTTGCCCAGAGGCTGGTTATGGAGAAATTAATTCAAGTTTTTTTTCTTTCTCTGCCTGCATTTGACAGGAGGGATAGCTTTTGCTTGCTGTGCAACAAACATATCTACCAAAACTGAATGCTAGCACTCAAGAAACAGAGGTTTTTTTGATACTGACAACTCAGTATGCTGCTCAGGGAAGTGGGATGGTGACTGCAGGAGCCAGGCAGCAGATCCAGTGTGTAGTATGACACAATCTCCCAGTTAAAACTGACAAAGGCACAGGAAGGGTTTCATTAACCGCGGGGTCAGGAGGAATCCCTCTCTCACAACTCCTCCACTCTCCTCACTGTTCATGCTGGCTGCAGACGCCTTTGTGAAGAGCCAAACAACACTTTGACACCATGCTAATAATTTCCATAACCTACAGTGTATGCTGCCTTAATTGTGCTGCAGGATAACACTGTTTTACATATATTAATTTGCAGAATAAATACTGCAAACGTTCAGTGTTGAGTGGTCAAATCACAATACACTGTAAAGCATTATGTGCTGAAAACATATGCTGACAGGTTGAATATTTGTATTGGTTGCAATACAAAATGACTCATTGTCAGTATTTGTTCATGCTTGTCTTTTAAGACTGTAAATGCCACTTGCAATATATTGCCTCACCTCCCTGCATCAGCTTTTATTCGCAGCACAGTATACTGTATGTGCTCCTGTTGGTGCACATGGAGTGTCACGACAGTCTTTGAGTTTGTCGTGATGTTTACTACTGTGACAACCAGAGTCACACACATCATCTGCAAAATAATTCCTGCCGTTTGTTTAAACTTTTCAAGCTGTGTTTTTATTTTAGATAGTGTCACATACAGTACAGTATGTCAGTCACAGAAAAGATTAATAAACGTGCCTTTCAAACACATCCCTGCCCATACTAAAGAAGTGAAAACAAACAGCAAGGATACTTGCACATCACTACATTGAACTTTAACTATGCACTAATCATAATTATTTTAATCATGATGACATTTAACTATGTTTAATTTGTTTTTAAATTTGTATTCTATGCCACTTAGGAGTTACATGTGTCAGAATAATTGTACATGTAATTATATGATATCTGTAACTTATGTGGAGTGCTGTATTCTATATTGAGCTATTGCATGTTAGGTTGACGTTATGAACAGCCAATGTAGTGAGAAATTATTTTATATTTTTCACAGCTAAAAGACTGCGTACAGTAGTTTTAGCTTGCTGTGGCAATAAGGCTCCAAATGAGGGTTGGTTATGATTAATAAAATACTTTAAAGGCACATTCAGTACAGTACTTGCCCCCCTCCAAGAGTTCAAACAGCTGTTGTTTCACAATGCAAAAAATCCAAACTTGTAATAAATGCATTCAAACAGAGCAGTATGATTCTGATACATCGGGGTGAGAGGAGGAGGGTACTTTGAAATGGGCAATTTAAAAATTCTAGGTGGGGAATGTGGGGGCCGTAATAATACGCACTAGCATGAATATTTAAAATCCTCTTATCTTAAATTTAAAAGTGGAGAGATTTTTTTCCCCCTCAGCTGTCAGCTGGGAGCGCGAAGTGAGGCAGTGATCTCTGCAGGTGTGTGGCGTGGCCTCTTTTCAGCTTGTACATCAACATGACTTTTTCAACTGAACTTTTATGAGGTAGGTCACACAACCATGAATGTTTTAGTCGAGAGTTTATTCAGGTCACAGGATACTCGAAAGCCTGGTGCTGTTTGGGAAAAAGCTATAATAGACCCCCAGATGCATTATGGGACAAGAATGAGCAGTGGTTTATGTTTGTAAATATCTCCAGATCATATAGACTGAGCGACACACTCAAGTCAATGATGATGATGATGCAGTGCAAACAGTGGTTAATCCTATGTACTGTGGCATCCAGCCATCTGGACTCAGGAGGATTTATACAGTGTTTGAGGGTAAAAGGGGAGGGTATGAAACATGCATGATATGGCAAAATTAAGATGACTTAAGCTACACTGTACAAACAGACTTATATGTCCCTCACGTCTGGAGAATAGTCCCAGCAGTGTTTGAGTCAGGATTGTCCGGGACGGGGTTCAAATGGGTCTAGCAGTACTTTTTTAAGGGGGCAATAAACAAAACTGTGAGGAGTGCTCAAACATAATATTACTATGCCATGAGAATTGATATTAGACATATTATTTTAGACATAAACCTTTGTTTCGTTTGCAAATTACTCTAAACAAAAGATAATTTTTAGGAAATTATAAAATCAAAAATAATAGGGTGATTAAGTTCACCCCTTTGTTTCAGCAGGGTTTAAGTGTGCCACTGGCAAATATTTCAACCAGTATTTTTCTTGAAGAACTTCAAACAACTTGATAATGAATTTAGAAAATCAAACCAATTTACTGTAGCTTACATTTTGCGAAAATACGTAGCTACATTACTGTGATACCTAAAATTACTTTTTAATTTTTCTAATCATTAGATAAATATTTACTAGTGACTGCTATGTACTTGTCTACTTCTGGTAAAAATTACAAAAATTTGGTAAGTCACGTCAGACAGTTAAAGCTGAAGATATCAGATAGCATCTAAATTAGTCCCAATTGTAACGTTAGCTAATGTTAGCTAACGTTGCTAGCTTTCGCTGTCAGTCAGTACCCGACTGCTGTCCAGCTACAAGGTACCGGGCTGGATTTTGACGTGTACAGCCAGCCAACGTAAGATTGTTTACTGACCAACAGACTCATTACTCAGCTGGTCTTTTTGAACAGCAAAAAGACGTAATCCTTGCTAAGTTTTTAAAAATCGAAATGGTACAGAGTGGGGTGTTTCCTCTCCAACAAACCATCTTTGGCCGAGCATACAGGCACCCGCTTGCGATGCGCATTTACTTCGTACCTAACTTCCGAAATAAATGCTGATACAGCTTATAAAATCTAAAGATGAGAAGCCTGCTAACAGCATAGATTCTGGCCTTGATTTTAAGGAGGACATTGTCGTAATGGCACGCTCCGGCTCACACCCTGCTCCGGTGATAATGACAGCCTCTTTGAGTGCTCATTAACTCAGATATGGGTTTATATTGTAACATGAAGAATTTTATTGCAAATAATAGTGATTCGATAAAAGGTACTTGTTAATACCATTATTCAAAATAATCAACATCCAGTACATTTCATATGGAATACTAGCATGATCTTAACTGCTTAGACAAGCAACCCACATAACTCCAGACTGTCACCAATGTGCCACAATAATCATTATGACTCTGAATAGCAGTTGTTTTAGTTTATCAGCAACGGTGATTCAAATAAATCACAAACAAACATAGCCTGTTGGTCTGTAGGAGGTATGCATCTTTAGACCAGGTTTAAGAACCAAATGTTTGGAAAAAACTGGTTCCATTCATAAAAAGTAAGAATATCTGTAAAATGGCCACCTCATAAACACAGGTTAACTTTGACATGCAGCACAACCATACTCTCTGCACATCTTCAAACACGCAAGTGTGTGAAAACTATGACTACACACTGGCTCTAAAGATCAAAAGGTATCTTATTTTCTCCAAATATACACACATTGATTCTGTTCTATAATACTGTTATATTGGTTCACACCCTCTCTGTTTCAAAAAGTAGGTAATTTGATTGCAAACATTGTTCTTTTTAATGTACTCATCTGACAAAAAATCAACAACAGTTATGGCATCTAAATGAACCCGACAACATTATAAACTATGCCATACTGTGCCTCATTCAAATAAATGTCACATATCCAGTTTTACATGTTTCAAATCTATTTTTTATACATTGTTTTCATAAAGGAAGAGAATAAATATACTTCTGACCCATTTTCATTATACCTTAACATTTAAACAAGATCATATGGTGCAGTATTTTCATAATTTGTAGAACAAACTGATATCAATTTCAGTACAAACAATAATAAAAAAAATGTTTAGCAGACCTTTAAACAAATCATCACAAAACATAAAAGTAATAACAGTGTTTGTGCTTTAAGTCTTTTAACTGCGATGGCTATTTCTCTATAGATTTGCAGTTACAAGTTCATGTGAAAATACTGTGTGAACTCGGGTACTGTTAGTCCCTCAATCGCGGGGCAAAACATAACATAATCCAAATCCAAACAAGACCTGCAAATATGTTAACCTGTACGACAAATACTGCATTTTTATCAGATGCAACTGGCTTATTTGAAAATACCTGCGAGAGCC
The DNA here is from genome assembly GCF_020085105.1 of Siniperca chuatsi. Lineage (NCBI taxonomy): Eukaryota > Metazoa > Chordata > Actinopteri > Centrarchiformes > Sinipercidae > Siniperca > Siniperca chuatsi. The sequence continues at coordinate 14,615,533 of NC_058047.1, forward strand.
ATAAGTTGAGAAATTTTGTTGTTTACTGAATATAATGCCTAATTTGAAAGATAAGTCAGCTATTGGTTTATGAACATTCAATAATCAGTAATATGTCAAACAAATGAGTTGTATCTTATTGAGAGCTTCTGGAAGTGTCCTTCTAAAGGAGGTTCATTTAATGTCTATGGTACTATTAAGGCATTACAGTACAGTATCTCTGTTTACACCATGGATTGAAGATACTTGAGGATGAATATGCCATGACAGTCTTGTCAAAAAGTAAACCCTTACATTAACATTGTTTTTGAGCCTTGATATGGTTGATTTCAGTGAACAAAAAGCCACATTTTTCTCCTATTAAACGACCTCATGGTTTAATTTATTCTCAACTCTGCTGGACGTTCACTGGCCCTGTGGACACTGATCAGCTGTTTGAATAAAATGTACACTCATCTTGGAGGAGCTGTTAGCACCTTAGGCCATGTTTGTAGTGATGAGCATGTTTCTAAGCTTTATTTTGTGTTCTGTTGCTCATAATTAACATGAGAAGGACTCAGACTGGAGCCAAGCAGGTTTCTTTATTGTACTTTTTTGTACTTAACTAGAAATCTTAAGTTAGATAGCCTTTGGCTCTCTAGATGTCCTTTATTTGTTAACTGGTACAATGAAGTTGATATATTTACTGTAAAAGAGACTGTAATATATTTAAGTATTGAATAATATGTAAAGAAAAACAGAAGAAGAAAACGCTGTGCTGCAGAATGCTGCTTTCCCAGAATCCATTATCTTAGAATCATGCCAAAAGTTGAAGCCAAAAACTTCAAGCGACCTACAGGGTGCAGCTGTGGGTTTTCAGCCAGTAGATGATCAGTAGATACACAACAAATTCAGAGACAAAACGCTCCGCTCAGACGCCCACTGGAAGTGGCATGTTTCAAAGAACTGCATCTTTAAGAGAAAAGCTTAAAACAGTTGAACTTGGGCTCTGCTTTTTCTTCTCAACTGCAACAGTTTGTTGTGACATTCACGTACGTGGACTTACTAAAAAACAAAGTATGGAGTATATACTGTAGTATTTATATTTTCAAGAAGAATGTAAACATAGGGCAGCGATGTTCCTCCCTTCATACTGTACAAAGTCATGAACTGTGTTAATGTTCTTGGTCAAATGAGAAAAGCTGGTCCCACTTTAAAACCAAAGCCTACACTATATTTAAAATATAAAGATACAATACAGTATACTTTGCTACTTTGACGGCTGCCTGATCAAATCTGTTAGGCAGGCATAGTAACTGAAGGACCCATTTCAGAATACAACAAAGCACACCTTCAACACTGTTCATCCATCTATTGAGTAATCATGACAATACAGGTCCTGGAAAAGCCCTGCCTTTTTTGTTCTTTTGTTTTTTTTTCTGGGTTTTTTTCTGTATTTTTTAAGCACACTCCATAATCAGAATTTGTATTGTTAGGAATCTAAATGTCTTTCCTTTGTTCGACAACCCATAATACATTCAATACAACATTGGTATGGTAATTCTGTGTACTGAGAGACTTGGCACAATTGCTTCTTTTTAGCCATGTACAAAAACGGATGAAAATGTCAATTTTGCGCCATCGCCTCCCAGAGAAAGAGGCATGAAAGTAACTCATTTGGGAAGTTTGGGGGCTTTTGATATGAGTGGAGATGGAGTGGGGCTGGGGGTGAGCACTGATTCACAAGGTGTTCAATCAATCAGAAAAGAAGTGAAGAAATAATAATAATAATAATAAAAAAAAACATCATAGTATTTACATGACAGAAATTTCACCAAAAAGCAAAGAAAAGAAAAATTCCCCACACAAAGTAACGCTGATTATTTTCCCCTCACGGCTTTTCAACAAACTGTACCAGATTGGATTCCAGCCATCAGCAATGTCAAAAAGGATTCATAAATGCTCTCGACAGTCATTGTGTCTGGTCTGGCCTCTGCTAGTACACGCTGATGAAGGAGGAGAGAGCCAGGACCAGGTATCGGCAGGCCAGCGGGACGTATGCACTTCCTGTGCTCCCATAGGGTGCAGTGTTGGGCGCTGTGGGCAGGAAACAAGAGAAGCTCTGATTAGTTGTGATTGCACTTTCACTCAGCAGCACCCACCATTTGAAAACCTGTAGTCAGCTTGGTATGGTGCTTCCAAATGAGACTGTAAAAACTGCAATTACTGTACAACTGCCGCTGTTGTGAGTTGGTTTCTTGTAAGATAACCTCATTCTTCACAACACTGTAGCTAATGTATATTCTGAACAGTGCAGGAAGAAGGTCTTAGATCCTGAACTTAAATAAAAGTATCAACATCACAATGTAAAAAAATACACCATTACATAAAAGTTCTGCATTAAAATCCTGCAGAAGTTAAGGTACAGAAGAATCATCAGCAAAATGTACTTTAAGTATAAAAATAAAAGTGCTCATTCAGCAGAAAATTGCCCCCTTATTAGATTGTTAATACTGATGCATCAAAGCGTAAGCAGCATACCACTGTTGTACTAACTATTATATACAGTTAGTTTAGTCCAGTGGTTCCCAACTAGGCTATCACGCTGGGTATCACGCCCCTCCAAATGGTCACGAGATAAATCTGAGGGGTCATGAGACGATTAATGACGTCAAGTCAGGTTAAGCACATTTCTTCACACAGCAAATTTAAAAACAACAAATGTTGACCCACAGTGCTTCACAGAGAGACGACATTTACAGTCAGATAAAAACACAAAAACAGTTATCAAAATAAATGAGTGACAATCAATAATTATGGATACAATTTTGGATAAAATTATATACACACAAAAGGTGGTAATGGGGTAGGAGAGACAAGGAAAAAACAAAATTCTGCTACACAAATGTGTATTCATTTTTTTTATATTCTCTAATCTTTGCTTTTTTGTGAAATATAGGACAGTTATTTAAATGAAAGCATGGGAGAAGTTCAGAGAGGAAATCACTCTTTAGTAGAACTGCTAACAACTCATAGACATCTGAAATGTTATATGGGGCCCCAACTAGACACTTACTTTTTTGTAATGACTCACAAGCTAAAAAGGTTTGGAACCGCTGGTTTAATATTTAACAATCGTATTTTATAAGCTTATCAGCTACTTTTTAAAAATCTAAAATCTTAAAGCCCCTACACACTCGTAATCAGTGCTGGGAAAGTTACTGGGTAAATGTAGTAATTAGTTATAGTTACTAGTTACTTCTCTCAAAAGTAACTGAATTACTTTACCAATTACTATAGATAAAAGTAATTTCTTAAAAAGTAGTTACTAGGGAAAGTAACTTTTGCGTTACTTTGTCTGCTTTGATTCTCTTGTTAATGCACACATAGCTATATTATTTTAGTGATAACTGTCAAATTATATCTATCATTGTACCCATTATCACTGATAGTTGTTATAATACTCCCGACCACCAGATGGCAGCAATGACTAGCGTTCCTACCTGTAAGCTACACTTGGTTAGACAGTAGGATTTAGTAGAAGAAGACTTACACGAAGCTGGATGTATGTTAACCTAGCGTTGCTACAGTAGTTGATGAACCCACGTTTCTTCAGTTTATATTAGAAACATTACAATCACTATGATGAAAAGCAAGCTAACATCGCCTGAACTGTCTTCCGCCACTGTAAGGTCAGGTGACTTTAGATCATAAACTGGAACATCCGGGGAATAGGCTGCGTTTGTCTGCGGTTGTAAATTTCAGTAATTGTAATTGCGTTATTTAATTTGAAAAAAAAAAAAGTAATAGAAAAAAGTATTTAGTTACATGTCTAGATACCGCCAAAAGTAGTGGAATTACAGTAACACGTTACTCCCAACACTGCTTGTAATCCACTAACGTAGGTGTTGCCTGATTAGAACTGACACCCTTAGTGTGTACAGTCTAGGCTTGATTGACAGTTCTCTCACTATCCTGTAAGGGCGGGACAACTTAGCCTGTTATTATTCTTATTGGTCCATAGATTTTTGTGACATCATATAATTCTCACCATGGCTCCATCCAGCTTTAACCTGACTAGAGGTCTAATCAGAGTAATTGAAACACCTGTGTAGGTGTGCAGGGCCTTTAATCTGAAAAGTAACTAGAATAATAGTAACTACATCTCTCAAATAAAGTGGAGTAAAAAGTACAATATTTCAGTATAAAGTAGCATTAAATGGAAATACTCAAAGTAAAGGTACCTCAAAATTGTACTTGTGTTTGATTAAATGTACTAGATTACTTTCCACCACAGATTCTAATACATTTTCTAGTTGAGTGTCAAACCACTTATTCCCCCTTTCCTCTCTCATATTTGTGTTACAAAAAAGCCATCAGTGGAGAGAGGAGAATAGATGAGGGCAACACAAGGTCTTTTCTCCACATTCCTATTGAAAGGCGGCTTTGTTTTGTGCTGTTTGTGTTTCTCTGACCAGCAGACAGCCACAGTAATATGAACAGGTCTCTCTGGAGAGCTGCGTCAGGCGGGCAGAGAGGGAGAGGGCAGCCTTTCATTTGGAGGGGCTACTCTACCTCCTCAACACAGACACACTCTTTTAGCTTGTAGCTCAATAAAGCACACCTCACAGGTTACAAAACATGCTCTCCCTCAGCACACACAGACACATACACACCTGCATGTACAGGTTACATGCATGCCGGCGCACACACACACACACTCATATACACACAGCACAGCAAGGCAGTCCAAACAGGCTCTGCTCTACCAGGGGAAATCATGTGGTGCACAGCCCATATCTGCAGGGTGCCTCTATTTACACGGCCATGTAATTAGTTCACAATGTAACTCTTGTGATGTGGACCTCACGTTGCACAAACACACTGAGCAAAGCGAGCAGCTACATACCCACACACACATACTGTACACACACAGATACAACCATGAACATATAAAGTCCTTTTCTTCATGTATTTCTGAGGTTAGAAATGACTCGTAGCTGCACGTTTTGCAGAGGATAGTTATCCCACTGTGCTGTTGTTATTGTGGGCCGTGTATTTATTCAATAAGAACCAGCGCTGGTTGTCATTAGAGTGGCATATAGCTGTTGGTGTGTTAAAATAAATACAATGATGGAGAGATTGATCTTTTTTTTTACCAACATAATAGCTTGTTGGTGGCAATTTTCACAGGAGATGCCAGGGAGAGAGAGAGGAAAAAAAGACACACATCACATTATCACCTGACACAGTACTGCTTTTACCTGATATTTTCAAGCATTATTTGTTGGCACTGAAGTTGTTTACCTATTAGAGTGAAAACTATAGCTCTGCTGACAGATGGAAAAAGGGAAAAGTAGTAAATAGAGGAGCACAAATTGGTGCAAATTTTGATGATGTGTGTGTTAGATGCATGGCTGGCCTGTGTGAACTGCAGCCCCCCTCTTCTTTCTCCTTGTCTCTGCCTTTCTATCTTTGTCTCCCCTTTCTACCTCATTCTCTCTCTTTGTATCCCTCCCCTCTCTCTCTCTCTCTCTCTCTTTCTCTCTTCTCCTATCCAAAGTACAGGATAATGACACAGTTTTCCTGGGCTGTGAGAGAGCGAGCCGAGAAATGGTAACCATAGCAACAGCTCCTGTCCTGCTCAGCCGGCCCACTGTTGCCGGAGCCTGAGTGCGCTGCATTGTGCTAGCCACGCTAGCAGAATCATTTGTGGTGTGTGAGTGTATTTGTTTGTTTGTGTGTGTTCGTGACGATGGGTGGGGAATAGGCAGATGTCACTATTTCCCTTCTTCAGTTTCTCATCTGATCAGTGTCAGTGTAGTTTCTGGCTCGGTAAATGCTGCAGTAATCACATTAATATTTGTACACAACTGCTGTTCATGCAGCAGTTCAGGGAGCTCACAAGGTAATTACTGGATCTCTGCTATGACTAATGTTGACTGGTCGGGAGAGCTTAACCATAAAGCCCTCAGTATTTCAGGAGGCAAAGTGTTAAGTGAGGTTGGGGGATAGTCAGTGTTACTGGGTTCTTGCCTCCTCACAATGTTTGATTTTGGGCTTGTTTAATATCTCCCTGTGTCACTGCGAGAAGCAGGGGCCTCCATTGTTTTGACTGTGTGGGTTGTAACTTGCCGTTTTAATTAACTCCCCAACCAAGAACTGCGTGCAACACCATTACTCTACTTATTAACATAAAGAGAATAGAAGGGGAAAGAGACAGAGACAGAGAGAAAGCCAGCGCAAAAGAAAGACAGATACAGGGAGAAGAAGGGGGAATCAAAGGAAGTGAGAGCTGGGAAAAAAGACAGTGATTGAAAGGGGTGCGAGAGCGAGGCTGCAGCAGCAGCGGACAGGAGAAAGAGAAAGAGGGGGGGTGGTTCTGACTGAGCTCTACCTCTATGGGGTTTGAATTTAATTGCCATGTACATCAGCACCGAGCTACAATGAAGTACCAGAATCCCAGACAATATATCATAGAGAAACCAACAGTGTCAAGATGCGCAAACGCTGGGAAGACAAGCAGCGCTCCAAAGGGAAAGGAGTGGAGGAGATAAGTGGAGATGAAAGCAATACGCTTCAATTACTGTTTTGCAACCGAATTGAAATGAAAAACTAGAGCCTCCCCAGATCTAGCCAGAGTCATCCGAAAATAACAATCCTTGGTTCTCTCCTCTGATTCTGGACTGGAGCCATCATCTTTAAATAGTGTGCTGGGAGTATGAGCCACACACACACTCTCTCTCTCATGTCCTTCTTCCCTCCCCCTTCCCTCCCAAATCTCCATCGACAGCAGTTTTGTCACCCACATATCATATGCACAACAAATGCTAAGGCCCTAAACCTCAGTCACTGTTGACACAGATAATGAATCATACTGAAATATGCAACAGTGACACTTGATGCGGGGTTTGTGTTGAGTACCATCTCGAGTATTATGCACTGCACTGTAATTCATTGGAGCATCATCATTCATTAAGAAATAGTGTGAGCTCCTTTCCATTTCTCTTTTCAACCCTTTAACTATCACACACGCTGGGTTTGTAACGTTTGTGAAAATCCATCCAGAAATTCTCAATCCGCTCGCCTTAAGTTTCACACATGTTCCATAAAGCACATGTGAAAATGCAAGAAGAATTAAAAAAAATCTCCCATGTTTGTGTTGGATTGAGCCTCCAATTCATTCATTTGTCATTTAGCGGATGATTCATCCCTTGAGTTGGTCGTATCCTCCAAGCAGGCTGTCACTAGCGGCGCACAGACGGCAGCCAGCTAGGCAGCATCCCAATCCCCCCGAGGACACGGCTTCAGAGATGGGCTCTTCTGAGCAGGAGGGTGGGGGAGGGGTTCAGTGTCCTTGACCATCAATCAGTGGCCTCTGGTCCTCCCCCTGCAGCTCCCCTGAGAGAGTCCACATGAGACACTCCTGAGCCAGAACTGATCCTGTACACACCATGCTGTAAATCGGGCTAAATCCCTCTACATGCAAGGTTCACAGCAACCACCAAGGGTGTCTTTAACACAGTGGGGGGGGGGAAGGAGACTCAGTAAAGAGTCTAAATGGAATATCATGCAACGCTCATGACATTTGATGAAGGGACGCCGCGCCGTCAAAGACTGTGCTGCGCTCCATTGTCTTTTAAGTGCTTACACACTGAGAGTGTGCAAGTACTTTATAGAAGGCGATCAAGACATTTTCCATGCTTTACCTCACTTCAGTCCACTGACAGTGAAATACACTGGTCCCCTCAGCCATTTATCTCGTACCCTCGTGCCTGTAGCAGCCTGCCATATTGAGTTTGCTCGCAATTGACTTGCTGACCCATCAGCTCATTCGTCCGTTTCTCTCTGTATTCCTCCTGTTCTTGTAAAAGCAAAATGTTCATCATGACCAGATATGATGTTCAAAACCCATCACCTTCGTCTCCCACTATGATCATCACACACACTGCTGCTCCACAGAGCCTTCATTCACACAGACCTTCAAGCTCATTAGCCCCACCAATCGTTTGCATTAGTGCTAGTAATGAAAAGCCTCCATTAATAAGATGGCCTTCAGAGATCATTTACCCTCCTCTGCCTCCCAGCACTGCCATAAACCTCACCCCTCCCTCCTAACCTCCCTACCTCCACATCCTGGTACCTGCCGGTTATCAACACCCAGCAGAATGCTTTTTTGGGGCCAGAGCCCGGGCTCTAATAGCTCCTCTCAGCATCAGTATCTAACTGGAGAGTGAATGAGCGAGAGAGACGGGTCACCTGATAGCTTACTGAGTGAGCTTGGGGCTCTCGATTGCAGGCAGGCTTTAGCCTTCAGCTTGACTTAATCAACGCCTCTGTGGGGTATCTGGACACATAAGAGAGCCCTCAGCACAGTGAGGGCCAGAGGAAGGAATCCCAACAGAGAAGATATTTCCGGCGTTCTCCACACAGATACTGTTCCTTTTCATTATTGATCGACGGCTCACTTTTACAGTCTCCTCCTCCTTCTTAAGCAGAAAGTATATGTGTGTTCCCTTTATTTGAATTGAAAAGTGAAGTTATCAGTCTGGCTTTCGAGAGAATCCAAAATTCAGAGTGACCTACACGTATGTTTATTGCACCTATCAATTCAAGGACATGCTTTATGCAGGAAATCAATGAGCTTGCAAATGATGTACTTTATATGCACGCCTGATGGATAAATCTCCATTTTTAAAATGCTTTATGAATTTTCCCTTGTAGGTTTTTTTCCCTCTAAATTTAGAGGGTAAATCCTCATCAGCACATTCTGGGAATAAACAAACAAAAAAAAGCAGTACAGTGTGGATAGTTGATACTTTAAGCGAGCATTTTTAATCACAGCATTTCCAAAAGCATAATTACTCCATGACTTTGGCTGCTCCCGCTAAATCTGTTTAATGTTCGAGGCTTTATAAAATGCACAGGGACGCAAACAAATGGTGTCAGCATGTAGCAAGTTCATGCAGCCCCACATTTCCTTTCTCTCCCTCTCTCTTCCTCTCACTGTCTCTATAATAATCTCCCTCTCGTATTTGGGTCTCTCACTCCCACTATCTCTAATAATTCCCCATTCCCCCCTGTCTCTCCCTCACTTTTGAATGCTTATCAGGGTTTTATTTCTGTGCGAGTCCTGCTGTAGGTCCAAGGATTTTGCTGAGTCAGCCGCTGCTTGGCTACTGCGCCCCTGTGATGACAGCGACAATCTGGCCAGTTATGAGGAATGCTGACGACAAACCGACGCTACTTGCATCTCCATGAGCTGCTCCATCAATACAGCCCGATAACATCTGATCTCTAACCAGGAGGCAACCCTCTCTTCCTGCCCTCTCTGTTCCGCCCATCTCCTTCGCCTGTAGCCTCCTAAAATAGCAATTCCCCGCTGTTATGTATGTAGGATTATGATAAGACAGCTCTCTTTTATCAATTTCCATTATGGTGCTGATAACACAGCAGGCCTGAATGTGGAGGGTTAAGTGCATTTTCTTCTTGATGGATATAAGATAACTTTATCACTGTAGACTGCCTGGTTATCACAGTTCACCTGGGGCTAGTCGAACCTGACTGGAATTTGCTCACGCTGAGCATCTCTGCACAAGCACACGAGATGCAGCCAGAATTTGCTCAGATGGTCATACTGTATGCAGAACAATCTATATTTTTTGTTCATATTTACCTACCCTGAGCTGTTAATTGATTTCTCTCAGATCAATTCGGTGGTTTACAGAAATTGTTGGACCAAAAAGGGCCAAATCAATTGCCAAGTGATTAGCATGTGCAGTGGATTATTTCTAGCTGAGATGCTGGATAACACTTGAGGCTGCGTGGAGGAGAGGCACAATTCAATGCAGGCAAACGGCATATGTTGACATTAATTATTGCTAGCTCAAAGTCTGCTTTAGATAGTGTACGCCCATAGGCTGTGTGAGTGTCACACATGAAATATTCCTTTATTATGCCAAGACAGAACCTGAGGCAGTGAATGCACTCCAGTCTCTACTCCCTACCTTCTTGCTAACTGCCTGCAGGAGGTTCAGATAAAAGCTATAGTGTCCTGAAGTGAGCACCATTGATTCAGAGGGGTATTTTACACACACACACACACACACACACACACACACACACACACACACACACACACAATACCAAACTCAGTCTGATCCGTGTGTGTGAATGCTGCCCTTTCTAATTCACACACTGTGGGATCGGTTAAGTAGTTAACAGTTCAAGGTCTCAGACCTGGATATAAACATTCACAACCTTCCAGCATCTCCTGCCACAATGTCTGCTGCAGCTTTGTGGACAATAAAAAACAAAAACAAAACACAAAATGGTGTGCTATAGCTACATAAATGACCCTCATGACACATGTAGCTTCGGGAGATTGCAGTCTGGAATGAGAATGAATCCCTTTTTGTACTGAAAGTAGAAGACTAATTGTGGTGCTGTTAATTAATTCTTAATAGTGTGTCTGCTGTCCTGAAGTTGGGCTGCACTAAAAAGGCTAAAAACTAAGCCACTGATGTCAGATGCAGTTAATCAGGAGAGTGTATTCAAGGCAGAAATTAAGAGTGAACTTGATGTGTGTCACATTGACGCTCTTCGTCTGACATTTCTGTGGGCTCACTGCAGAATAATGAAGGATGCAGCTTACTGAAGTTATGATTCACATTACAATGGGTAGGCCTTCTTTCTACAGTTCTACAAACAACACAATGAAGAAATACAGCGTATATACTTAGGCAGTGGTGGAAGATGAAGTTTTCTGTATGTACACAGTCCTTGAGTTACATGAAAAATGCTTGAAATAGAATGTATTATTATTATTAAGAAATATTCAGATCCTTTACTTACGTATAAGTATCAATGCCACAATGATAAAGTTCTTTATTAGAACTAACAGTCTGGCAAGTATCAAAAGCAAATGTACTTATCATGCAGACAGATTGAGTGTCATATTACTACACGGTATATATTATTGGATTAGTATCAGTGATGCAGTAACATGTAAGCAGCATTTTAATGTCGTAAATGGTTGAGGTGGATCTGATTTTAACAATTTAACCTACAGTACTGTTTGGTAGTTTAATCTACAACAATGTATTGTATTTTTTAAGAAGACCATATGTTTTATATCATTATTCCATAATGTAACTAGCGCTTAACCAGACACTGCTGTTCTGTAAAGGGTTCAGCCAAAAAGGTCACTGGTTTAACAATACATTGTTATTTTATGTGTTTTATGTAAAATATTAAACTGAAAAGTAACTAGGAAGTATAGCTGTCAGATAAATGTAGTGGAGTAAAAAGTACTATTTTCCCTCTGAAATGTATTGGCGTAGTATTCAGTAGTATACAATGGAAATACTGAAACAAAGTACAAGTACTTAAGTAACTTACAGTCCACCACTGTGTTTAGGCAATACCCTTGTAAGCGTGGCAAAGCTTAGCTGCATTGGTCTGGCTGCTTTCTTGAATGCTTCAAAAAATCAAAACAGTTTAAGAGTAGACAAGTCAAGGTGGTTTGATGCACCACAAAATGCTGCCAAATAAAAACAATGGGTGCATTTGAAAGTTAAGTTTGACGCGCATCCAATTTGAGTGTTTCCAGGTTTTAGACTACTATTTGGAAGTGCTGAGTTGTGCGCACTCTGTTCAGTGACAATAACTGTGGAACGACTGGATGTTATGTTTTTATGAATAAAAGCCAGACAATATCACCTCACACTGAAACGTGTCAGATCCTAAAGGCCTTAACTCTTATCTGCTCCTCCACATCCACTTTCTTTAACCTTTTCTCTGTAGGCTTATCCTCTCTGCCGCACTGACACTATCGATATGCAACTTTCATGATTGCATTAATACCAGAACCGATGATGGTGACACATGCTCTTTCCCTTTGATGTAGGACTGCGCTTGGTGACTGCAGCTCCCAAGTATGTGAGTACCACTCTCTCTGCCTTTGTGTTCCTGTTTTTCACATGAGGTCAAACATTATTGACTGGAATCACTGAGGGGAATAAGTCTGCGTTTACCGACAAATTGGCCCGGTGGATTGACCCCTGGTTCAACTCAGCTTGGTACCAGGAGCAGCAAATATCAATGCACAGCTCCCTTTGTAGCTGCAAACAGAGCAGATGGATTCACATTTACATACAGTATTCATCATCAAGTTGACTCACAGCTCTTGTGACAGTGAATGTGAGCACGGGAAATGTCAGATCGATTATGTTGCATTCATACCATTAAAGGCAATTATGGCAGAATGTAAAGGGTCACAAAGTAGCCATATAAAAAGGGGCTAATACCATCTGTCTAGAAAATAATGATCAAAGTTCCACCAGCTATTTCAAAAATGCTCTTTTATTGGTTAAAAAGCCCCAGAATCCAATTACTGAGCTCCTCTATTAATTTGTCCTGTATAATGTGTAAGTGAAAAAAGTGAAGCAACATTAACTGAATCTGCACTTTCTCAAGTAGTATAGACCGTGAATACTTACAGTACAACTGAAAAACTGCACAAAAATATTCCACCTCTGATGTGTCACTAATCTAGTTGTGGAATTAAGAAGGGAAGAAAATTATTCAGCAACAGACTTAAACAATAAAACAGCAGCTTAAATGCATCTCCATACATATTAAGTCTGTATGTTTGATTTATACGAGTGAAACAAATCCTAATTCTACATAAGCTAAAAATATGATGTCAAAACAATAACACTTAAAAGATTTAATTGCAGACTTGCTAAGCCCAGAGCGAAAGTTCGACCACAGATTATGTAAGGTAACAAAAAACTATCAATTTCAACACGCCCCCCCTTGTATGATTCATGACAAATGTCTAGCTTCAGTCCAACAGGGTTCAGCAGCATGTACACTGTAATTGAATATTTTTCACCTTGAAAACAGAATTAGTCATATCTGGAGCCCTGCATAGAGCATCTCCAGAAGTCTTCAGATGTCAATTCTCTCTGGTATAAAATGTCTAGACATAAAGGATATGGCTGGCAATATTCTATATTATTGTTACTGTCAATAAAATCCATGAAAAGACCAAAACCAACAACATGTTGGTCCGTCTCTCTCAATCCTTTCCGACTTTTCCAGCCTGTCTGTGGCACTCAGCCCCAAGCCCATTGGTTCCTAATGAAGATGTACATCTATAAGAACGTATAAACATTTAGTTTCATGGTTTAAATGATTTCCTCAAACAGCTGGGCACGGTAGTTTTTAGCAAACGTTAATCAAAAAGGAGTAAACACATTTGGATGGTGTATGTGGGACTGACTCAAAATGCAGTGCTCATGTTCCTCGTAATGAAGGAACATGTCACGCAGTCCAACGATTTTGCATTAACATGTTTTTAATAGTTTTTGGATGACAATGAAGCTCTATAGTACAGAGGAATAAGCTATATCGGGTTTTAGATACACAGATAATACTTGTTAGTGATCAATTTATTGGAATGGAATTTGTTGACAAATAAAAAATAGAATATAACCAGACTTATTGTTTAAACACATATGCCAGGAACAAGAGTTATTCATCAAAAATTACACTTCTTCCAAAAATAGTACATGTTGTGCAGTTTTTCAGAGGCATGTTTGTTGTTTAGTTCATTGAGTGAATATAGGGATATATTTACAGGATTAATAAACCACCCTAGAGTATCCTTGGGTGGTTTATTAATCCTCTTTATGTCTGGTTAAGACTAAATCAAGGTTTGGTCTGATTCGGAACAAAGACGGGGGTTGCTAGTCATCACAAAACCCATATCAATCAGTCAAATGTCAACAAACAAAGCAAATTACACACTACTAATATCTAATTTAGTGGCAGACATATAAAAGCAATGCAAATTAACTATCATGGAAGTAGGGAATATCCCTCTGATGCTGATCTGTGCTAGGATTGCTTACTGTTCTGGTGAAAAGCACATAAGCCACATTTCCAGCATTTTTTTTTTTTTTTGCTATTTCATGATGGGATGCAGATCTGTGGCTGGAGGCCAACTGGGAGCCACCCACCATCACTGAGATCTCCCCATGCTAGATGGCATTAGGAATAACAAATGTAAAGCAAAATGGTCTAATCCGCTTGTCTCCTTTCAAATGTACTAGGACAAAAGCGCCTGGGATTCTTCAGTGCTAATTAACAGTGGCATTGGTGACAGGACTCTGGCTTGTGAGTAGCTCAGCCCATTGATTGTTTCAAACACGTTACAGTAATTCAGCAGGAAGGGGGGACCTGAATAAAAAAAGGGGCATTTATCACTTCTGAGGCCAATACAGCCTTGAGTCCCAAGATTATTTTGCCAAAGGCATCTATCAGCGTGTTCACTGACCTTTCTTCATCATTAGTGAATGTAAAGAGGGTGGGATCCTTGTCAAAAGCCTTGAATAACTCATCAGCTGCAAGGCACAATACTAAAGGGTTAATGGTTTCTGTTGGGGGCCTCTGAGGCTTTACCCTTAAGCACTTGCATTTAAATTCCTCCGTTGCATGAGAAGAACTGAGAAAGGGAGCGGGGAGCTGAGATAGCAGTGAGCTGTGCAGGATGCATAAAAGTGTTTGTGTGTGTGCATGAAGAAGTCTATCATTAACCCTCACCAACAACCCCCCAGCCATCCACCACTAATGCACATATGCATGCACACACCACCACCACCAACATGGGGAACATACTCAGCGTGTAAGTGCTTATACAGTTTAGGTGTTTGCATGTGATTGTGCGAGCCTGTGCTGCACTCTTTATTAGCCTCTAGGGGAATGGATCACACACGGTGACACCACTCCAACACTGAGAGCCTTTAGCATTAGTGGAGGGCCGGCCACTCTTGAGCAATGCCGAGGACGCCAAAAGGCTCGGAAATCGAGCCGATAGAACTAACCTTATTTAACGGCCAGACATCCAAGCCATTTCCCCAAAGAGAATGTCATGCCTGAATGTCATGACCTTTTCTAACCGCGTTTAAAAAACCTCCAAGGTCTTCAAGGTGTGGTTTGTCAATAAAAAGATTTTGAAGACTCGTGAGGAGTGATAAACAGAGAGAAAGCCGATACATATGCTCAGCTTTTAATGTGTGGTTTATTGTAGATGCTGTCATCTGTCGTTGGGCTGATTGAGAGGTTTTTCCTGAGGCTTGTGACAGTGATTGAAGCGGTGTGTGTGTGTGTGTGTGTGTGTGTGTGATCAACTTTAGTGCAAGTCCACACAGTTTTAATAGCATAAATACAAGAGAAATGAAAAGAGAGAAAACACTTTAGGGGTACCTGTGTGTGTATTTGTGCATAGACAAGAGTGTGTGCCATTTAGTGCGTGATGGGTAGTGAGGACTGATTTAAGGGTAGGGGGAAATTGTCATGAAGAGCAGCTCTCTCTGTTCAGGTGTCTCAGTGATAATTGTCTGCCAGAGTAAAACAACACTGTTCAGCAGCATTCCTGCACTGAGCAAAGAGTTCATCCCTTTTTTTTGGGGGGGGGGGCACTGAAGACATCAAACTTAACAAAAGAAGTTAAGAAGGAATTAAAGAAAAGAGGGGGAGGTGTCTGGGGTGTGATTTGAGAAGACGGTGGACAAAAATCTTTGCTGTGCCATAAAGAGAGCGTGTATAGATCCACATAATCGATAACACAATGTTTTTGAAGGTGAAACAAGTATAGGAAGTCAACAGAATTCATTTAGAAATCTCTCTCTGCTGACAAAGATAGGAAAGTGTGGAAAACCCTACTTAAGAATAGCACTAGTGAGCCCTCCTATCACATTTCCTCCAGTATGATCTTGCATACATAGTCATACATAGAGACCAAATGCCGTTAGAGTTGTGCCGTTTGCGCCTGGGCTGTTGTGATTAAGAGGAGATTGAATTCTGTTTCAGCCAAAGCTGGATGAAATGCAAATAAGGCAATAGGCAATACAGTCGTATCTCTGATGACTGACAGGCATTTTCATGCAAGTGTTGTAAGTAGGAGTTAAAGTTCAATTGATGGAATGAGCCGAGAACACAGCAATTGAACTCAGGTGAGCCCCAAACAAACCTGTTATGCCCACAAGTACTTTTCTTAGTTTTTTTAAGGTGAGCCTGCTGAAAGCAGAGCATGTCATCAAGCTGATTCAACTCTGTCTGACACATTCCCTTTCTAAATGCATTTATATGCATTGTTTATGTGCATATAATAACCGACCCCAATTGCATTTGGTTGTATGGATAATAACCAGATGTTGGATTTTGGCTAATCTAGTGAATGAAATACATAAAAAATTCTGGGCAGAAATCTTGCATTTCTAATACTACCAAAATTGCACACAATGGTCCACTACAACTGGAGATATAAAAGAGAAAACACCCACGGTATAAAAGGTTTAATAAAATGTCTGATGGCTGACAAACTTCTGTTGTCTTACCATCATATCACCCTCCCTTAAAACAGCTCATAGAGCAAACAGTTAATGCTATGGATCAAAGATTAGATCGTTGCTATATTTGCTTTCACCCTGCATCAAAATATACATAAATTAGTAAAATATGGTTAATTTACTGTATGTTTTTATAGACCGTGAATACAACTACTACAGTACAACTGAAAAACTGCACAAACATATTCCACCTCTGATGTGCCACTAATCTAGTTGTGGAATTAAGAAGGGAAGAAAATGATTCAGCAACAGAGAGACAATAAAACAGCAGCTTAAATGCATCTCCATATCATTAAGTCTGTATGTTTGATTTATACTAGTGAAACAAATCCTAAATTTCTGTGCAAATCTGGGAGGCAAGGGTTTAGCAGAGGTTGCTTTAGGAGGCAGTGGGCACAGTATCTTTACTCCTCAGGCGTCTTCTGCTGTCAGTGTCAGTCAGGGTTTGTTTAGGATGGGCAAACTAATTACTGTGTAATTCCCAACACTTATCATGGAGTGACATATAGGCACCTTGTCCCTCTAAGATTCAAATACATGGGAAAAAGCCATGTCATGGGTGGGTAGAATTCCTGCGGTTTAAGTATTATCAGGATAGCTGGCAACAAAGACTCAACCCCTCTGGCACAATCACATGAAAGACTAGTAATCTGCTGGCATCCAGCTGTCATATATGAATATATATGAAACCCCACAACAAGCTGCCCAGGCCTGACACTCAAAGTCAAAAGTGGAGCTTACAGGAAATGGCTGGAAATGTGAGTTGCCTGACAGAAGCTGTGTAATAAATGCTCAGTGTTTCACAGTATTGTGAGGCAGTGTTCATGTCTTCAACGAAAACTATGACGCAAAATATTCATTGACAGCATTTTTTCCCTGAGGAAAACAAGACTAAAACCAAATAAAAAGTAACCTATGAGAACAGAAACAAAAACAGAAAGTGTTTTTCAATTTACATCAACAAATAAAAACTTAACTATAATCTGAAAAAGGGATGAAAGAACAAATTAACTAACTACTGTTTTAATGCAAGTCATGTTAACTAACGTTACCTGTTCTTGGAAGGAAAAAATAACAGATTTATGGACTAAATTTATATACAATCCTTCATGTTTATAAGATATTGCTAGGAATGACTGCAGGGTTAATTTCTGTGGTCAACCAGCAAAATTGCAGAGCTGTTTGCTAAAGGAATGTCATTGCATTAACGTTATTGGATGTTTTCATTGCTCGTCTTAAGCTAAACCCAGACTGTGAACAGTATTTGAGTGTATACAGTGCAATGCATGCAGTGGAGAGCTCCGGTAGTTGCATTAAGTGAGTGATCGGTGTTACATTGAAATCTGTGACCCGTCAGATTCTGTGATGGTAGAAGGTCAACTATAGGAATGACAACTGTATTTATTGTTTTACTGCAGAGTGACATGGGCACTGGTATAAACAAGTAATCTGCGCCTTTTCTGCTAACCTAGTGACACATGTAACCATGGTAACTATAGACTGCAAAGACGGCGACAAGTGTAGCCTCAGAATTTGTAGAAGACTGAGACTAAAATCTCACCGACAAAACTAGTTTAGTTTTTGTTGACTAAAATAACACTTAAACTAACAACAATCAAATGACTAAAATGTGAGTTTTTGTTAAAAGACTAAGAAAACTAAAAAACTGAATTAAAAGTTGTGAGGCTTTGTTAGATATAGCAGGACTATGCACCTTAAACCTGCAGGTCTATGAATATGCAGAGGCCAGCTGATGTCTTAATGAAAGCTACTGCCTCAGCTCCTCATCCCTCATGAGTTGAATACAAAACCTGAGAGTGATGCAGAGAGGAGCCTTCTAACAACTGAGCGAGGCCTGAAGAGTGCATTTACTGTATTTCCAAGGGCAATGACAACATGTTCACAGCCTTCTCTCCATTATTACTAAAAGTGTTCTATCTTTTACCTCAAAATTACACCCATTTAACTCAGCTGAAGAGTGCTCTTACCAGAGATGAGAGAGAGGGAAGACCTAAAGCACTGCATAGTGTGAACCCACTGCAATCTACAAGTTGGCCAAAAAGCCATCTTTTCTGCCTCTACTGTAAGTGTATGGCTTTCTTCAATCATCCTCCTTAATGTACTAACCATTAGAGTCTGTCCAGCAAGAGAATATACCCTGGTGTCTCAATTATAGACCAAGACTGAATCTCCACAGCAGCCTTTTGTGGCCATAAAAGGAAATGACTATCCATTTTCTGCTCCAGCTCTTACACAGCAACTGCAGTCCTGTCTGTTGTTGGGAGCACCAAAACTCATCTTTCCAGCTGAATCGTCTTATTAATCACCCTGACTGCTGTGGCGAGAGGTCCAATTAAAGTTGGAAAAACATTTGAATTGACAAAAAACACTTTCCTTGTACCTATAACAGTGACTTCCCTTTTGTGGTATTTTCTTTGTTTCTTATTTGCTAAACTTTCAATTTAAGAGTTAGAAATGCGGGTTTCGAAAAACAGTTGTAAATACAACATCAAAAATGGGGAAGGATGTCATAGACCTGAAAGCGCTACAATGCATAATGTGCTTTGATCTTCTGGGTACAGCGGTAGATGTGTGAGATTTGGTGATCTGCAAACTCTGAAAAGTTATGCTTGAAAAAAAATATATAAGTGACAGCGACAGGGATAAAAGCACCGCCTGCAACAAGAGCTCAAATAAGGGTGGGAATACACACATAAAAGAAAGAAGATTCTGTGGCACAATTTAAAAACTGGAAAGGCTCTGACAGGTCTCAGTTTTAATACCCACCACCAATATTATTCTCACAAATACTGAGAAATATCCATAGAAGATGAACAAAGGAAAAAGTGAAGTCTGTGAAATACTTTTCTTGTTCTTCTGAAGACAGTTATTACGGTTTCAGTGTGTGCCGCTGTGTTTCTTCTGTGTGTGCGTGGGACTGACAGCACGACCAGGTTTGCATTTAATGGCCAACACTCCTGAGGAGATACGAAGTGGGAGAGATAATCAGAGGCAGAGAGGTGAGCGGTACATGTGGGAGCAAGGGAACGATAGAGCTGGAAACAGAGTCAGAGAGCGACTCAGTGAGAAAGATGTGGGGTTAGTAGAATAATCTGCTGATGGGGGGAAGGGCAGCACGGCCATTTATATCAGAGACTGACAAACAGGTGAAACGCAGCCCTGAAAATGAGGCTTTGCAGGGGGCAGAGAGGAACAGTGAAAGCTAAGGCCCATGAAATATGGATACTAATCTGTTTATATAGTTAGGATTGGAGTGAAGAAAGGTAAGCAGACCTTTGTGGGAGTCCAAAATATTTTCTGAATGCTCTGTGAGAGTCTGGAATCAGAGAAATGTCGGGATATACTGTATTAGTACTAAAGCAGACGTCCTCAGGAGAGCATTATCCCAATACTAATAAGTGTTAAACATTAGCACATATGACATGATTTAATTGTTCCAGCTCATACTGTAAACCTATCACCTGATGAGAATATCAATATTGGATGGTTTTGCAAAACCAAGAAATACGGTGAATTGCAATGGTTTTTAATGTTCAATGTCAACATTTGTAAAATCCTTGCTTTCTCAACCTTCAGTTGATTTGCTTTAACGAGGAAGTGAATTTGTAGTTATTAGACTTTGGTTACCCCTAGTGATCAGCTATGGTACTGCACTAAAAATACCTGCCTTAGATCTAAACCAGGAAGTAAGCTATTTAATTGCTGGACCACATGGCAAAGTAGAATACGCTGACATGGGAAAAAAAATAATGGAGCTTGGACGCTATTCCTGACTCTAGTGTCTTTCTGAGTGGAGCTAGTCTGCTTTTTTATTTGTCTACACCTTAGACACACAAGGAGGACAAAGTACACTGTGCATTCTAACTACAATCTCCTGCATGAAAGTCTGATGTGCTACGTCAATCCACCACCTGACCTCCACACCCTTATAATCTGCTTATCTACATTTAGAACACACTCCTCCCTGCAATGGCCAGGAATGCTGTCATTAGACGTAAATTGTGAGATCTAAATCATCCAATATGGACGTAATTCCTAGGCATACTGGTCTACCCATTCATGTATCATCATTTGGTTTATGTATAGCAAAAATTGCACAATCAATATTCATTTCTGTGTTGCCTTGGCTTTTAAAAAAAAGTTTCCTTTTTTGAAGCATATCTTAAGTGTTTCATAATTAATTAACCAAAGCAAATAAGGAGAAAGAGACATCGCATTGGTTTAGAGCACCCTTCCCAGCATAGTAAAACACAAAATCAATTTCATTGTCAGTGTCTCCCACATTTAACTAATCAGTATTAGCACTCACAATGTGTTTTAGGGCACTGTAATAAAAAGCCCAGGAAGCCACAGCAAAAGAGAACCTAACCCGTAATGACTAATATCACACAAACAACTGAGTACCAATCAGCCAAATAGCAAAAATAACACTTCCCTTGATTCATACTCATTAGAAGGAATTACAGAGAAAGAACAGAAGATCATAAGGCAATCATATTGTGTGCTATTATAATATTAGAAGTAATGGCTTTCATTTCCAGAAAACATATGCTGTTACAGTGTGGTAATGCAAATGTTGTCTTAAGGAATGGGAACTGTTGATCATTTAAATGAACTCTGGAAACACTGGCACACTTTGATATTTCAGAGGATCATGCTGTAAAGCTCAAGAGCGCTATAAAATGAGTTAATTGGTGGTCTTACTACTGTAAGTGCTGGATTTATCCTGTATAATGCATTATGGGGAGTTTTGTACATGGGGGCGTTTGTTTTCCTATTTACTTTTCATTAGATATATAATATACATTTGAGCCAAGAGGAAAATGCCAGTTTTAGTTCATGAGCACAGCCATTGTGCCTTCGAACCAGTTTACCACATAAATAGGTTTCCGACGTGGGAAGCTCACAGGCTTCGAGTTCCACAGGACAAAACCCATCGTCTATTTACATTGTTCAAGGATCTAGGGGTCAAGTATGATAGATGACATGCCATCTGCTTATCAGGCCCTTCCAGAGATGATTGGAGGAGTTAACACTCGGTAAAAATGAAGGTCAGCATATCATCTCAAAACAAACTGTACGGGACAGGAGTCGGGGTGGTGGTGTGGTAGCGAGAGGATGGTGCAGAAGGGGTTCGCACGGCTCTTGATCTTGCCACCATATAACTGATAAGGCTGGTAGAAAATGCACTGCCAAAAAGGATTATCTGTGGGTAGCTCAGTGTGTCTGACACCAGGCATGCTGGGTAAAGAGAGGCAGGGCTGTTTACTGTAGAGGCTCCTCGAGCGGTTTAATACTGTAGTCCAGTCCTCTAGGATTTACAGTATCAGTCTACTCACAGACAAAACCCCTTATCAGTGGGAGATGTTCCATCCTCTTGAATATTTCATAAGTGCAGTGTATTTATACTGCCATTATCTGGGGGTGACTCACAAACCCGAGTAGTTAGTAGTCACACTGGTGACTATATTGTAATTACCACTTCAACTTCAGCACTTCTGGCTCATGCTTCTGGCTACAGAAATGTAAAGGAAAAGTATACATTAGCATTGTTAGCACTGAGGTGTATTTTTGAGCTGTTGTTTGGTGAAACACAGCTTCTAACAGTTTCCCATGCTCAGGAGTCCTGCGTGGTTCACCTCATGATGAAGACTTTATCCGTAACATCTGGGTGACGGCAAAAAACACACACTGCATTAGTATGTTTTTAGTTTAGTGAGAGTTCAGGAACTCAGCTGTGGTTGATTTAGAGGATTTTGAGGGTTGCAGGAGGAGAAAGGTGGCAGAGTCGGTGCTGTGTGTGAAGTTAGAGCCATGGGATGGAAAAAAGCCCCTTTTAAAATCTGGTACCTGCTTCTATTTCAATTTCCTAGTGTCAGACTGCTTATCTGCTAAGCTGGAAATGTCTGAAAAGACAACATATGGATGTGAACCAAGTTGGTTTGAAAAGAACTGTGGAACAGATGAAGATAGTGTTATGTAATTGGTGACGTGTGCTGATTGACAGTGATTGGTGTGACTGATTGTGTCTGGGGTGAAACAAAGGACAGCCGGATCTATTCAGCTCATTCACTGACATCCAAGGAATCCAATATCAATCTCTAAGTATGCGTGTTCTTCTGTACAATGTCAGAAATAATCCTGATGGAAATGAAGGGCATGCTGTGGCAGCAAAAACTTATTACTGTGTCTTAAAGAAAGAGATACCTTTAATATTCTTTTAGTTTTTCCTTCCATGACTTTCGTGAATATTTAACTTTTTCCTGGGCACACTAGTTAATTTAGGATAAACCCATTATTTAGGTTATCAATAATGATCTGTATTGCAGTAGTCCATGTCCATTGGAGCATATATTTCAGAATATAATGCAAGAACTTAACATATACTGCTGCAGGGCCCAAGAGCAAGAACACTCTGCTTGTTAATCGTTAATATTTTCAGTAAAAAGAATTGTAATATACACATGCTTTTGTGTTTTTAGAGCAATGAGCTACAACATGTGAATAATTTACAGTGAGTTAGTGAATATGGGAGGCAGTTTCTCAATTTCAACGGCTCAGATGTTATGGCTTTCATATTGAAATATGACTAGAAATAGAACTTTTATTTGATGTGACACCATATTGACAACAGGCCCCACAGACAAAGTAAAGATGCTGTTTCAAACAAAAAGAAATACAGTGAATCTCAAAGTCACTTTGCCTTCATTACAAGCCAACAGCTGAGCAACCAATATTCAGGCTCAGCAGAGAGGCTGTTCCTGATCCAGAATGCACTGCCTCAGTTGAACTGGGTGAACATCTGAAAACTTTTAATTTAAAATGTTACTTCAAACTGTTACTCTTTTATCACTATTAATTCCCACTGAGGCCAAACATGAAAAAACCACTATGATAAAAAAGTCCTAAAATTATTAAACTTTAATGAACGCAGCAAAAGATGCATTATATATTAGGGCTAAAGTTAGAAAATGTTGCAACAGTATTTTGAAAAACAGCTGCAGATTTAATCACCAAAGTAACGCATTACATGGTTTCAAAGACAGACTAAATATCCTTATGAATTTTTTTTAAGTAATAGTTAGTCTAATATTTACAAAGTGATGGCCAAGAGAGAATATTAATTTAGAACTTAAGAGAAAAATGCCAAGTTGTTTATTATTGAAAAGGCCTAGCGCAGTGTAATATCAACAAAATGTGCCTTAGGGTCCAACTTGTACCAACATCAGATAAAGTAAAGATTTGAAAAAGGAAAAGCATAACCTAACCGTGTTTAAAGTCATCTTCCAAAGAAGACATTACCCCAGTTTCAGACATAAATTAGCCAGCTATCCTTTGATTAAAGAAGCTTTATATGCTCACTAAAATAATTTGATTAACACAGCTCCCTGAGCCTTGGGGAGCAAAGTGAGTGACTTTCGAATTTTGGAGGACTTTGGAAGAATACTTAATAAAGTAGATTATCTCTTTGATGTTGTGCTCTGGACTTCGAATAAAGAAAGATATATGACCTACCCTTGCTCTAAATCAATCAGAAAATGGTCTTCATTAAGATGGTGAGACTTTCAATTTCAAAACATCTATGTACAGAAACTGATTTGACTCTTTGTTCCCCTGCTAAAATGCACACAAGCAAAATGCAGGGCACCATTCTGGATTAAAAGTTAACAACTCTTAAAGGTTGCTCCATCATGGATCCTCTTATGACCTACTCCACAATATTATCAAGACACATAAACCTTCATGGACACATTAATCTCTTCATCCTATCTCATAGTGCTTCATGTTGGGTAGGGGGGAGGGTCAAATAAATGCTTCCCATGACAGACTTCCAGGATGACAGCATCAGAGTTACCTCCTCCGTAATAAATTCTGATTATACCAGATATGGGGAAAAAAGAAATAATCATGCACTATAAAAAATGAAGGATAAGAACAGGATTAATAGGGGAGTGATCATTTTCACTGAGTCAGGCAGCCTGAATTTTGTTTATTTGGGAGTTAACATGACACATAGGAATCAGAGAGTCAAACATATTATGTATAATGCATGTAATATTCCTTGAACCAGTAGCACTGTACACTGTGCCTCACTAAGACAAGAAATGGGGCTCAGAACAGTGTTAAGAACATAGTTTTTTTTTTTTACTGTCAAGTGATTTGCGGGAATAAACAGAAGTGAAAGCCTGTGGGAGCATATGCTATTATCACAGATCTACATTTCATTTGGATGACAGGGTGGCACCGAGCCAGCTGCTTTGGAGCATTGGAGCAGTTCTTTATGTTTAAGTAAAAACATACAAATCCATATGCTAAAGATAAAAGGAGCTTAAGACCTTTATTGTCAAAAAAAAAGAGTAGCATATTATCATTTTAAACATAGGCAGTGCAAACTTTCACAGTGCAGTATATAAAAAATACTGTCAAGTAGCGTTGACAGATAGTTTCTATTTCTGTCTGTGGTTCCCTAACAAGTGTGGACATATCTGTATGACATTTATGAGATACAATAAGTTAAGATGTTATTGAGCCCCAAGGATGAAATTCAAGTATCAGAGGTCAAAAATGCAAATACTGTAGGTATAGAAAAACTATACAGAGTAAAATTTAAATGTAAAGGCTATATACATTACAATATCCTACACCAGTTGAATGTTTGAGGGTAAAAAATCACTTTCTATCAGTCACTAACAGTGCAGTTTCATCATATGCCTGAGCTTTCTTGCCGAGAGTTAGATGAGAAGATCGATAGCACTTTCATAATTGTACAGTTAAAATAAAGATACAGCCAGGAGATGGTTATCTTAGCATAAAGATTGGAAACAGGGAGATGCCTGGCTGTGCCCAAAAGTAACAAAATCTGCCTACCAGCACCACAACTTGTCATTTTTACACTTCTGTTTTTGTTTGGATTAAACAAATGAGAAACTTGTTAAAAAGTGAACTTTAGAGGTGCTGGTAGATGGATTTCTTTTACCTTTGAACAGAGTCAGGCTAGCTGTTTCCCCCTGCTTCCAGTGTTTCCTGTAAGCTAAGCTAAGCTAACTGTTGGCAGTAGCTTCATATTTAATGTACAGACATGAGAGTGGTATCGATCTTCTCATCTAACTCTCGGCAAGAAAGCAAATAAGAGCATTTCCTGAAAATGTCAAACTATTCCTTTACTTATACTAATAACAATAATAACAATTATGAAAATAACAGGTATAGCCATGGATGGCTCATTGTTCAGCAGATGTAGAAAAAGTACATTTTTACCAGTCACCGCAGAGTGTGGATGTTGGAGCAGTTAGAGATGAGAGCAGTGAGTGTGACAGGTCTGGCTGAGTGGGAGTGGGTTGGGTGTGGGTGTGGGGGGTCACAGCTGGCTTGGGTTTTGGTCACAGTTGCTGTTGTGGTGCCTGATGGCAGTGGGCACAAGTGAACGCCTGAAGCATACCGTCTTGCTCATTGGTGGGATGAGCTGGTGGCTGAATGTGCTGTCCATCTGCCACAGTGCATCTTCGAGCGGGTGGGAGGAGTTATTCAGGTTGTTCATTGTGTCCATCCTCCTCCTCTCTGCCACTGCCTCCAGACTGTGCAGTTCCAACCACAGAGCTGGACTTCCTTACCAAATTTACTGTCATCACCAGCCTCAATGCCGCCTCCCCAACACACCACAGCCAAGAACAGTGCACTGGCCACCGCTGATTTTCAGCAGCCTGTTGTGCACACAGAAGGATCTCTGTTTCCTCATAGGAACTTTCTGCCTGTCCTGAAAGCCACAGCCAGTACCGTTTTTTTTTGATTTGGACCCCAAGGTGCCTGTATGAATCCACCTACTCTACTTCTCCCTCGATGTTAACCAGGGCAGGGGGTGTCAACCATCAACTCTTTAGTTCTGTTGATAAGAGCTTGAAGTGGTCGTTATCGACAACTCAAGACAAATGACTTATTGCATTGTAGTCAGTACTGCAGAGTAGTCAGGGGTGAAACTCTCAAATCCCATGTACAGTTTAATAGCTACCTTTCTGGTTAGTATACATATATCCATAATGAGATGATCAGATTAATTTAAAGGGCCATACTGCTGGTTTGCATGTTTTGCATAAATCAACATTAAATTGCATACACTTTATAGTGCTACCGTGTTCCAAAATTCCAATTATTATTATTTTTTTTTTTTTACATATTTCCCAAGCAATAGCTGGCTTCAGTATTTCAGTA
Source organism: Siniperca chuatsi (assembly GCF_020085105.1). Lineage (NCBI taxonomy): Eukaryota > Metazoa > Chordata > Actinopteri > Centrarchiformes > Sinipercidae > Siniperca > Siniperca chuatsi. Next base: position 14,642,136 of record NC_058047.1, read on the forward strand.
GGTTACTTCCTGAGTCTTGAAACTTGCTTAAAATATCTAAGCCACCATACTTTTATTATTTTAAAAAACTATCTTTGTGGCACAAGGATGTCCACAGTTGTGTTTTGAAAGATCAGAGTATACAAGATCTGAGTCAAAACAATCTAATATCTAGCATGCAAATAGGATCTAATTAACCTACACATTAACATTTTGGCCCATCTGAACTGAATTATTCTGAACTTATTCTTATTAGAGTAGTACTGGCACAGCAAGGTTAGATATAAAAGCACAATGACTGATGTTGCCTATTAACGTTGTTTTCTCTTTGTAATTTGAATTTTTTTGTCATTTGCCCTTGATCAATGGGCTGTAACATGCAAGTGCTGTGGGGGATGAACAATTTTTTCCACTTCAGATCTCCTGACTCGCTTACCTCACAGACTCCTTATTTTGGGAGCACATCTTCCCAAACTCATTCACAGGGGAAATAAAAGCAGATAATAACCTGTTAAAATGAATTATTAAACTTGATTAAACAGTGGTTGGGACAAAGAGTCATTTGCAGGGATCTGAAATAATTCCCTCTGCCAAGCCACTTAGTGAGGGCGCCATCAAAAAATTTACTTCAAATACAACTTGGAACAAAACAAGAACAATGGGTCGCTGAGTGAGTTTATCTCCACGATTGAAACCACTGGTGTTCCTTTGGACCATGAAATTGTCATTTGTTCTGCAAGCGTTACATCAAATGAGAGTTCAGGGCCATGCCAGGACTGTTCGTTGCTGCTGAGCCTATTTTAACTTGTTATCTGACAGAATCTCCATGGATAATTATATTTGGCTCAGATAGACAGGTAGGGAATGCAGGCTAGTATGTGCTAATCCAGGGCTGTGTCTCCATAATACGCAAGACGAAAACCATGGCGTCTATCCACAGAGCTGGATGAAAAGTCACAAAAACGCTTAGCAGATTCATCTTAAAATATGAATCCTCACGTGATTACATGTGTACTGTAAGTGCTGGTGCATTTGACCATGTTCACCATACTTCAGCATGTTTTAATTTCAGTGTCTATTGTGTGTGTCTGTGTCTGTGAAAGCTTTTTAGTGTGAGTGCAAGTCTGCATGTTTCTGTGCGTGTGAACAGTATTAAGCAAAAATAATGTAACCAGCATGAGAGATTACATTCTGTGGCTTGCTTAAAACCATTAGAGAGGGAGAAAAGATGAACAGGCAGAGGGGTTTACTCCGGGCTGGAATGTGGAAGCAGCAGAATACAGTAGGGAGGGGGGACAAGGGCGACATTGACAGTGTAGCGCCTACAACAGCTCTAGTAGGAGATCAGGTTAAATTGGGTGGCAGAGTGCCAACTGATTGTTCTAGAAAGAGGAAAGAAGAGAGAGAGAGGACAAAGAGGAATATAGGAAGATTAAGACAGAAATAGAGAGGGAGACGGAAAGGGAGTGATAAAAGTACAAACACAGCAGAGATTCCATCTTGCTAACAACAAACCAAGGGCCTTTGCCACCAACAGCTTCCTGGCTTTGATGTATACTGCATTTAGGTAGCACTGAGGAGCAGGAGAGTGGTGGTGTTGGTGGTGAGAAAGCCAGAAAGAGAAGAAGAAGCCATCAGCATTATGAAAAGCATCAGACCCAGAGGCCTATGGAAGAGCCACTTTGATGACACTACGGTTTGCTCCACATGGGGGTGTTGGTGGCGGAGGCAGGGTTGTAATGAAAGGGGGGGGGGGGTGATGACACAGGCTGCAGGAAGTATATGTAGCCAGGCTGTAGAAGCCAACCTAAAATTAACCAAAAAAAAAAAAAGGAATGCAAATCAAATAAACAAAGGACATACAATGAAGTTGTACACCCAGCAGGCATTCCAGCCAGGCAATTGAAATAAATCAAGATGGAGGAAAGGATTTCAGCTCAGGTTAGTATGAGGCAGCGGACCTCTTTGCTGGTTTGGTGTACAGCATGGTGACATATACTGACCTGGGCTTGAGACAGCACTAGTGGTGGTGGTTTCAATAATTGCTACAGGGGAGGAGAGGGGGGGAGAGGGAGGGGGAGGGAAAGAGGACATTCATGTATTATTAACAGAATGGAGACGTAAAATAAAAATAAAAATGCATGCAAGGACAAAAGGACAGGGGATGAAGACAAATCCTCTCCATGCATTAAGGACCCGGTGTCTCTGTGGCAAGATGCAACCTCCACATGCTCATAAACAACACCTTTTATCCCCCAGTTGCCTCGGATTTGCATGGGTTACTGCTAAGACAAAAAATGAGGGGAACCTGAGAGCTGGGGCTGCTCCAAAGCCCTGAGGGGGTTTTGTGATTGGGTGAAAAACCTTCATCACACTTCTTGTACTCTAAAACACTGGCTGTCTCTCCATTTCGTGTCCTCGTTTTAGGTTGTATGAAGTGACCGTAAAATGAGCAAAAAAAGGGGAACTTTTAGTCTGCCTTTGATCGCTCTGAGGGGGGAACTCAGAGTCCCAATCTGATTACCTATGAACTCATTTCAGGCTGAGCCACTGGTGGCATTTGGGAGATGGAATAATGTGACATCCAGAAATGTTCAGTCCAGTGTGTCAAACTACTAGAGCTGAGTGTGTCCACGGAAGGACGGCAACAAACACATCTTTACTTTTGAAGTGTATTTGTAAAATGTCACACCAGGTAGATCTTATGCTTCATCACATTTGTAGCAAAGATGTTTCTGCAGATTTTGTTATAGAAGGAACCAAATATGTTTAGTTAAGAATTCATTCTTTAATAACTAATAGACTAATGAACAGGTGCAGGAAATAAAAGCAATATGTATGATATGACAAAAAACATAACACATTCAGGTGTTGATGAGGTTATTGATATCAAGGACTCAACAATCACTTTGCCAATTTCTTTGATTTCTGACTTCCAAAACTCAGAGCTAAACCCATACTCTGCTGTGCAGCATGAATTATTTAATGCTAGTTTGGTATGAAGATATCACTGTAATGTAAACATTACTGCCCATATGAGTTTGAGAAAAATAAATAAATAACATGGCTTTCTATTTGGTAAACAAGCACTTAATTTGGGGCAAGCTGTGATCAGCTTTGTGCAGTGACTCGCTCGGGGAGCAGAATCTGGGGTGTGTGGCAAAGCAAAGCTGTTTACCATGAGAGCTCAACTCAAAATGATGCAGTGGTTGGACTCATAGGTTTTTTTCAGCTTTGTGTTTTTGGCACACGAACAGTTCGACTTCCACTTGCAGCTAAAAAACTATTTATACTCCTCACAAAGGTATAAACCATCTTCTTCCAGAAGGCTTCATGGCAAAGGAGGAGCTTATCTGTCACAAGGGAAAACATGGCAGCCATGATTACACCTCACACATCTTCATACAAAAAAAGAATACTACTTTATGTTGTTGCAGTGAGCTGCTAAATCTAGGCCATGCAATAGAGCCGAAGCCTACTTAGACTCTCCATTTTAATCCATTTAGATGAGAACTCAATACGGTCATTTCAATTGTGGAGCAAAAGGTCTCAATGCTCTCAATCTGTGGTCTCTGTGTCCCCTTACTGATGCGCTCCAACAACTGTGTAATGACAGGATACTGTTAGGCCAACAACAATAACACATTTGCTTTCATCATTCTTTTTGATGGGGAAATTGTGTATGAATCAGTACTCATACGTGAAGTGATATGCCTTATCCCTCGGTATATTGGTGGGAAAATGGTCAGATTCATCTTTTCTTCCACAAATGTTTCCACATTAAGTACTCCTGGGGGAGCCGATATGTGAAGACAGTTTCTTTTTAGTTCTTTCTTCAAACAGGCAGGCGGTTGCTATCTGATTAATACTTGAGCATGAATTCACCAGTGAATCATTTCATGAGCTCTCAGACAGTCGTCCATTACTATGGAACATATCTTTTGACATGCAATCTCTCCCTCATAGCTCCACACTGACTTGGGCCCTTTCTCTCACTCAGTGAGCAACGCATCATTTCACGCACTGTATATGGCAGTCAACCTCTTGCACAGCCGCTCACTTGCAAGATAAAACACATTAGTTTTCACAGCTATTTCATTTCATGGATTGCTATTCTCTTTGTTCTCTGTAGACGGGATAATGCAAGAGATTTATAGGACATGATTTGTAGCAACCAGTGTTCATGTGGGGCCTGGCTTAGAGTTTAGCTCATCACAAGCATAATGAGGAGTTAATACTAAAGCAGCACCCAATATTAGGACTCTAGGACTTGTTGGAGTAGTCCTTAACATGAGGTGTGTTCAGCGTTACATTTTCACAATAGTAGGGACAAGGTAGCAAGCTAATAAAACCAAAGATCCAAAAGAAACATGCAGCAAAGAGGCAAAAAATCTTGAACATTTCAATTTGTAGAGTATTTGTGCCAAAACCCAGGTTATTAAATCAACTTTCCAAAGATAAAAATTTCAGCACCTCAGCATGTAGCTGAGTCAGTAATATTGATAAACAATCCTATCAAACCCCCACAGATAGAATTTGGCCATTTTTGTGCTATAGTGCAGTAGAAAGCTTACTTAGCACCCTTTAAAGGAATAGGTAGGAAGAGGATGTTCCAAAGAAACGTTGCAGTCTGGGCTATCATAGATGTCCAATTCCTCTTCACTGCTCCATTTGAGTCCATTCTCAAGTTATTGTTAATGCAGGGACACATTCCTTGTGTGAACTGTTTCTGTATTCTTCAGTATTCTAAAACATTTTCCTCACTGATCCCCCCATGATGATGGAAAAGACAGTTAGTTGTTAATTTATGAGCCAGCTAATTAGTTATTCATCCTATGTAATTTTTAATACTGCCCAGAGAGTGTATCATCCTGTGAGCATCCACTGGGCTCAGTCATCCAGGGATGAACGTTCCTTGCAGTGCTTCTGGCCTCCTACAGCAGTTGGTGAGGGTGGGTGGGGTGTGGGTGGTTAGAAAGTCCATTGCCCGCTGGGCTGCAGGATGAACACTGCCACATCACCAAACATTTCCTCATCGCAGTGCGACTGAAAAATGTTAATGGGTTTTCTGATTGCCGAAATATGGAAATGCAGGCATTCAAATGATAGGTAAATGGCGCAACACTGTAAGGGTGCTTTTGGGGGAAATAAAGGACGCTGCAACCTCACCATGTTTAATTTATTCAGCATATTTTGAAATGTGAGTATTTGAAAATGAAAACACCTAAAAACGATGGAAACAATCAGAAAACACAGAATATTCCCAGGATCCACCTGGTTTTATGACCGATGTAGACAAATAAATAGAAGAGTAGTAGTAGTAGTAATTTTACACAAAGAATGATGATGAAAACAACTTGCAAAAACGTGGTATATTGCCTTCCATTCTTCTGTATTATTTCCCTACATTTTAAGCTGTTATCACACACCCACATTTCAGGTTTCACCTTTAGCTTCCATTTTCCTGCGTCTCTGCTCCATGACTCAGGTACAATCACACGGTGTGGGAACAAACAACATCATCAACAACAATGGCAGATGAGGAGACATGTCGAAATGACACCTACACATGCGGTGATTGATAAGCGTGACAAACGAACACGACGTTCATTAACCAACTAGCCAGCAGTATCTCTCTTGCCTGAGGGAGGCTGAGCAGTGACAGAGAGAGAGTTGCTATTTTTCTCCCCCATCAGTCTCTTCCGATTACTGCTCGGGGGGCGGGGGGGTTGGCAGGAGGAAATGAAGGCAGAGGTATAGGCGGAGAAAATCTCCTCCAGGGCTAAGCCGAGGTGGGCTGGGGGATAAGAGCTTGACCAATTAAGCTGGAGGACTCCTCAGAAAATTGGAGTGAACAGCCTCAGTCTTTTCATTGAAGTTCACTTCCATCTAGCACATGAAATGGGAAGTTGAAATAGGGATTGCCAGTTTGGTGATTGTTATACCTCAGGTAAAATCATAAGGTGTGTGTGAGTGTGTGTGTGGTGTACATATTGTATATATGTGTATACACAAGGAGAGACTGTCAGAAACACAACCTGCAATGATGCTTTGGTACATTTAAAAATAATTCTGTATTCTGTTCTCTTATTCAGCAAGAATACTCCATAAACTTTCATTAAATTAAACTTTTCATTAAAGAATAACTATTATATACAGTATCTCTTTGGCTGATAGATGGCTCAGCAGTAGCCCCAGTTTGTGCCACATGTATTACCATTACATTCAAGTCACAGGGCTACATGTGTTCAGCGTTCAGTTTAATGAATAATAAATACCCAGTAATCTTCGAAAAACCCAAAAGGTATATTAACAACACTAACCGTTGTTCTGAAGGAAATTACATATACCCTTGCTCTTACTGTAAAACACGAGCAAAAGATTAATGCATTATTCTGTATGAAACTATAAAATACCGGGAAGAGTAGAAGAATAGAAACATCAATATATACCGATATAAGTGACAAATATTTTATTATCAGCTATAAAATGTACAAATTAAGCAAGGAGATACGGCTTTTCCGGCTTCCATCCTTGTTTGGTTTACAAAAAAAGATGCACAACCTAACAAATAAAAATATTTTTAATTGTGTAGTGGATGTAATATGTTTTCATCCATATGGTTTGAAGAGTCTTTGAGGATTCTGAAGATACCTTCAGAACAGCAGTAAGTGTTAAATGACCTTGAGAGGCACAAACTGGGGCTAGCTCAGCAGTACTACTTTTTATGGGTAGAGTTTTTCACGAATCATTAACTAAAGATTATGTGGACGAACAACTAACGCAGAATGTGATATGCACGTTTGTAATTCTCTGTTTTCATTAATGACTAGATTATCAAGCATTATCACTACATTTTATAACGTGTGTTGAATCTAAGCATTTTACCACTCCCATCTAACAGTTGGCATGTGGAGGCAGCAGGTTTTCTTTGTTTCTTTAATTTTAATTTCCGTCCCTCCTCCTCTACTTTTCTTTTTTGCCAGATTTCTCAGTACTCCAAAATAAAAAAGATTCTGTTTTTCAGGATAACTTTGTTGTATCAGTTAAGATTAAATTTGATCTGTTGCTACTGTCGTTTACACAGATGGTCATGCTTAACTGTAGTGACTTGTCAGTTTTTAAAAGCAAATCCAACTGAAATGAGCCTGCTATAGTAATTCCCACACAAACATTTGCAAAGCCAGCACTAATGGTACATAAACGTGTGGATATAAACCATATGAACAAAACTGTATTGTACATAATAACAGACATGCTGACTGTAACATCTGGCTACAAAAAGTATATTATAAACTATATAAACTATTGGGCTTGCTCTGGCAAATGTATGGCAATGATTATAATATGCATAGTAAATCAACAAACAAATCAGCATATAACCTACTATAGTAGACAACTGCCTTAACGCACTCCTCCTTTTGTATGAAACTGGCATCTTTCTTTGTGCAAGAACAAATGCATTGATCCAGTTCCACACTGTGAAGGTTTTGTTCCAGTCTTACTGCTTTGATTATTTACAACTGCTAAAACAAACTGTATAAAAATATTACGCGATAATTTTACTCCGAAAGCTGATACCTCATTAATTGCGTCTTTGTTGTTACAGTGAAGCTATTGAGAAAAAGTCTTGTGATTAAATCTAAATGATTGAAAATAACAAACTACACCTGTGCAAGCTCTGGTTCAGTTGTAATCAATTAAATACAAATATTCCATTTGCAAACATGTACAGAAGCACAAAAAGTAATTTCTGAGTATTTCGATGCCATCATTCAAGACTATCACCCAGTTCAATTCATTACACCTTTGTAACTTAACAATTGTTTAGAAGTACAGACAATTGTGACAAGTGCTTTTCCACTTTATTTGTTCATTCGCTGATGACACTGGGTATTATTATTCAAAAATGATCAGGTACAAAAAGCTTTGTGCTCACACACACACACACACACACACAGAGTACTCCAACAAGTAGTGACAAAGAGGTTGTATGCTTTATTTCTGCTCCAAATAACCCAGTTTGTGTTTTACCACAGCTTTAAACACACAGCTTAAAGTGGTACTTAGCTGAAAGAGATCACAATCCCTGACTAATGGTTTAACAGCACAAAAACCCACATGGTCTAACACAACTGGCAGAAATGCATCCCAACCACCACAACAGTGTACAGTGAGGACACGGCCATCCAACTCATTTCAAAAATGCAGAAATTAGTCAGGACCTGCCATGTCAACATGTGCACAAAGCCAGGACGATAATTCAGTTTTTCATCCTTGTTTAACTTGAAACAGAAACCAAACTAGCTGTCTTCCAGTGGCTACTTTGGATGGAAGGCAAATGTGTTTACTTTCCCTGGGAGAAGACTGTCCAGAGTCACAGTTCATCTCAGCAATAATGGCAAGCCTTTTCCTGGACTGATTTAAAGTGACTCTGTTAGGTTAAGACAAACAGGATTTACACTGCTGAAGGATAAGTACCTTTCAATTTCAGAATCTTGACAAGAGACTAATGAAACTGAGCCTTGAATGCTTAGTATTTTGGTTTATATTTAATCTTTTTCACCAGTGGCTGTATTTCAAGAAGGCTTTTTGAATGGGGATGACCCTTACTTGACTTCTCCTCAGTGAAATGGAAACAACTAAATAACCTGTTGTATATATACATAAATACTCCATTTCTTCACCGCAAACCACCCACATTGTGTTGCTACTTAAAATTCACCTCAATGTATGATGTTCTCTCAAATATGCATGCCCCTTTCCCCCTTCCCATCTTGCTCATCAATAGCTATCGACTGGTTTTAAAATAGCAATCCAAAGTCACCTGTGGTGAATTCTAACCTCTGGGTTTTGTTATTTGTGTCAACGTACCAGTGACAGTGCGCTGCGGCAATTGCTTGCCATTTCTCATTAAGAGCGACAGCAGAATTGGCCTCTCTTCCAATAGTGGAGATCATGAGAGAGAGAGGGAGAGAGAAGAGACGCTGTGTGTGTGTGTGTGTGTGTGTGTGTGTGTCTGAGAAAGAGAGTGTTAGAGAGGAAGAATGAGAGACAGGGGGGGGGGGGCAAAAGAGTGAGAGAGTAAGAGAGGGAGATAAGAGAATCAGAGACAAAGCCATGATAGAAAGACAGACAAAGAGATAAAGCGAGGGAATGGAAGAGAGAGAAGTTGGGGGTGGCAGCACAGGAAGCTGCCTCCTCTGACTATTCTGAGGGTTTCTTTGCTGCTCTGCCTTTGAGGCCTCGCTAGTGTCACATTAAGATCATCCATTTGAGGATCTGAGACAAGCCTTTGATGTTCTTTGTGCATACACAAACAGGAGAGTGGAGTGCTCCTTTGACAATTGCCAACTCTACAGAAATATCTTTTTGTATTCTGAATCTCTGGCCTGCTAGGGACAATGTTATCATCAGAGGCTGCAGCGCAAACTAGTGAATAATTTAATTCACCTGTTCATATTTCATAACTGAATACATTAAATGGAATTTTTTCACCAATACTCTCTCTAAAACGATGAAGGAAATATGTTCCCGATCCCTTGCTGTCATTGCTTTTTTTGCTGCTTGGCAGGTACATCAGGTGGACAAAATAACTTAAATTCCTTAACAGTGTAGGAGTCAAACACTTACCAAGAAGAACAGTAGAGGGCTTAGAAAAAGTGGAGTGCTCTTGAGCAAGTTTGTGAATGTGTGTACATGGATATTGTAACATTCTTCATGAAGGAAAAATGTCTTGTTCTATCATGAATGAAAGGGGCCACTTCTCAAAGAGACTCAAAGATGTGGATATCCAGTGAGTGGGGCGGCTGTGGACTACAGACTCATCAAACCACTCTGGAATTTGTTTACAATGAGTACAGACAATTTCTCATATAAAATTATGATGTAACCCTGTTTGTGCACTAGGATCCGAAAAGCCTTGTATTCCTTGTTTGTTAACTGACCAGTTGCCAGACCATGGCTGTTGAGCACTACAATGGAAATAAGTCTTAGGGCATTTTTAAGGTGCTTTTATTAATATTTTATTAATTATTTATATATATTAATTTTTGGATAATTTTTGTGTTTTGAGCATCCCTGACAATAATGGGCCTATTATACTTCAGTCAGCCATTGAAATCACCAGTTAGCCCTGCAATAGACTGATTACATGTCATGGCCAGTGTATACCTTGCCCCTTGCTGAGCTAGGCTCCAGTCAGTGGAGTTTATGACTATGACAAGATGGCTGTCTACAGTATATAGTACAAATCTGCCACTACAGTGTTTTCAGCAGTTGGCAACATGTACTATTGTTTGGAGGCTTTTTAAACTCAAACCTTGAAAAGGTTGAAATACATTTTCATTACCACACAACAATTCCCAGTGTTCATGGTTCAATGTTCTGATCTCCTCATACAAGGGCATGTGCCTTTGTGTGATGGCTTTCTTATCAAGCTTCATCTGAATGACAGAGCCCATAAATACTGGCTTTGTTAAGCGCATAATGTACAGAAACTGCGGCAGTTTTGTGGAAACTTTTGCTGTCTTAGTTTCGTGGTGTTGAGCAAATATTCTGATATGTGATTTTTCAATACCTTATGTATGCAGACTGCTTCCTTTAACCATATTAATAAATTCTGCCGTCTATCACTGATGCACCAGCAGTTTGGCCTCTTTGGATCGCTATTAGATACCTCATGGCGCTTTGAAAGGGCTGACTCTCAGACCTCTTTAAAATCGGAGTCATACTGCTACTTGGCATTCAACTTAGCACAACTGACCTGTGTAGCTGCCTTTGTAATTGTGATGCTGTTACCTCAAAGCTAAATTTCTTTTTCAGGTGGTGTTTTTGTCCAGTACACATGCTGATGTAGACTTTAAAAGCAGACACACACACACCCCACACACATACTGACTTTGCAACCATATTAGACAAAACTGACAAAACTGATGACTAGGAAATAAGAAACCACTTCTACTGGTGATATGTGGGCACCCAGTTGCAGCACTGGGCTTAGCTTTAGATTTTATCTTATATCACGAATGCTGCAGCAAAAATGAAAACACTTCTGAGGGCACAAACCTCCATTGACATCCACAACACTCAGCCCTTTGACTCTTCACCACTCCAGTTAGCCACAAGTAGGCAGAATGACAACTTACGAATGAGAGGCACACTGGCATTAGCCGTCCCTAGCTTGTTGGAGGCGACACATGTGTAGTTCCCGTAACGATCCTCTGTCATGTTGGTCACTGTGAGGACTGATCTGGAGCTGAGGCTCTTGATGTCGATGCCCTGACCCTTGAGAATCCTGAAAACAGAACACAATCACAACAAATCAAGCTTTTATTCCTCACCCACATACAAAGCATCATGGGGTGGGAAATGGCATGAGTCAAGGACGGTCCAAATGTTTGTCATCCTTTAGTGCATCTTCAGATTGTACAGGACTTCATCACCCTCTTCAACAGATTTATTTATCGCTTGATCTGTGTTGTCTGCCTTAGAGAGACGTTTTGAAGGACTGAGAGGAGAGAGAAATGACCCAGAGGTGAACCAGCTGGCTGCCACTTGACATGTTGTTCATTGTTTTGTTGCAGGTGCAGGGGGATTACACTAAATCCTATTCCAGTTGTGCCTGGCATCTGTGCTGTGAAATTGACGAATGTTTAATTGTTTACTTTGGTGGTCGTGATGATCTTTAACAGCCTGTAAAGATTAAAATTCACTCAGTTACGGCATATGCTGTGCATCCTTATTGTGAGATTATCGTAGATATTACAGCTGAGTTTGTTTTCATCAGTGTGGTTTCTGTTACTGCTACAGTTTCACATTTGGCATTATAAACTATAAAAACCTCCAGAGAGGAGACATGTTTCTATCTCGGCCTTGCCTTGGCCCCCCCATGATCTCTAGCTTGGCTCAAGTTGCTGAGTTGAGACACTATGTGTGACCTTATGTCCAGCAAGTATCCACAAATCTGTTGTTCCCTCTCCCATGGCGATCTCCTCAAATGTTAGCTGAACATTCACCGATAATCTTGGTGGGTGTATTGCCTCTTCACTAGTTCAACATCAACTAGTCAGTGCTCCCCTCTGTCATAGTGAGAGAAACCCCTCCAACCCCGCATACACACACAGAAATACCCACTTCCATTCAAGAATGAAAGCAGTGACACATCAAAAGGAAGATATTCTTGTCAAACCTATCACACTATGTCCGATAGAGACAAACTGGTAGCAGCACTGCACTGATGGTATGGCTGCATCAACATGGAGCCAAAATAAGTAGCCTTCATTAACCATACACAGGAAATGGGCAATAGAGTAGTCACAGACAGTGTTAATGTTGTATAGACGCTACACATGTTCTCTGCTTAAGTCCTTATACTAATGTACTTTTCAGGATGAGGAGTAAATTAAGAAATCACCATTTAGCCATGTAAGAAGTCACAGAAAGAACAAGTCCTTGAATTAAGTAAAGACTAGAATCATGCCAACTTGCCTCCTTAGCAATTTGAATAAATTGAATCCACCCCATAATTACAATTAGCACAGTGTGAGCTGATGATTGAAATTGTGCTCACCAGGAGTGGGTAAATGATGGGTAATTGGGGTAATTTGGTTTTTAAATTCAAGAACTGACACTTGAATCTAGACTGATTGATGTATGTGCCACGAATGATTTAAGCCAGTTGCCAGCAAACATTTTATTAGGATGCAAGGTGAGGACAAGGCACAAATGACTCTTGCTGGAACATTTATGTGGACTCTCCCCAAAGGCCAAATGAATGGGAGCACAAACAAATGCATTGTCTCTGTGAAAAAGCAAACAAACCTCACCTTTCCTATCACACATTCATGCTCTCTTGTTCACAGACAACTATGACCTAATAATTGTCCAATGTCAGCATGGAAGATTCCAGCTTTAAACACAGTCTATCTTTACACCACCCTGTGAACCTCAGTAAAAACAGTAGTTATAAATAATACTTAGCATTTGTTTATTGTATACATGCTTCCAATACAGGTTTAGTAGGTTATACTAAAACAGGACAATTCCGATTCTGTCGACCTCAAACAACATGTCTTTCCAAGGACTGTTTAAGCTTCATGGCACATATTAGATTGTCTAGTCTGGCAAGACATATCCACTTCATAATTACACGAACTAAAACAAACTATCTCAAAACACTTAATTTCCCCTATACAGCCAACTGTATCCATTTATATTCATATCGGTGAACCAACCCCTCATGTCAACTGGATGCGGCTGCATCACAGCTGCTGGTGATGATCTCTTGCCATTGTAATCAGTGCGCTGATGTCACGTGACCAAAGCGCCTCGCTTGCAGCTACAACATGGCTCTTTTCTCTGTTCCAGTCTTTATGTGTCCATTTTTGCCGGAGCAACTCTCTGAAGTATGAAATTCACTTTTAAATGTACATAAATGCACATATTTATTGACAATTGACTTAAAATTAATATTTGACAATGTATTTAATCTGTTATTGACTTTGTCTTTACTTACATACAGTAAAACTATTTTTATGTCAGTTCTCTGAAATTTGTGAAGCATAAGAAGGAATGCTTTGGTTTTCTTCTGCTAATATACAGTATCCAGAAACACAGGTGCAAAATGCAGGTACAGTGGCATGCGTGTACAGTAATGAAGTGCAGCCACACAAGTATCTGTTGCCAAATTAATGAATTGCAAAACTTTTTTTTTGATATGTCAAAAAAATCAGTAAATAACTCTACACAATATAAAAAATATGGCTGCTGAAGAACAGACTGCTTTATGACCCCCCACACTTCTAGTAGCCATTGGCACTGCAGTTGAGCCATGATGAGCCATGATATTGTTGTGCAACTGAAACGCGACTCAGCTGCATCCAGTGGACATCCGGGTGATGCTACCAATACACTATCAAGACAACTCATAGAATCAAACTGGGCTCACCTTTTCTCGCCCTTGTACCACTCGAATGTTGGAGAAGGCACGGCAGCTGCCTCGCACCTTAGCAGAGCTGTGCGTCCCAGGCCAACTCCATGGCTTTTCATCTCGTGGATAGCTGGGGCAACTGGAGAAGACAAAGAGATAAGTAGGCAGGTCACACATAGCAGTCAAAAGAAACATCTGTGTTATCACCAGCACAAGGACAATATAAAGGAAAAGGTTTAAGTGATAATAAGACAAAAAGCACTGGTGAAGGAGGGTTGTTGAACTTGAAAATGACAACCTCTGACATCCTAGTCAGTGCACACATTACATAGTGTGAACTCAAAACTCAGAGTCTACAGAGGTGGAGTTGGGGAGGAGAGAGGGCATCCATCACCAATGTTACGAAAATGAAATGAATTGCAGTGCATGGTGATAAATGGCTTAATGGAAGTTCAAAGACTCAATGGCACAGGCAGGTTGGGTGTGAATGCAAAATGAGGCTCCTTTCATGTGCTGAAATGTGGTGTAAATCTCTTTGCCAGTGTCATGAAGGCAGCTTTACATATGGACGGTTTCTAAAGCAGCCCAGTCCTTTTGTACTTCAAATATTTACCCTGCTTATAACACAGCCTTGAAAGAAATTAAATTAATGAATTGAAGTTATATAGACTTACAACAATGGAATTTTGTTGAATACAGTATGTGGTTGGACAAAACTGGCCAGACAAAAAAAAATAAAAATCAAGCACTCTTACCATTCCCTTAGTCACATAATGGGAATAAAAACGTTTCACTTGTTACATTCGTAATTATTGGCCATTATCAGAGTAATGCTGAATTCATAAACTTGAGGTAAACAAAATAAAATGACCCTCAAGCAGTGCTAGCTGTAAGTAGCACTGTTCCTCACAGAACTGAATGCATACAGGGGCTCAAACCCGTTAGTATTATCATGACCGGTTTCCTACTTCTCCATTTATCAACAGAGGCAAGGAAACAGGAGAACCAATCATAATAAGGCACAGGGCTCAATCTGACATTGTGTATTGTGTAAACTTGGCTTGACTCCCCAAAGCCTGACAAATAATAAAACTGTTCTAAACACACAATCAGATGCACAGCCACTAGACATACAATACAAGCAAAATGACTTTGTGTCATTCATACAGATACTGATTAAAAGCCTATGATACATAGAAAAAGCCCACACTCTTAGGGTCAGTCCTGCAGCTAGCAGCAAATTGCCCAGCCATGTCTGAAAGTGGGATGTGGACTATTTATATTCCTGACAATGAGCCTTTAAGAACAAGCTGTCAGTCAGAGCTGTAGCCTGTATCCAGTGGAAGGGTTTGGCCAAGCGCCTGCAAACCTTTTCTTCCAATTGCATTTGGAGATGTTCCTAACGGATGACCTCAGTAGGGACTGCTGGACAACACAACCCCGAGGTACTAATTGGCATCATTCTCCCCGAACTGCAAACAATGACAAAATAATCCAAGGAACACATCTGAATAGTCTATTCCTACTGAATAAGATAAGTCTGATGTTTTTTCCTGGTACATGGAAGTAGCAACATGCTTCATTATAGCACATGTGCGCAATTTTGTGAGATAGAGATATTGCCAATGTCTGGGCTTCATTTTAATAAAGATAATGCAATATGGGCCTGCTGTGTGCATGGTCTCTCTGCCAACCTGTGAGAGGGCACATAGATAGATGAGGTGGGATGCAACAGATCTGTGCAAGGTGAAAACGATACATGTGAGCATTTGTACATATGGCGTATGATCATGTAGGAGAGGCACACTCAGGTGACAGTATGCTCTGTGATGATGGATGCCCTTCTTCTGCATCTTAATGAGCACATTCGTATGACTAGTGTATGTTGATATTCTGTCCTTGCATATGTGTGCCAATTATACTGTTATTTTCCCTCTTCCGTGGCTGGGCTGAACAAGCCGAAGGACTTGAAACAGTGAATCAAGCGATGGGTTATGCTAGGGCTTTTCCTGTTCATATATCACTGTATGAAACGCTGGATGCCATGCTGGGGGTATTAGTAGACCTTGACTGGATGTCTGTGCTGGCTGTGTGTGTGTGTGGGTGTGTGTATGTGTGTGTGTGTGTGTGTGTGCATGCGGTGGGTGTGTGTACCCTTGTGTTCATGAAATATCCAAAGTCAAAGTATTAACACTTTTCTGACTCAATCTCGCTTCACAGATCTGTTCCGAACTTTTCAGATTGCTTCAGATCTGTATCTATTTTAATCACAACCAGCATTAATGGTAACTGCACCATGAAGACATCCTGCAAAAAAGTTACAGGCCCCATCAGCATTTTTGCAGAAGAGCTACAACAACCTGCAGTAAAGAATAAGAGGGTTACTAAAGCTTGTGATAAAGTAACATCAGTGTTTAGCATTTGACAATGTGCACCAGAGGAGAGCTCTACAACACTTTAGGTAAAGGAAGGGAACAAGGAGAGAAAATTGTACTGTAACAGCACTCTACAGCACAGAAATATAAGCCAATAACAAGTATGACAAAATCAATGCAGTATGCCGAGCGACAGAGGCTTAGTGAATCCTCGTAATCCTCCATTGGTGTCATTGTGCGGGGCCATTGATTATCTGAATCCTCTGAAAGCGCCAGGGTGACCTGGCTGTCGTGCTGTACAGTTGCTAGGACAGTGGACATGGTGGCCCAGGCAGGTGTGTCAATATTTGAAACCTCACACATAGAGCCACTGTCTTTCATGTTAAAACACAAAACCACTGCCAAATCGTCTGGCTAAATTTGCTCCTTTCATGTAGCTGTTTTATTTTCTTTTTGGAAGAGGGAGCATTTTGATGTATTCCCTTTTATTTATTACGAACTGGATCAGCTATTTGTGCTTTCTTCATTAGACTCAAAGGATTTCCTATTTATGGTTAACTTGGATTACTGTCCTCTATTAGAAGTTGGCTGAAATCCTGGCAAGAAAATTAGATTAAAACAACAAAGGAATGAGGAAATAATTCTCTCTATATTTTTATTTTAATATCTTGCTGATCAACATGCAATATGAGCACTACATGCCATCCCTCCCAGTGGTGTAACTAAGGAGTGGCAACAATGAATATAAACCCAGATTTCTCCTGAAATGATCCGGTGTTGGACGGGAATATGGATCATCTGTCATCATCTATCACCTCTCATAAAAGCTCACCAGACTGTAGTTTCTATAAAATTTAAAAGTATTTTGGGCCCAAGCAATTGTCCCTCTCATCACTCAAGTCATACAACTGTTGCAACATTTTGGAATAGAGAAAAATATCCCCCTTAATTTTGTAGGTGGTCCAAAATGCTCAGATCTTATATGCATCAATATCAAGTCTTTCCAATTTAGATCCTGGCACTGAGATCTGTTAAGACATATCACAGCCATAAAATCAAGTCCAATCCAATAATTCCAATTTTAACTTGCTGGCACGTCCTACATCATCATATATTGTGCAATACACCATCAGGATTTTGAGAGTAATGCAAAGTAGTGCACTAAAAATCATGAAGGCCCAATAATCCAGGTAATTTAGTGGATAGAGAATGCTGTGGTATTGCTGTAAATCATGCCTGGAATAATGGTGACTCCACCAGACAGGGGTAAAGGGTTGGGTCCAGGAATAGCACAGGCACGGCAGAAAAATGGGTGCTGTAAGGTGCTGCCAGGTGACAAATGGCCAGTTGTGGGTTGATCACAAACCGACTTCCATTACATCTGCATTATGCAGAGCTTGTCATCAAAACAAAGATGATGTCTCCAATTGTACATCTCTACAAAGTGCATGAATACAAGCATGTTAATGACGAATAAAATCTCTGACCTTCTCTCCATCTAAAATTAATGAACAGTTTGTTTGTTTGTTCATAAAGCATCACACCTTAATGTACAGGGCTTCACTGAGTCGCTTGCCTTAAGAACTTCTCATGTGACTATTAATGATTAATTGGTGTACTTCTAGTTTGAATATGATTTATTTAGCTACAAACTATTGTTTGCCATGAGAACTCAGAGAACGCAGGGTTTTTAATTAAAAGATCAATTAATAACCCTACCTCTTCAGCCAGATTTGAAAATGAGTTTTCATTGCAATTAAGAAATGGACTCATCAGTGCATGACTTATCAGCTTACACACAGAGACACTGTTCCCCACTGCCATCTGTGGGCTTCATTGTCCTGTTTTTTTTGTCGGTCAGGAATGGTTCTGCTGCCAAGATTTATTAATTAATTAAGATTTCTATTCAGAACAGCTAGGGAACATTGTGTTCCTTCTTTTTATACAATGCAAGGCATATAAATAACCGACTTAGTGTGCAGGACTGTGTGGCTAGACAGCTCCGGGGATTCAATCTATTGTCTGAGTTTTACACTACATGGTTCTAGGTACACAAATCCCCACCTATCTAAATTCGCGTATGAGATTATGGGGTTGCTATGATGAAGGGACGCATGGAAATATTATTAATGCTACAAGTGAGTTCAGTAAGTCACCTCCAGCTGTGCAAACACACAAAACATCCACGTTATAGACGGTTTGATGTAAGCCTGCGATGTTAAAGGCATTTGCCTTTTGTCAACGTTATATATTTAGATCAGTCACAAAAAATTGCAGACCAAGCTAAAAGATGAAGTGGCTGTGTGTCAATCTGTTTTGAAGAGGCACTAGTAAGAACATTTATTCTGCAGAAGATCGAGATTCTGCTCACTTATTCATGCCCTGCATGCAGCAAGGAATCCAAATAGCAATCAAGACGAGAGCTTTGGAGAGATGTAGAGAGATGGATTTACATCCAAACAGCTCGAGGGTACTGGCTTTAACTCTACTTAGGATTGGATCAAAATCCAATTCTAGGAAGCCTTCTCTTTTGAATTGTAAGCCACAGTATTTCAATGGATACTGCAAACTGTCGACAAATGCTCAACTGAGACTCTGCGCCTGATGTTAAAATACTTCCAATAATAGATTTCATTAAACTGTGGAATGAACATTTATTCTACCTTTGATCCACCAGTGCAATCCACCACTGCACTCATGCAGATCTGGACACGCACGTACACACAGTATGTAGGACGTGTGTTTTATCAAATGTAAATGTTCTGTACAGCTATGCAAATGTTACAGTGTATAATGATTCTTAATAAAAATAAATGCTAATACTGTGCAAACATGTTCACACTCCACTGATAGTTGTTTACTTTCTTGTCATTACTTGACATTGCAAAGTTGGGTGGTCATGAAGATGTGTCTACTGACCACAAGTAAACAAGTTTAGTCTCTTATTTATCGGAGATGGTCATGACTCCCCTGAACAACTCTGTCAGGGGAGTGAGAGGAGCATGTTGTGGGTGAATCTAGCAGGGCAGGGCTTGAATCTCAAACAGGCCCAGATGACGGGGGCTTTACAGGGAAAGGCAGGGTTGGAGCAAACAAAAGACAAGGTGATGTAAAGAATTTGAAGTATTCACAGTATGCCCCTGCATTTGAATTATGACCAGAAATCTGTCAATACTATGGCTGTAATTTCTTACAGCAGTTCTAATGTGCATGCTCATTAAAAATGATCTCAGTTTTGTTGGCCAATTACTGTAAGCAGGAGAGACAGTGAGGTGCTCTTCTTTTTATAAACACAGCCATGGTGAATATGTGAGCAGAATTCACAGCTGCAGGGAACTGGAGGAGGAAGGAGGCGTACAAATGGATGGCAAACTCGGAAGCACACAGGGCACACTCTGCGAAGCAAGTAAAACCTTGCGATGAAGGAAAACAAGTGATGTTGAAGAGGGAGAGACGCCTGCGCTGGTTCAAACCTGAACTCTACATCTAGATAGGAAGGGACGAGATCACAAAGACTCTCCAAGCAAACAGTAAAAACTAAAAACAAAGTTGAATCTAGTGTGTCAGGGGTACCCAATTAAACTTACAGATGTGTGCCAAAGACTATGCTATTGTAGCGCTTTAAGGAGAGGTGTTAGGAGTCTGAATATTCTGCTCTAACTTTCCCAGAAATGTAGCTGTTACATAACCAGTGGTTTCATATAAAAAATAATAAAAATAAAAAAAGCCAGGGTCTTCTTGCTCCACATCAATAATTCAAACATCTGTGATGCTAACATGGCATCAACTGATCTGTCTTCTTTACACATTTATTTCCTGCAAATTGACCTGTGGCAGCTTTGTGATTATTACATGGACTGAGAGCGACGATCAGAACATCTGGCGTGGCTACAAACAACTTTAGTTGAAGGATCTGAAACAGTAGCGAGCAAATAAAATGTAGCACAACGAGACAGTTGTCTGTGCGCTTTCCACGTGTGACTAAAGTTTGTGCAAACTGTCAAATCCCATCTTGCAACATGATGGTGTTCAAACTCTGAAGTGTCACTCATTCAATAAAGAGTGAGAGCAGACAGCTCTCTCTGGAGGGAGAGAACTACAAAACTACAGAGGAAGGTCAAACACGTGTGGTTTCTCAGCTTGTTATTATTTTATCTGGATGTAGTTAGTAATTGTTCTACATCTAGGTGGCTTCATTAATTAATCAAACACTGGCTTTTTATCTCAGGCGGAGGTTTTCCACGGTTGTTTCCTTCTCATTCATCCGTCCGACTAAGCCACCTAGATGTGATATTTATGCCTTTGAGTCACACTGTGCAGTGAGAATTTCAGCCAGTAATGGCACCCACCTGCAGTGAAGATGAATATGTAAATTTGAAAAGTGGGTCAGAGATCAAATTTCATCAGGTAAAATCACTGCTGAAATATCCTTTCGCCAAGCAGGGCTTTTCAGCCAATCTGATTTCAGCATGACCTTCTGGATGACTGCCATCTTTCAGGTTTAGCTCACAAAAGTATTCAGTTGCCAATCGTTCATCACCGGAAGTATAAAGACAAGAGACACAGGCAGCCCAGTAATTTAATTAATGCTGTCTGATCAGGGTAGTCTTTTGAGCCTTAGAGGAATTCAAGCAGAGGTTACATGTACTGGACTTAACACTTGGAAGTAGCTGCAAAATGACAATGCCTCAAACCTTCTGCCTCTAAACCATCATATCATAGAAAGCCAAATGGCAGGTTTAGTGTTATGGAAGGCCTGGTGTTATTAAAACTCTAAACATGCTAGAGCTTAATTTTGTTTTCATTACTTTGGTTTGCTTATTTTAATTAGTGGCCTTAATCTGCAATTAGCCCAGAGGTCAACTATACTCTTAGCTTAAAAAAAGGAACTGTTTAGAAACCAGAGAGAAATTGTTTGGACATGTATTTAATTAGACTGTTAACCCATGAAATGTCAGTGTCACTCGCTCTTGTGTTGTCTTATTAGAACAATAAAAGAGAAATAGTGCAGACATGACTGATTGATGTTTGTGACTTAATTTAATTTAACTGCTATTAAAAAGAAGGATACTCTGAGAGGATCAGTGCTGATACTCTGATGGGGTCAATGCACACCACATTAGCCTCTTTGATAATTTAACAACAACATCCAATGAAACCTGAATATTCGTTCGAAAGAAGAGAATAATAGTGCTATTTTCTAACATCATACGCTGTGGTAACTTAAAAAAGGTTATTTACCTAAAAATCTCTAAAATGGCACATTTCATGTTGTTGACTGACACCTGCAGAATCTCCCAGGAGAACCTTTACAAAGTTGAGTGGCTGATTTTGTCAGCCGAGTAACACAGATGTTTGAACATGTGCCCATGTAGTGTGGTATTTTTAATAAAGTTAATTTCTTGCTTCTTGTTATGTAATTATCCTCTTGTTTGAGTTTTAGTGTCAGCTAACGTCTTTATCTTAATTCAGAATTTGGCATACTGAGCCCTCATCAATACCCCACACTCCTGGGCGTTCGCTGAATATAGCTTGATGTATGACACAGAGTAGAGCATGAATGATACAGTAGATTGGGATATGGTCCAAATTCTTCTCTTTTTCCTTCACAGAGGGAGACTTGCACCAGGGTGGAGAGGAGGCAGTGAAGAGTGGCCACCAGCTGGCACAGGCTCTGCCTGCTGTGGCCACATCAGCCAATCCAAAGGACAGCTTTAATTCAATTATTCTGCCCCCTTATCTTTGTAAATGAGCACATCTGACACAAGTCTCGATGTAGGGAGAAGAGGGACAAAGCAACTTCCATGAAAAATACAAGCATAGAAAAAAAAAAAAAACATTTTTACAAAATGTTTGAGAGCTGAAATGCTGACTATTTAAAGCTACATGACACAAGGTACTGAAGTTGAGATTTTTTAAACAGCTATCTCTTGCTGCCGTTTGAAGGTGTCGACAACCAAAGCAGATTTGTGCTGCTTTAATGTCAGCGACATGTTTTGTTTATGCAGGTCTCATATTTGCGCAGCACTTCGAATGCTAAACAGCCACAATAAAACACAGAACCTTTCACGTGTAAGGTGCTTGTGAGGCCAGACAAGTCTGACTCTATGGAGCTACATGTTGGCCATAGCTCAAACAGGGTGTCGGAAATTATGAAATATTTATGAATTAAGTGGGAGGGAGCTCTGAGATTTACACTTTGTGGAGACACAGGCTGCCCCATCAGCTCAGCTAAACTAATTACTGCAGACAGTTTTTGAATAAAGACTTGTAAGAAAGACATGGCATAGGTGTCACAGAACTGCAACAGGAGAGATTTCATGTCCATTGGAACTACATTTCAACAATGCCTGATAAAACATGTACACTATCTCCATCTTTAATGATAAGATTTCAAATACATTTAAGAACTACATGCTACTTTGTTTGCTTACCCCTTGTTTTAATGAAATCTTTTTAAAACCCATTGGATTATTTTTAAAATGTATTGTCATAGATCTTGCAACAGGCTGTTTTACTTAGTTCCTGAAAAGAAAGACTTTGGAGATAATAGTTTTTCTATTGACACTGACTCTTAAGAGTCTCACTTCAGTGCATTAACTTAGGATCCTGCTGCTGCTTTTGATAAAAGAATCCAACAAATTGACTATATTTTATATATTATAATCCATAGCATTTCCAAGAAAGGCCTGTGATGTGTTGCAATTAGGCTGGGTGCGATACAGAACCTCAATTTTTCAGTCCAGAAGGCAAAAGTAATGTGTGAGACTTTATAGCCTATACAGTTACCTCTTTTATATGAGAGACATTTTTCAGTTTCTTAAGTGAAGCAACTGAATCACTGCTATACCTAAAGGATTATGTAAAATATCATATTAAAGAGAAATCATAAGCAGTTTTCATAAAACAATTTATAAACCGTTCAAAATTATTAAAGCTGCCTATAAGAGATATCTGGAAAATTTTCCTTTGTGGTATACGTCAATAATAAAGAATGAGTAAGTGGTCAATGACAGGAACAGCTCAGTAGCTCTGTCAGCTTCCGATAACTCTGGGCAGCGGGCAAATACTGCCTTAACACTTGACGAACTACAGCATACTCCCACCCAAAGTATCGCTCCAGTGCTCAAGCTGTGGTGACTTTGTCTGACAGCAAAGGAAAGTCCTCCTAATCAATTCACTCTATTTGGATACTGAACTCACATTCGCCTGCTGTCTCGCTTTAAAACTCTGTGTCTGACTATGACATGACTTATCAATCATTGTGAATATCTCCTTTGTTCTGTAACATAAAGACACTTGTCAAAGCACGTTTCATTCTTGAACCCATGTCTCAGTAGAGCTATAAATGACTAGCCCCTGAAACTCCACTCTGACCCAGCTCATTAGAGCCAGGCATTACACAGAAATAATGGCCACAAGACTTTGTTTTATACCAAACCCAGAATGAAAGCTGTCTTACCATAACACAGAGAGGAGGGAAAAGAGGTAGAAGAATTATTGGACTCAAAGTAAAAAAAAAAAAACTGTATGAAATAAAATAACTCAATTTCTTGAAACTTGAATTAGAATACTTGATGATGACATGATTAGCTTTCAGGATATGACTCAGTAACAGGGCCAGGAGGAGCCTTTTTTCTCTCACCCCCCATCTCTGTGGCCGACTGCCTGATAAGTTTTGCCAAAAGTGAGATTTAGCACAGGGCATCTATGCACAATCCTCCATGAATAACAGTGAAGTAAAGGAGCACTTTAAAAAAGAGAGGGAATGGCAATAATTGTCAAGCACCCATTACTGCTCATACTTACGAGTGGTGATTTCCATGTGACCACGACCAGCTAAAGCCCAGTATCATTCATTAATGCTCTGGCTCCTCATTACTGTCTTCTCACATTTTTGAAAGACTCATTACCTGCATAATGGAATAATGCTTAGAACAGTCAGACCTTTCCTTTGTGTGAATTAATCACCTACATGCACAGACAAAAAGGGAATTCTCACATTAAATATTTAAAAACTTCAAGCTCTAGCTTTCTACTTTTTCAAACTTGAAAACTTCAAACTGAAGGTGTACTTTCTTGAGGTGCACCGTCAGGGACATGCCACTGGTATCATTGAGGACTGCCCCGGTTTCTTTCATATGTCTGCAAGGCCAGTGTGGAAAAAACAGGGAAGCAAGGAAGAAGAAAGAGATGTACTTACAGTTGACTGTGACTTTTACTGTTTTGGTGTCAGGAGAGGCAATGTCATTTAAAGCGCTGCATTCGTAGTCTCCAGCCTGGTCCCTTGTGATGCCGGTGATGTTAAGATATTCGCCACTGTCATGCTTCTTGGCTAGAAATAGAAAAATGCAGGCAAAGTACTTACACTGTATCTACAAAGAATACAAACACAGCATACACACACATTCAGTATATACACAGAGAGAGAGAGAGAGAGAGAGAGAGAGAGAGAGAGAGAGAGAGAGAGAGAGAGAGAGAGCTATAGGCTTTCTGTAGCCTATGGCTACCGTGTGCAAAATAAATAAAGAAATAAAAATTTAAATATATATATATATATATATATATATATATATATATATATATATATATATATATATATATATATATATGCCTAGGCTTTCTGTAACCTATGGCTACCATGTGGTAGCATTGTACTGAACTCCTGATTACCTTCCATGCATCCTAAAATAGCAGCGGATTAGCAGTGCATCGATCCATTTATATTGATTTGGTGGCAGGAAATTAAATAATGGTGTATTCCCAGTCATCCACTCATCATTTGCTCAACTCCACACCTTGCAGTCAGAGCTACTTCCTGGAAGACAGACAAATCCGATGGTTCAATGCACATGTCAGTGCTTTATAGTTAGCTAACGGAGCCAAAGGCAGTAGCAGCAAAGCACCATGACTGACATATTAGCAGGGGCGTAGTGCACCTAAAAAGCTGGAGGGAGCACAAATCCACACAAACATGTCCACTCCAATCAACAAAGAAACATTAACATAATGTATATTACCATAGTTAGCGGTGACAGATGATAGATCTTTTGTAAATGTGTTGCTAGCAAGAACTGAAAGCATAACTGGAAAGAAGCAATAATAACATACAGTATTGTGTCAAGTATAATTCAGTGAGAATAATCAGGACAAAATATATAAGTGAAGTGAATTCAAGAAAATCATACATAATAGTATGAAACAAGCTATATGTATACATTACCTTGGGCTGTGAGAAATTATCACAGGCATTTTTTTTGCTATTTTACTGACATTTTATGCACAAAACAATGAATCGATTTTTCAGTATTTAGAGTAATTGTTAGTTGCAGCCCTATTTTACATTTTAAACCTACTACAAAATAAAATGATTCAGCCCTGAGTGGCATTTTGTTATCTGTTAAATTTAAGTCCAAGTCTTGGTAATGACAGCCAATAAGCCACCTGCAGATGATCACTAATATTAAGCATCGGAATTCATCATTGATATCTTAATTATCATACATAATTTAGAATATCTTGGTTTAGATGGATATATGGATATATGGATATATGGATAGATAGATAGATAGATAGATAGATAGATAGATAGATAGATAGATAGATAGATAGATAGATAGATAGATAGATAGATAGATAGATAGATAGATAGATAGATAGATTTATATGAAATTGGGAATACTAACAATGAAACCAATATGACTGGGTGTGGTTATATAATAAATGGTTATAGGGTCTCAGCAGGCGGCACTGTGTATGTGTATTAAAGAGACTGTGGCAGATTCTCCCATGACCAGAATTAATTTCCAACCCAGTGGTGCTCAGTGTGAAATCTATTTTTATGCAACTTTTCAGGGTGGTAATGGTGGTATGGGATGGAAGATGTGTGGATGCGTTTGCAAGACATGGGGATCAAAGACAGTACACAATCAAGAAAAACTGAGCTCAAGATACTGTTCAGAAAGCCACAGAGACCTGACACTGACTCAGCAATTTCTCATAAAAGAGGAGCCAGTATCAAGACAATCCATGCTTCAGGAGTGGAAATAATGCCATTCTGTGCTGCCACTCTCACCTACAAGTGAGCTGAATACTTATATAATGCCACTTCCTTATTCTGCAACCCTAGTGGCTTTTTATCTGTTAGCTACTGTGTCAAAAAACTTGAAACTGAAGGCATTGTCGATAATGAGCTTTTCTGTCTCTTCTCACACTGTTGTGGTGGCAACAATGGAGTCCAAGACTCTTGGCAAAGA
Organism: Siniperca chuatsi; assembly: GCF_020085105.1. Lineage (NCBI taxonomy): Eukaryota > Metazoa > Chordata > Actinopteri > Centrarchiformes > Sinipercidae > Siniperca > Siniperca chuatsi. The sequence continues at coordinate 14,668,676 of NC_058047.1, forward strand.
TATTGGTAGCTGCACAAACAACGGCAAAGGAAAGAAAAATGTTTGAAAAACTGATCCATAAACAAGCACCGGATGTGTCTGAAAAACAGAACCGCTAATATGCCAAGAGAGCACAGGGACGGAGACATAACACAAAGGGCTCTATTTTTGTGGCGGTGCATGGCTCATGGCTGGGCTTTGCACCAGTGAAGAAGCATCTTTTTCATTGGGTGCACACAGTTTTTTTTTTTTTAAACTTAATCCCACTGATGTGGGAGGGGATGTGCAGTACAGCGATCAAACGGTGCAGTGCAAGTTTGGTGTCAAAAATAACAGGGATTTGTGCAGACTAGGTTAACATGGTGAAATTCATTCTCTTCCTTGTACCTATACCAAAGTGATATGTACATAAACAGATATACCTAAGCTTTTTGTGAATAATATGAGGAGACATTTGACATATATTTTACTTATTTTATCTATTTTACTTTAAGTAAGAGAGCACTAGACTGAGAGATATAGCATGTTACTGTCAGCTGCAATGTCGGGGATCTCTACAAGGGAACAGGCATCAAGCTATCAAGTACAAGGGACAGTTTTTCAGCAAACATTAATACGCTGAAATTAAATTTAACTTAAAACAGTTTGGCTGATGTGTGAATTGTTCTTGCCGTGGCTTCAGTGCAAGTCCTTGCCTGTGCAGTAGCCCTGCTGAGACTTATAGCCTGAGTAATATATCTATAATTTATGACAGATGCAGAGGGATGGGATATTATCTGTTTCACTGAATAAGTAGGTCTCCTGCTATGCTAGGCTACAGCCAAAGCTAGCACCTCTAGTCCTGATAAAAGACATCACATCTTCCTAAAAACTGTGCAAAAGAACACTGAAACAAGAGCTTTTAAAGAAGAATAGACAAAGAAGTATGTGTTTATCTTACCGGCCAGCTGTCTTTCTCGCAAAACAATCCTGCTTAGAAAATAATACTATTTGAAAAGAATGTAATCTCATTGTCATTTGTGTTTGTGAGAAGGAAATTCTCTCTTTTGGTTAAGTAATACTGTGGAATTAAATGTGTGTTTTAAATAAAGAGACACCGTATTGTTTGATTAAAATTAAATTATTTTATTTATCATCTGTTATTTATCTGTTGATTAGACCTCATTTCAACACCAAGCTCTATCCATATTATGACCTCTTCAAAAGCCTTGTGAACGACACTGAGCGAGGCACAGCATCGGTTTGCTCTCCACATGGTATTGATAATTAATGTAATTTTCATTGACATTTAAATTGGCCTTGCATTTACATCTCAACAGTAGACATCGGAAACATACTTGAATGTTATGATGTAGGAAAATGGGAGTAAAGTTCAGATTGCATCGAGGCGGGGCAAATCATTTTGGTTCGCTTTTTGTCGCATTTATCTCTTTAATGGATGAAATCAAGCATTAATTGGCCATGACTGATGCCAGCGATACTACACTAATGATTCCCCCAAATATCCAACTGTTTCATAGCTGTGCTTTGCACCTGTTGCCACACAATTACCAAAATTCATTCTCCTGCCCATCTGTACCAAGTGCCACTGACTTTCGTAATGCACCACTGATTCATAGGAGAGCATGTCCACTGCACATGACCAAGCTAAAATCAGATATATTAATTTTAATGAATGTCTACATATTGCAAACACAGATTTTACCATTAGTGGTTGCAATATGTCTAGCTTGTTTGCTGCATATAATGATCAGTGCTACAAATCACAGAACCTACACAGCAGGGTTATGTCTATTGTTTTTACTTTTATGGTGAAGCACTTTGTGATGTCTGCTCTAGAAAGATGCTTTATAAATGAACTTTATTTACCTACTCATGGATTATAAAGGAACTACAGACTTTCACAGGACTTTATGTCTCAGTGCCCTGTGCAGATTTGTCCCTCCACACGCCAAGTAGTAACCTAACATGGTTGACCTATATACTGCACTTAATGCACAGCTCCATTGTATGCCATTGTAATGAGGAATTATGATACGTGTCGGAACGTGGAAATCCACTGTGTGCACTTATGTCTTTTACTAGGGCAATGAAATCAAAAGCACTGACCCATGAGGCCAAGTATGCTTCCAATACCATTTACCAAATGGCTGAATCAAATGCAGTGGTTTCCACAGGAATGCACAGAAACGTTTTTGTCACATCCTGGGAAACACAATCAATCACTTATTTGCCACTGGGGGAAGTTGGTTGCACAGGGCACGTTGGAGCAATCAGTGTCCAAAACAATAAATGTTAAATAAAAATGAAAACTTATATATGAAATATATGAGTCATGTTCTATGACATGGTGGTGTGGCATGGTATGATCCGAACAGAGAAAGGCTTTCTTCCCTTCTGCCTAACAGTGTTGCACAGCTCCTTGGTACACAAATATTTTCAGGAGCTTGACTACGATTCTGAAAAGGCACCGATATTATTTCTAAGCCTTTATTTTTGTACTCAATTTGACCTGAAATCAGGGTGGTGTTTCCACCTGCTCAGGAGAAATGCAAATGCAAAGTTGGCAGAAGTGCACACACAGACCAAAATCACAAACTCCTCTCATGTTGAGAGCAGTTTATCTGATTTTGAGTTTAGTTTTGCACTTCACTTTGATATCGGTTTTTCATATAGTACACATTTAAATAAACATCAGAGTACATTTTTAATGCAGTTTTGACAGAGTCTATGCTGGTTTAATTACTTATTATTCTTACCAATAATTTCATCCATGCCTGCTTGTAGGATGTATGGTCCTTTCCTTTCAGTTAATTGAATACCTCTAGCCATCAGACAACATCTCTAGCGTAAAAGAGCATGGAGTAATTACATTTTTAGTTAAATCTTCTGATATAGCACACAAGTCTGAACTTTTATTTTAAAAGGCAAAAACCCAAAGCAGAAATGTTATTCTTACCAGCAGAACACAACTTCACTCTACTGGACATATCTGTTTCACCTGATACTGCCTGATTCAATTTAGTTGGAAGTTATTTTCTTCAAGGCAGGCGGTCTGATGCCGCCCTGCCTGATGTCCAGTGGTATGGCACCATAGACCAGACAATGTCTTTTAGTCCAAGGAATCATGTCATTTTGACTGAAGTCTGAGACCTAATTACTAAAACTATCAATTTAATTTAATTTCCTTTCAAAACACATTTTTGGTTTTGTGACAACAAGACATAAAATATGTATACTGACTGCAAAGTGAGAAAACATTAGAATACCAACTAATTCTCAAGAACTAATAGAGGAAAATGAAAGTGAGTTCCCCAATGCTATGAACAAGTGTAAATTTCATGATAGGAGAGTAGTTGGAAAATGGTGGAAAACTATGCTTGTTGACCATATGATATAAAACAGCATCCCTGGCTCACTTTTGGTTCCTCCAGCTAACTGGTTTGAAAATGAGAACCCTGCATTTCATTCAATATAAATATAACTGACAAAGTAAGTTATATATCACTGAAAATTGAAGATGCAGAACAGATTAAAGGTACGCTCAAGACTTGGGCGATGAGAATGAATGGGGATCATAATGTCAGTCTATATTTAAGTATAAATCCAGCTGAAACAGCAGGACATTTTAACTGTCTGTGCCTTCATTATGGTAGCTGACAACAAGGATTCAAACCATACAAAATGTGAAGATACACCTTCCTTTTTTACATTTCTAACATGGAAAACACAATCCTCATCAGAACACACACATATTGAGTTAATCTATATGGATTCCTGAAAGCACCTTTTATGTGAAGCACAGGTGTAATTAATAAAATTAACCGTGGCTCTGTTCTTTTGAGGTGTGCCAGTAAGCAATGCCAATAAGCCTGCATACACAACACCAGTACAGAACTGGTATTTCTAAAGAGAGCCATTATTAATGTTAGCAGTCCTTCCTGTGGTTTTCCTGCTAGTACATGTAAAAATGTCTGCTGTGAAAAAGGCCTTTCAGTTTCTTGTACAATTCATACACTATAAATGCAAGGCTCCATGTAACTGGCACAATCATGAGAAACAGGTGTGAGTGATAATGACTCCCACATTCAACAGTACCCTTTAGTGATATCCACTGGTGGCATGCAGGCTTCCAATTAAACTGATGGAGCTAAATATTACACTTTGCATGTGCTCACAAACGTGAAGAGAATTGTGGGGCATTGTGCTGATGATTCAGAATGAAAATACCTTCTAATGACATCTTTGAGATGGTCAAATGTTAGTCAAGCCTCCAAGATTAGTCAAACCGAGTGAAGTACAGTGGAAGATATAAATCATCACTATGATTATATCAATTTTGGCAAGCCCACAAAATGCCACTAAGCATTAACAGACTTTTATTGTGCTCTTATATCCCACATCCCCGTTCTTACTATATACAACAATGTTTTTGATGCACTCTGCTTTTCTCTGCGATGTCTGAGCAAAAGCACGTTCCTCCCTCTGAATGTTTCTGGCTTTGCTCTTAATCACTAAATAAACACATTCATGCATGCAACATGCCTGAATCTGTTTCACAGAAAAAGTCATTTGGAACAGTTCATAATAATAACTGTACAGCTGAAATCACACTGTAAGTTTCTTCATAGCTCATACAACCTATACTGTGGTCCCACTGTTGAGTGGAGTGAGTTTGAAGAGGTAAAATGATTAATTAATTAATTAATTAATTAATTAATTAATTAATTATTATTACAATGTGAGACTGTATAAGTGCACATAAGAAGTAAATCAGAAATAACTTAAGCTACTAGCATCAATGTCAAGCATAAGTAATTCAAGCAGAGCTCATTGCAGGAAGGTACAGTGAGGACTTGTCTTCCCGCTGAGCAATTTTGATTATGATTGGAGAGAAAATGGAGAGATATGGCTTAGTCCCCGTTTCTGTGTCTTTGCTGCCAAATTAATTTTCTCACCACAGACAAATTCTGTTGCTAAGCTGTAATAAAGACATCCAAAAGATGGTCCCCAGTGCACAAAGTTATAATTGAATAAATTCTGTAAGATAAGCAGCAAACAAAAAGTTTTGACAAAACCCAGAATGGAGGCCAAATAAATTGACAATACTACAGTGTTTAGGCTTAGGAAACTCAGGGGGAAAACAAGTTTGCTGGTCAGTGAAAATTATTTCAGAGACATAGGAATACATGTGAGTTTGGAATGATGTGGTTTTAGAGAGATTGTTGTATTGACCCAAAAATATGTATTGTTGACTGATTTCAATTTTTATATAAAAAACTCAACCATTCAGAAATATTATTTGTGGCTGGTGAATATGAGAGTGCTGTTATTCAAATACTGTCCTGCAATACAGCGAAAAAATGAGAGTCTTGAATAACTAATAAGATTTTACATATTGAGTTTGAGTTTATTTAGATTTGATTTATGAAAATATTATGAAATACTGACATTGTAAAAATGAAGCAAACCATAGGAAATTATTTTGTGCCTATATCATCCACATCTAAACTGAAGTACTAAGTGTGGCGTTAATTATGACAACTAAATAACAAATAAATAAATAAATACAAGACGTATTGTGTTGCAAGATTATACTGTAACATTTTTCCTAAACATACTGTATGTGGTCTTACATTTAAACAAATACTTTACACAAATACAGATACTTTGGAAAATAATGGACAAATTTCCATTTGAAAATATCAAATTAGGTTTGCGTCTTTCTTGATAAATGAAATTCAATTTATTATTTTTCATGCAAGATCTAGTTGCATCATCCTGCCCTGGCTGCAAATGGATCGGTTACAGCAGGAAGGATTTGCAAAGGTCATAGAAGCCATTAAATGAGAATCGCATCCTTGATATATGCTTTGAAGAACATTATATGTTGAGTGCTCAACCTTGACACTACAGGAAACAAAAGCATTATGTATCCTGAAAAAATATGAAGAATAAAAGATGGAAGAAAATAACCTCCACTGTTGGTGTAAGTAGTGTAAAACCACCAAGGGACCTAACATGAGTTGTATGTGAGTGCATGCTGGGAGATATTTGAGAGACTGACAAAGGCCCCTCTCACCTGAGGGAGATGTCACTCCAAGCAAATTAAAGAAATCATAGCAAGGTTAATTTCACATTCAGTGCTAATGCTGGTTAAGTCCCGTTGCAGTAAGCAATTTCCCACATTGTGTAGGGGAACTGTGAGTACACTTCCTTCAGGGCTGCAATACACAGATAGGGCAGGCATCACTGAAGAATCCATTATAGCATAGAGCAGCATTTTCTACATCAATTTATCCTTTTAACTCCCGAAAATGGAGAACAACCCACGCTGCTACATTGTGTGCTGCTGCCTTCTGGCCCCAACTCAAGGTGTGGGCCAGAACTAGGGGTAGAATCACACACTGTGCAGGGCCTGCCTGAAAAACAGGCTGTTAGTCTGCCTTGATATATAACCCCTACCCTGCTCCCTGGCTGTCAATCTGAGGCCGCTAAAATCCAGAGAGTGGAACAGGGCCAAAGGAGCCTTGAGTCATGTCTGATTGCATGTGTTGTAGAATTACATAGAATTACCTCACTCTTACTTTCTGTGCTGACATATTTAGCCAAATGCACTGTAGGCAGGAAACACAATTTCAGTTGCTGGACCTAGCTCGGCTGAGAAAACGCGTATTATTTGTTTTGGGCATTAGATTTGATGCAAAATATATCTTATGTCAATATTATTGAGACATTAAATTTTTTCCTTAAAAACTGCATGGTATATTTCCAAAATAAGGGGTGGATGAGGAAAGATGTAGTTAATAATAACTAATAAAATAGCTACTGATAGATGAATCCCTCTATCTCAGAGGATTTGAGTTAAAAATATTAATTACTTTTTACTTTACCATTAAATTGGAACATATTGTAGTATGTAACTACTGAACAAAAAGTTGACTCCATACCACAGCTCAACTGCTCTTATTGTTTAATTAACTGTCTTGGCCGCCACAGTGCGTGGAACTGAATCAATCTGTCGAGCTTGACCATTGCATGAATACTTAACACACTGCAATGTGTGAATATAAGAACAGATACTAGAAATTATATTTTACCATTTTTCACTTTTCTGTATTCAGAATGAGTGGCTTTTACAAGATGCGATGAGTTGTAACAAGAATAGAACAAAAAGGAGCCCAAACAAATGTAGATATATCTGTCTAAACATATCTACAAGGTTATTGTTATAGTCATATAATAATTCAATTCAGAAGAATATCATAGAGTTAAAATAAACACTATCACTAACCTTTTACCACCCACTTTTCTGCCCACGGGAAGGAAACACTATAGAACTAGAACTTAAACAGACTGCTAGTCTGCCAGTGAATATATCAGAATTTTTTCACTTGTTGTGGTTATTATAAAAAAGATAATCCAGGAAAGTATACAACTAAAACCTAAGAAATATGGTGTCTCCCTACCTTCAAAGTGGTCTGGCAGCCCAAGAATGTAATAAATCCTTTAGAGTTGCAACGATCAGTTGATTGACAGGAAATTAGTTTCCACAAATATTTTGATAATCGATTATTTGTTTAATTTTTTAAAAGAAATCCTCAAAATCCTCTGGTTTTGTGACAACAACCCTCTCTATGGGTTTTAAACTGATCATCAGACAAAAAAAGAACATTTGAAAATGTCACCTTGGGCGCTGGGCATATGTGATGGGCATTTTATAATATTTTCTGGCATTTTATATACAAAGGACTAATCAATTAATCAAGAAAATAATCAACAGATTAAACGGCTACAGCTATTTAGTGCTTTACCATTGCCCTTTATTCATCCATTCACACATATCCGCACACACTGATGGCAGCGAGCTACCATGCAAAGGCACTTCGACATGTGGAGGAGCTGGGGATCAAACCTGCTCTACCTGCTGCTGTGCCACAGCTGCCCCATTAATCAATAATGAAAATAATTAGTTGTAGTTCTAAAATCCTTGAAAACTTATTAATAATCATAAACGATTACTTTATTTTATTTTAGAGGAACCTCCTTCAAAAGGGGTGTTAAAGAGTAAAAAAAAGTCACTGCCTGGAAAGAGATCATCTATGACTGTCAACTGCCATTAAATGTTTAGTGTGGCAGTAACTCAGTATCATATTTCAGTTAAAAAAGGTCTACTGTTCATCACGTTACAGACACTCCAAAAAAGCGTGTGCCCATTGAGCACCTCTTTAGTTCGGCATACTCTGCTCAACAGTTGAATGAGGAAGTGTTAGACACGACTCCTGCTGTTGATATCTGAAATTTGAAATACAGCGCCTAACTCTTTATCTTTCACCTCCTATCGTGTTTAAAGCATGCTCAAGTGTCAGCCCTTGAACTGCGCATCAGTTCATTGCAAACTATGAGAAAAGGAATCCGGTGGTGAATGAGAGATCCCTGGTGAACAGACCACTAAAAACTTGCTTAGCATCTCTGCAAGAGCTGCCAAATTCCAGAGCAACATAGCAGGCACAACTCAAGGTATGTAGCAGTGATACAAAGTCAAGTTTGAATAATTCATTTCACCGTTCACATAGAAACCGACTGAGCTACTGTCCTTGTGCACTTGCAGCTACCTCTTAGTTCAGGACCAAGCACGTTCTGCTGGATATAGCTTTAAGTAAGCTACAGTACAAATACTGTAGTGAGTTGTCAGTGTAGAGGATGCTGCTGTCTGCTGTTTCCTGGGGGGGATGTTTTGGGGAAGAGATGCCTCATGCACTTAAATGAAAAGGCAAAACAAAACATATAGAGTATGTGGTTGATATATGTACAGTGGCTGCTTGGAAAGAGAGAGACAAATGTGTCCCAGCTGAGTCCTATCACAGGAAACAATCAAATATGTATTCTAGTATTCTAGCCAGCCTTTTCAAAGGTCACACTTCTATCCCATGGATTCAAATCTCAATGGAAAAAGCTTATCAAAGCAATTTTGCCCAGCCATCCACCCAACCTAACGGGACTGAAACAGACTATGTTAAAGGCTATTTCACCCCCCTCCCTATGACCTATGAAAGAGTGATGTAGAACCGCAGCTCAGTACTCCATGAGCAGGCAATACCCTGAAAGGCTGACATGTCACTCAAGCTATTGTAAGCTTTAAAGTAAATAGCAATGTCAAGAGCTAAATTAATAATGACAGAGTGGCTTATAGGAGTATTATCAGTGTATTTCTTCTGATGGCATTTCTTGTTTAAATTCAGCTTTTATTTAACCATACAAGTTGATTGAGAACATGTTTTAATGACAACAAAATCCTGTGGGAGGAGCTGCAGGGTCGGGACTGATCGCATTGATACACACAAACTAGGCAGTTTCCCATTAACTCTTTTCAACTGGTGACTGGGCTGCAGCACTGGAACACTCGGGGTACAATCCTTGCTCAAGGGTAAGGAGAGCATTAAACACCCACTTTGCACATCCAGATTTCACCCGCTGATAAGGGGACTTGAGCGGGCTTTCCAGTCCTTATCGTGCAGCAATCACCCCAAACTCCGGAGGACTTCACTGTCAAGCTAATTTTTCCATGGGCAATTAAACTGTTACACAAAACAGCAATCATTCTTTAAGCACATTAAGCTCCAGCCATATGCTGGCACCATTCATTCTCCTAGTAACATGTCAACAACGATGATCCGTGTTTTACAAGTACTTGCTTCAGTTTGCATCTCTCTAATTGAGGAATATGCATTGACTTCATATGCACACATAGTGGGCCAAATTATCGTCTCAATAAACAGTTTATGGCCACACTTCACTGGATGCACAAAGTTTATTATTAGCTGGCAGTTTGCTGGTTGGCAGGAAGGGGAGAGAAGGAAAAAATGCAAACACAAAACAGTCGGAGTGGGAATAGGAACTTGACAGTCAGTCAGGGCAATTTATCATTCTGTCAAACTTCACTGACTGCTGCAGCAGAACTATCTACAGTGTGAAAAATCCCCACCCCTACCCCCAAATGGCTGAGTGTTGAAGAGAGTAAGGCCAGCAAATAAAACTTGCCATGTAGACATGTTTGTCACTTTACAGCCATTTCACCTGCTTGGCCTTATGTCAATGAAAGTGATTACTCCTACCAAATATAAATAGCCAGAATTATGTGCTGGAGGTGTAACGATACAATCAGGTATAATTGGTAATAGTACGATTCATGATAGAAAACTTTTGGTTTGAATACACTCACAATATAATACGACTGAAAATAAGCGACACAATGGGGCATTGGTTAGCGCTGTCACCTCACAGCAAAAGGGTTCTGAATACGCACCCACTCGGCCGGCTGGGGCCCGGGGCAAGTGGCCTTTCTATGTGGAGTTTGCATGTTCTCGACATGCCTGCAAGGGCCTCCGGCTTCCTCCCACAGTCAAAAGACATTCAGGTTAGGTTAATTGGCAGTCTAAATTGCCCATAGGTGAGTGTGAATGGTTGTTTGTCTCTATGTGTCAGCCCTGGGATTGGCTCCAGCCCCCCCTATAAGGTTAGAGATAATGGATGAAAATAAACTATTAAAGTTGAAAATGTGTTATCCTATTCTTAATACTATAGTTTTTTTTATATATTGTGTTTCTCTTTTAAATTGGTAACTAAATCACCTTGTTTTACAAGTCCTATGCGGTGCCTGAAAGAGCGCAACACACTGTGACTTTAGAAAATACAGCACATGCAAACAGACAAAGCACAAGCAGATGGAAAAAACATCTTCACCACTTTGACAACACATAGGAAGCATTTAAAATAAAAATTCAGCAAATAGATAAAACACAAGCAAGGTAAGAAACACATTTGCCAATTTGACAACACTCAATCATTGATGAGTGGTCTGTTTTTAGTTTCCCCTGGGAATTTCTGTGGTGTTCGACTTGCAGAATTTGTGTATTTGCTCGTGTTTTCTGTATTAACAGCATATTTATGGCTTTATGGCATGCAGGCCTATGTGCAGAAAATTGCAGACATTGGCAAAGTTTCAGGTTGATCTCCATAAAACCAACACTCTCCAAACTTTAGTTGGCCACAAACACCACTTTCCAAACCCAATGTGGTGAATGACATAACTGTTTTAGCACTGATACTGTATATCAAAGTCTTTTTTCCAAAATCAGTAAAAACAAAATACATTTTAATTAGATTTTATAGCTTTCTTAAGAAGTATGACTGTATTTACTCCCTGCAATTAATGACCTATTGGCATTTTTTAAATCCTGAAGATACATTTACTTTTTTTTTTTTTGGTGTGTGTTAATGGTAGTTCAAGTAGTTCAGTTGGTGATTGCAGGTCTGCTTTTCTCTGATGGGTCATAATTGAGATAAATATTTCCATATGCTGTGACTGCACATTCAGGTTGCCTATGCAATGGTTGAAGCAGACTGTTTTGCATATCCAACAGATTTAATGGAATTCCATCGATAGGTAATTAGCCTATTACAACCTTTCAGTTGTACCACGTCCTTTGGACAAATCGCCCCTTACTACAATAACCGACTCCAGGTTCCATGGCAAATGGCTTCTTTTCTGATGTGCTGGGAGACAGCCTGTGATTACATTTAGTCCCAGGCCCTTTCATTTGACCAGCATATCATTTCTTCCCTGGCATACTTCAAAGTGTGGACACTTCAAAGTAGAATGAGTGACTGCCACTCGGACTCTGAGGATGGCTCTTTTGATCATCTTCTGAAAACTCCCCTAACGCAATCAGGGCAAGCACCAGAGAGGAGGATTTGACAGCCATAAGATAAATGCAGTCATCCTCACAGCTATCAGATAAGCACAGCATGCTCTAATCCATTAATATGAAAATGAGGGAGGACTAGAAGTAGCTGGGTGGGGGCTTTACAACAGTTAAATGCTTTGGAATGAGTTTTCAAAGGGAGGATTCAGTATTCAAAGCACTTAATGATGTATGTGTGCCCTGACTAGCAGCCACCTAAATAAATTATAATGATAATAATAAAGATATTCTTCGTTAATGTACCTTAAATCGGAGGTCTCCCTGCAGTGCTGAGAGCTGAATTTTTTATACTAGAAATCCTAAATAATCATCAACATGTTTGAATTTGTGGCAGAATGTGCTCTCATAAGACATTAACTACCGCCTCGAGCAAGTAACAAAATCCATGGCTTAGAGTATCTTTTGTTGTTGGTTAACTGTTTGAGTCTCATTTGGAAGTGGAAAAGTAGCGACATTTTAGGAGATGTTTAATTTTTGAATACTGATACTTAAAACCTACAGCATATGGATCATTTTTACAGGACAGATATATTCTATTTTTAAAGGGGATATCTTTTTCTTCTGCTGATTTCCTGCAGTTGAGATCACAACCTCTGACAGCTGCCAATAGGGCTGAAACGATTCCTTGAGTAACTCAAGTAACTTGATTACTAAATATTGATTCAAATTATTTGCATCGAAGCTTCGTTTATTCCATATAACTTTATACAGCGCACTGTGTTTCGGATGGATGATTATTACTATCGCACAATGTGCTTACGCTGTGTGTGATCAGAGACGGTTCAGAGCGTCTTTGGTGTGATTTGACAGCGCAGATTACAAAGAGGAGGAAGAGAGAGAAAATAGCGAGGGGCGCAGAGAAGAAACAGGCCAGAGAAAGCAACTCTTGTCCATGAAAACACTGTACAGTGTGTCTATTGTAAAACTGAACTAGCCTACCCAAAGTAGCATGACATCTATACTTCAGCATCTCAGCAGAAAGCATAACATTACAGTCTATGCATCCAGTCCACAGAGCAGACCCAACACAAGGTATATAAAGGCTAATAAAGTATGTAGGCTACGTTAATTATGGCTATATGTAATGGCTAGTTAACAATATAAATCAATGTGGTGGCTAGTTATGATGTCCCTAAGTTAGCTAGATTTTGTTCAAGATATTAACCACAGAAAATAAAATGCTGCAGTCAATTTTTGAAAGCCTGAGCTTCATTCATGTTATTTATTATTATGATAGTCACAGTTCCTGTCCACTCGTTTTTGCCTCCTACAAATGCCACAAAGAAGACAGCAAAGGTTTACGTTATGCCTGAGCTGTAGTTAGGTTGAAACTTTTGTTTGTTTTTGCATTTCAGATTTTTTTTCTTTAAATCCCAGAATGTAATATGGCACCTAAATACACTAAATAGTTTTGACAGATAATATTATTGTATGCAATTTAAGCAATAAAAATGTAGATTTTTCTAAAAAGGTAACCATTTGGTTGTTCATTTTAAGAGACCTGTCTTATTTTCTCTTTTGCTTATTTACTATTGCTCTTCAATAAAGAAAAAGTATTTCTTATCTGATTACTCGATTAATAGATGGAATAATCGGTAGAATACTTGATTACTAAAATAATCGATAGCTGCAGCCCTAGCTGCCACTGATTAAAGTTGGGAGACCACAGAGTTCATAAGGTTTTTCCTTTTTTATTTGGTAATTTTTAATTGATGACTTTTTTTTTCTAAATAAATTTTTTAAGAAACTGCATATGGATTTGTTAAATAACCTGTGGAGCAATGATTCAGGTAACATAGGCTACTCATGAAATTACTTACTGAACTTCGGTTTAAGTTCATTGCTCACAAGTTGGTCCATATCATCTTTATGCAACTGTGTTGAAAAATATGTTTGGCCAGGGTTTTTTTCTTTATATGGTCAACCTGTAGCAGAATGTGGTTGCATTAGCTAGACATGCCTCATTATGCGGGATGGACCAGTCTATTGATGAATCTAAACTATTAGTTAATTGTAAAGCTAGATCTAGACATCCCCAAAGTTAAGCTGAGGTTGAGTGGGGATATATGCTATTTTTAGGCATGTAAACAAGTAATTCCTTTATTTACCATTGTATCTCTCCAAGTGTTTAGTGCTAAGGTGAGACTGTTAGTCAGTGGTTAGAAACTATTTTATAACTGATTCACAGAAAAACAATAAATTAGCCATTGCTTCTGCCCTTAAATACACGGCGCTAGATGGAAACGTTGCAGGAGCTCAAGTGTACGCATTCTCTCCATGATACTGTATGTTCACTTGAATATATTATTATATGTATCCATTCCCCCTCATGAATCCATCCAACCTCATCCATCTCTTGCTGCATCCCTTCCCCCTTCAATCTCTTTATCTGCAACATTACTACCAGTTTCTCTTGTCTATCACCTATTGATCCTGTCCATGCTTCTTCATTTCCTCTCTCTATTCATCCATCCCTCCGTCCATCCATCCATTTCTCCATCCACCCATTCATTAGCATGGGTATGTGAGAGGTTAAGTGAACTCACCTAATGGGGTTATGTGTCTCCAGGAAATGGTTGGCTCAGGTTTCCCACTGGCTGTACAGATGAGCGACACATTGCTGCCTTCGTTTACCGTGATGTCAGAGGAAATGTCATATATCTTGGGAGGAACTAGAAAAAAAGAAGTAAAGAAAATACAGAAACAAGATTAGCATTTCAAATCTGCAACCTCTGGTTCAACCACCAATATTGTCTATATGTAATATTACATTGGATAGTAAAGGAAGGTATAGTTGGTATCTTAACAGTGAGAACAGGCCTGAGTTCTAGTTTTGAGCAACGGATATACATACATAGATGACCCTTCACTTTAAATGTTCTCTGTAGGGGGAAGGATTTGATTTTCCTCAAGTTGCCAATCACTAGTTTCCAGCCGCTCTGATGACATTTTCTGTCAACACTTAAACTGCTGCAATGCACAGTTAGTGCAAATTAAGCACGTTTACGAAGAAGACAATTGGTTTGTTAAAAATCAACAAAACAAACAGGTGTCTTAAAACTGGAAAAAAAATAGGCATGGTCTTTGTTTTTCTAGGGACTTAGAAGGCCTACTGCTATGGCATGGATACTAAAAAACATGCTGGTTAGGCTGACAAGCTAACTAGCTAAATTAGCAAACTTATCAGCAATACAGTCCTGCCTCCACCCTGAGTCCAATATTTCCTTATGTTTTTCTCATAAGGCACAAACACTTAACTTGAGATTAGTCATGATAATATGAGGAAAAATAGAATGATTTGACTTAAGTAGGACTTTATTGGTTGCTAACATGTTAGCCAACGTAGCTTGCTAGCAAATGTTGGCCAGCCACTAAAGCCAGGCATGTAAAGTAAGTTAAGTAGTCTGTGTCTGCTTACAGTGCATGATAAACTCACCTCTCTTTTAAAACAATGAGATCATCATGGGCATGAGTAATTTGTGTTTATTTTATAGTTAGACACAATTAAATATATCATGAGCAGTGATTAAGCTGCTGACCGCAACTATGTTTAATATTTCATGTCAGAGCTTGGCACAGTCAGTCAGTCCCACCCACAAAGGCTTCGACTGGCTCAGTTGTTTCTCAAACAGCTATTCACAAGAACAAAACCAGACTTTTTTGAATCACTCAACAAAAATTGAGATGTGGGCAGTGATTCATAGCTCTGAAACCAGGCTACACTTTAGGTGGTTTGGAAGCTGTGTATAATAAATCCAAGTAAGTCCCTAAAAAGCATATTTTTGAGAGAGAAAAAAAGAAGTTCTTTTCTATTGAGGGCAGCTCATCAACAGTCCCTGCTGGACATCACTTCACCATCATAATTTACAAGTTTCTGGGCACTTAAATCCTCTTGGAGCTTTGATGTTAAAAGCTTCGGTATTTAGGTTGCTCAAAACACACACAGACACACATGCAGCCACCCACAAAGGCATTTAAACACAGTCAACTAAGCACACACGCAGGCACATGGGCGCGGGCGCACGCACACACACACACACACACACACACACACACACAGGCTTATAAGACACTATTTTAATCGGCAAGATTTGAATCTCTGAGGGAGCTTTTCTGCAGTGGACTGTGCTATATGTACAGTAATGGCTTCTCAGTCGTCTGGGGCTTCAAACTATTCTACACTCTGATCCCTCCTGATGCCTGCTAAAAAACTAACAAAAGAAAAGTTGATTCAACAATTTTCCGAGTTCCTCTAGACCCACCAACACTTTTTGGAATCACATGGTCTCTTTTGTCATTTAACTTTATCCAGTTTAGCTGTGGCCACCCTCACTTGTTCCTCTTCACTCTATTATGAGCAACAATACAGAGGATGTTGCTAAGAACATACAGTATGAATAATGACAATATCAACCATATGTTTAATTAACTTTAATTAATTAGATTTACCTTACTACTTTTGGCTTCCCTCCTCAAATATTGTATAATCGAGTAAAAGAAAAGTAAAAAAACCAAACAAAACAAGCCAAAATATTTTTTTTCTGTACTGCGGTCTGGACCCTGTTATATGCACCACTATAAAACTGTGAATCGATCATCTATCATCAACATTACATCCATAAAACTGTGCTATAACTGGAATATACTTAATGTATGTGCACTAATTGTATATTAAGGGCAAATAGCCTACAGTCTGATACAGGATGGTGCATCATAAAAAGCATTAATCAATCATATAACTGGGACCTCTATGGCTCAAGGAAAAAACACATCTCTGATTCACAAATGGTACCACCCCAGTCTCAACTGACCCAGCCTCACACAGGCACAACCCTCAATAATATGAGGGACTGCCCAGAAAAACATTCTCATCACAACAGATTTCTGTTTTGTGGGGGGGATAGGCGTCATTTTTGATCAACAGATCTGGATCTAAATGAGATGAAAGTGGCGGACCTTCAGCGGAAGAGGACTGGAGGCGATGTTGAATCTAGGTTATTGCTTGTCGGACTCCTGTGTTTACTTGCTGTAGGACCCCACTGTTGACACATCTCCTCAGTGTCTGATAGCACAAAATTGAAAATGTTGGGGTTGTCTACTGATCCTATCTCTCTTTGGCAGGGACTGAGAGGTCTTCAAAGGTTCAGATTAAGAGCCCTCAGTTTTTCAGAGCCACTATGGCTGAGTTGCTTTACTGTATAATACTATTTACTCCATCAGAGAATAACAACCAAATCCGTAAAACTGAAAAACAGTTATTATTCAATTCTCAATTGTTATCAATAGATAGCAGTCAAACTTTAGACAATAAGATGTGGCAAACTTGTATCGTTTATGCAATGGGGATGTCTGTCAAGAACTAACTGAAGTCATTTATTCACCAGACAATATCCCATGCTGTTCCATGTCTTTAAAAACTATTGTCGTTAGACTCCATCAAACCGTTCAGACCTGTGGCATGAGTTGAATGTATGTGAACTCATACAGATATTTACTTTCTGCAACTTTATTTGAGTCACCACAAATGTATTTCTAAGTTTAAATTATGTCAAGTTTAAGGAATTCCAACAATAAAACAAAAAATCTAGTGTCAATTGCATGTTAACAACATTTTGCTAAAGTTATCACAATACAAGCTTTTGCGGGTAGGCTATACTACAATATATGGTTATGGTGCAAAATGATGACGATTCACATGTGTCCTAAATCTGAATGTACTGCTATCTGTTAAGTATGAAGAACTTACTATTATCTGGAGAATAGTGAATGAGTTATAGAGGGACTTTGGACACAGCTAATGCATAAACAAAATATGATTCTGCCATCTGTTGTTTCTTATTAAAAAAAAGCATCCTAAACAAGATCTTATATAACTTGGGGTCTCGTTGCTACGTTACAGTGCTGAGACATTGCAAGCACTTTTGCTGAGGGGCCACAGGAAGGACACTTGATATAGAGGGCTGAAGGGGGTTTCCATTTGGCAAATAGAAACTTAAATCTATTTGAAATTCCACACCCACTAATGAGAAAAACAAGTTACCAAGTGGCTGCAAACGTTAAAGTGTTTATGTCTACTTATCAGTGTTGGCTCTTCATGGTGAAACTGATTTACTGGGTCATTTCAGACTGAATTATAATTGTTGATGTCACACACTAATTATTCATATGAATGTGTGTATGTGTGTTTGAGTGGCGGTGTGAACAGCATTGTTCAGTTCAATTAAAATACATCAACAGTGGCAATGTTAAAAGTCAACACAGCGGAAAGGACACAATCTTTACCTTAAGGTAGCTCAACCATTATCTTACTTGACGGCATTAAAGCTGTTTCACACCATTCTGATGCAAAAACTATGAAAAATTTGCATGAATTACACATATGATGCTTGTCAATTTAAAAGATAATTTTGTTTGTCAAGAAAGTCACACTTTGCCGTAAAACTGTTGAAGTATAAAACTCTAAAAATACATACTTAGAAAGCCTACACGCCCAATCGCACAAGTGGCGTCATGACTTTCTCTCTCCATAAGCAGCCAGAGCCGCTGAAGCTACGATGCCTGTGTGTTTCGTATTACCGTACATATTTTTTCCAAAATAAGGTCCCACGAGGGACACTGGAAGGGGAGGGACTTTGCCGCTCTACAGAACACAATGCACCTGGATTGGATGTAAGGAGCAGAGTCTACAGGTGGTGTCAGCAATGACAATGTTCCTCTTTGAGCTAAAATGATACCATGAATTCTTTAGGCAGTATATCTGAATGTCAGTGGCAGTTTAAGGTCTTTGTTCTAGTCCCACACTTAAGAAGGCAACACAGTAAATACCTTGACCCAATCGATGTTTGGCAACGTTTCATCGATTTTTTTATTTGAATTATTGGCAGACTATAGTATAACACAGTGGGATAAGTACTAACGGCTCACTCTGTGTTTATGCTAAGTGTTTAAGGTAATCAGCTTTTACCACAACGTACAAGGATCTTTGCGGTAAAAACATTGCAATGCTGTTACACTGACACCTAGTTAAGCAATGTGATAAGGACCTAGAACTAGAGACAAGTAATCAGTGTGCTTACAAAGTATGGACTGAGTATTGATTTATTCAAAAACTTTCTTAAAGGAATAATTCCACATCCAGGCAGATATGTTTATTCGCTTTCTGATGGAGATTTAGATGAGAACGTCAATACCACTCCCATATCTGTCAATTAAATATGAAGATACAGCTAGCAGCCGTTCATCTTAGCTTAGCATAAAGACTGGAATCAGGGGTAAACTAAAACTCACTAATAACAACTACACATTATATCCAAAAAATAATCTATATATCTTAAAAAATGTCCAGAAATTCCTCAGGTGGAGCATTTTGCCGAACTGGTGGTTACTGTTTCCAAGTTTAGGCAACTAACCTACTTGGTTAATGTAGGAGTAACAATGTGGTCATGGCAAATCTATTAAAGTTATGGTATGGTTAAGTTAAAGTGACTAAAAGCGACTACTTAGTTAGAGTATGGTGGAGAAAGATTGTGGTCACGTCTGAGGGGCAAATTATTCACATGGATGTTCCTCCCTGCTGTGAAAAGCCTTTTAGACGTTGTTGTGGGAATCCTCGCTAGCAAATTTCTTGGTTGACACATTACCTTGAAAGCCTGCAAAGTCCATTACTATCATTTGTTTCCTAGGCTGCTTCTCTCTGAGTGCCCTATATTATCCCTTTTATACCTCCTCCACCTCTTGAAACATCAGAGACTACTGGGCTGCCCCTTCAACAACAGAACATTATAACCCATCCCTCAATACCTACACACAGGTTGTTGTTTTCTTTACGTGCTAATTCAGTAATGATGCTATGATTGTTGTGTTTGCCCATTTCACTCTAATTTCCCCTTCTCCTGCCCTGCAGGAGGTGCTGCGAGTGAGCTGCCACAGCTGATCTGGGCGGCGTCATCTCCCTCCTGGCAGACGCCTCGGGTGAATAAATAAGCCTCTAATGACGCCACCTTGAATTACGGAAATGCTTACAGCTGCACTATAAAAATGCAGGGGTTTTCTTCTGGAGCTGCAAAGTGGGATGCACACAACTGGGGTTTTTTTTATAAATTCTGACAGGCCTCTCCAGGATGACTTCTGCTACCAAATTGCAGGACCCTATTACTGGCTAAACCTACTGCCATCCAGCTTTCCAATTAGAGCACAGAGGGGAAGCCCGGCCACTTGTTGTAATGGACGGCAGTATGGGCGCTCTGGAGGTAGAGCTGAGAGGGAGGGAGAGGGAGAGAGAAAAAGAGAGAAATTCCTGCTACATTCAGCTATTCCATTCTGTAATTCACATCCTTCATTTGTCCACCATCATCCTACACACACCGCAGAAATGATCTGAGGTGCTGTGACTGCCCCGAGCATATTTCCTGTCCAAACACAATACGATGTAATGGTCTTATTAAAACGCAGATGCTTACTGATCTGAAGACAGATCTTCCTTAATCAACGACATGCAGCACTTGAAATTGGATTAGGGACAGATTTCAGTTTTACTTTTCAGCTTTGCTTGACAGAGTGGAGAAATTCTGAGGAGAACTTATACCTCCATGCAGTTCTAAAATTACTTACTCCAAAGCTTCCTCAAACTGCAGGCTGTTAGAGATGACATTGATTCTGATGGATTATAATATACCTGTAAAATATACCTGTGTTTGTAGGGCGTAATATACACCTCAGTAATGAGACAGTTCCCACACAGCTATTCCTAAAGGTTTTCAATTCCCTTTCCTCACTGCAGGCAGCAAAAAATAACCAACTTCCAGTCCGTTAATTAGATGTCAGACACGGAAACTAAACATAAACAGTGACAGATTATATTACTCAAAGGGATTACCTCCATTTGCAGTGTCATAAAGCAGGCACAGATCATTTGAAGTACTTAACTTTGGGAAAAGTTCATCCTAGTAGAAAGAGAAGTCTGTAATTATGGGCTAGGTTATTTCACTGCTCGTGATAAAACCTTTGGCCTTCCAATTTAGCAATTTGTATTTTTTACTGTAAAGATGGCTGACTTTGTCTGTCACACCATCATTTCATGGAAGTCAGACAGTTGACTTATAATGTACTGTACAAAACATCTTCAGAAATATGTGTAATACTGAGGGAAAAAGGTAGACTTTTTGGGATATAAAATGTACTCCAGGGACACTGCCAGCATATGTGTTTGTGTCCTATGTGCATGGGCGCATGCTCATGTGCGTGTAGTGTATGCTTTCAAACCATTAACATACAATACGTGACTCAGAGCCCATGAACTTTGAAAGTCACTCTAGCTCTACCTCCAATATCACCTGCTGCTCTCTCATAGTGTTATTAAACATATCAATCTCAATCATTTTCAACGGAAAAACACACACACCCATACGCCAATAATAAAAAGCAATAAAAATGCTCAGAAAAAAAGGGATATTTTCTTTTTCTTTCCATTTATTTGAGGCCAGCAGCAATAGAGGAGGTGGACTAAGTGCTGGAATGGCAGGGCCAAGACATAAAACCTCATCAGCCCTTATTGCTTGTCTGTTTTTGGCATCTCTTCATATTCTAAGATCTCCTTGTGGCTTAGAAGTTGGATAGGTTAATAAGGAATTGAGATGTGAGGAGTTGTAGCAGACAGCAAATGGCTAAAGACACAAATAGATTCCCAGCAAGTGCACATTAGCTGATGAACATTATTCCATAATGGTATCATTACATATGATGAATCTAGTGATTTACCCTATTAATGTACTGCAGGAATTCGCCTGAGGGTCCAATGATAGTGTGTGATAGTGTGGGAACAGTACAGTATGATGATATACTGTATGTCAGCAGCTGCACAACTGCAACAGATCAGAGAGTGGTGTTTTTGATAACATTTTTTGTCTAATATAGTGCAAGTGCAAGTTATATTTTTCTCAAAATTTATTTCAGTGGCCCACTTTTTTGTCTTTAAGGCAGCATTCCTGTATCTGACTGAAACAGAAAAGACCCTAATACTGTGGTAACAATAATGTACTGATGAGGTGAAAACATGGACGTTGCCACAGTCTATAGTGAAAAAGTTTTCACCATGTCAAAGTTCTTGGTTAAAAAGTGTGTAGGTTTAGGTTTTTTCAGTGTTATATGTGTATATATTGGTCACACTCATTATCTGTAAGTAATTACAGTATATTAATATGACGATAAACAATATAAAGGATAATATTTTTCACTTTTGACAATGCTGGAAACAAGTTTTGCTCCTTGCAGAAATCTGAGGAAACTATGAACACCAATTACTTTTTACGTGTAATTAACCATTAGTTTATGATAACATTTCTGTCATGACCTAATGGTGCAAAAATAACATGTTTCCACAAATGTCACAACCGATACGTATGATGAGTAATTGCCAATGAGGTTAACGATGCAGAAAGCATGATTATGGAGAGCTTGTTACCAATTTCATGCACTTCTGGGGAATTCATGAATTAAGGGAAATCAATTGATGAAAATGAACTTTTCGAAATACCTTGTGAGAGGCAATTAATCTTGAATGGGAGAGCTGCACTGGGCATGTAATTCAACGATAAGCTATCACCCACTTATTGAAATAGTTTCTAATTTATTCATGCTAATCAGTGTCTTTCAGCCTCAGCATCTTGCTTATGATAAACAAAATTCCTCTGCATGGGCCACTCTGCTTTCACTCTCAAGGATGATCACTGGTTTTTCAATTAGCTGTGTGGCTACAAAGTGTCTTTGATAGGCATGGCCAGCACAAGGCTTATTTTAAATAGTTTATTGTCAAAATTAAACACTGAGACTTTCAGAGGGTATACTGCTTTCCAACAACGAAATATCAGCCGGTGACCAAACGACTGTTGCTATGGGTGATCCTCAGCTCTCAGCCCATGTGTGAGGAGAGTGTGTGTGTGTGTGTGTGTGTGTGTGTGTGTGTGTGTGTGTGTGTGTGTGTGTGTGTGAAACAGATGATCTGATGTGAGGACACAAAGCTCTGACTCCATCTGTCACTGGGCCTTGATGCAGCGCTAAAGGTCAAAGTTCAAACTTTAGAACCCGGGTCTTGATTAATGGGGAGAGGGCAGTTGGCAGCTAACAGACACACACTACACCCAGTCACAGGGAAGGAGCTTGGCTCAGCGGGTGGTTGGATCTGCTCTTTACTGGCTCTTTGCTCATCAGTTTTTCATACTCCCAATACGTACGGAGTCAAGACAGATGAAAGGCTTTTGGTGCCACTTTTATTGTAGTCAGGATCACATTATCATTATCTCAAAACAGTAAAAAAAAAAAAAAAAAAAAACGGCAGTACATATGGACCTTTTTATCTATAGCCTAATTAATCTATATATATAAAATAATCTATATAAAATAATCAGTCGTATAACAAAAACAACTTGCATTGTGTTTTCAGGCATGTCGTTTTATTGAAACTCCCTAGTTGCTGCTGGGAAATGAAGTCTCAGAGATGTGGAAAGCCTTTTTGGGCACAGAAACTGTCAACTGTCATACTTCTCAAAGTGGCCTTGATAGGTATGCTGAGTGCCTTTTAAAATATCCTAGTTTGGGCTTCTCGAGGCCCCATCATCATCAGAGCAATGTGAAATGCCCTGTCTTTGTTCATCCATTTGTAATGACTATTACCTTGAAATATTAATGTGTATCTCTGATTGGGCCATCCAGTAGAAAAGAAGCCTGAAATTTCAGGAAGAGCATTGAATTGTCAGTGAACAAAGAAGTTTTGTGGAATGAGGGTCTAAACACATTCATGTATTGTTTGTCAAACTCTTCCTCTCTGTCTCTTTCTCTCTGTCCTGATTTATTTCTCTCATTGGTGAGTCATATAAGTCCATGATAAATAGCACTAGCTGCCAAACAATTCAAGGTTCAAGTGCTGAAGAGGATTAGTGATTAGTTATTCTCAGAGCGTTTGTGAGTGTATGTGCATGTGTGTGGTATGTGTATTTGAAGGTGTGTGCATACAGCATGTGTATTGTTGTTTGTGTGTGTCAGCTGCCACATCCTCTGATGGTGCCCAGTATCGACTGCTTTTCTTCACAATCTGCCCCGCGGGCTGGTAGGAGAAGATTTTGGACTAAACAACACGTAGGTAATACAGGGCAATTTGTACCCACTGAGGGCTTTGGAAAAGGCCAAAATCATGACTATTCAATAAATTGCTCATTATTAAAAACCCCGAGCTTGTACTTTACATAATACAGATGTCAGTTCTTGCTATTTGTTTACAGTGTTACTTTAGAGCTCTGACTGTTAAAATAATGTTCACGCAGAACATCAGTGACTCTGGTCATTTTAAATAAGAAAGTGTCCCTTCGATTTGCCTGGTTTTTGTGTGTTTCATAATACATCCTTTCCCACACTGGTCTATGAATAAAGATGACCACAGGGTTCTCTGACAAAGCTGAAGGGCTTCTGCAGCTGGATCCTAATACAGCTACAAGTCAAAGAAGCAGACTGATGGAGGAAATCTCTCACTGCTCTTTAATTGTACTTTGGGCACCAGATGAATTTCAGAGATGAGACAAGCGGGCGGCACCCCACTGCTGGTGGTCAGTCTGCATTCAGGGTGATGTATGCAACAGTGCTGTAGGGCTAGGGAGCACAGCCTGTGATATTTATCTGCCCAATTAAGGCCAGTGTATCTCTGAGATGCCTGGCAGTGCTTTACCCCCAGCAAATTTGTTTCACAGCTACCTCACTTTTGATAAAGGTTGTATTGTGTTGTATGATAGTCAAGCAGGGGAATCAAGCAGGCAGGAGTAGGACACAAACGCAGATGACCAGACAGGGTGGGTGCAATATAAGTAATTTAATGAAAGGAAAAACGGCTTACATTGATACAGGCAGGCAGGAGCCACACAAAAACAGGTAAGCAGTCCAACTAAGGCAAACATAAATCCAGGGAACAGACAAAGTCCAAAAATGGGGCCAGAACGTTTGATGTGAGTAGAATGACGATCTGACACAGAACAAAGGAAGCACTCAGACTTAAATACACAGGTGAGAGCAGGATAACTAGACACAGGTGAAACTAATTAGGGCGGGCAAACAATCAAAACTGGAGGGAAAGCAAACAAAGACAGGAAGTAAAAATTACAACTGCAGCATAGCAGGATCAGAAGGTGGCTGCAGCTCAGACGGTTCAGGAGGCTGCGACGCAACCAGAGCTGGAGGCAGCTGTAACACAGAAAGTTCAGGAGGCTGCTGCAGCTCAAGACCTGGTAATTCCAGCAGCTCAGAAACAGGCGACTGCTGCAGCGCATGACGTCAGTGGGACCCACGCTTCCTTCTGGGGGGCTTCCAAGAGGGTGGCTCCAGGACTGGATCAGGCTGGGGTGTATGATGGAAGCCAGCAGGCCAGGGTGCAGGCAGGGGTGCAGGCTGGAGGCTGGCATGCTGGTGGCTAGCAGCCTGATTGCTGGCAGGCCGAAGTGAAGGCTGGAGGTTAGCATGCTCCATGCTAAACCAAAAAATCCAGCGAGGTCCAAGAGAAAACAGAGAAATAGTCCAAAACACAGAAAACGAAGGCCGGGACGCTTGACATGAGTACAATGACAATCTGACACAGAACAAAGTAAGCACACAGACTTAAATACACAAGTGAAACTAATTAGGACGGGGCAAACAATCAAAACTGGAGGGAAAAGCAAACAAAGACAAGAAGTAAAACTACACAAGACACATGAGGGCGAACACATTGCAAAATAAAACAAACCCAAAACCATGACAGTATGATAAACACTGCCTAGAGGACCGTGCTTGGATCCACATAAAAGTGAGAGAACCCATGTCTCTGTTGTGATTTACACCTCTAAGAACCAACTGTTTAGCACCATGAAAGCCGTGGCCTAACACCACTGTTGAAAATTCTGTATTTAGATTGTTCTCACATTCAATTTGACTGTCTCACCATGGCATTTTTGGAGTGGCCTGCATGTCCAGAATAAAACAAAAATCATCTTAGAGAGTAAACCGAGTTTTAAATTTTCTCTACATGAAACACCGCCATTTACAAAAGAAAAAGGCCTAAAGAAAGCTTTTTGTACATGTTCACTTGCCTTCTCCAGCACAATTTCACTGACACTTTTCAGTTTGGATTTCAATTGACTGACACCCACATGCACTTTAATTCATATACTTTTAAAACAAGACTATGATAAGGATGACTTTTGTGTGGGCAGTTAATGTTGCAGATGTTGTAATTCAAGGACAGACATCTTTTTAAAACAATCATGACACTGAGATAGATATGGATAAAAGCAAACGGGGATTCAGACTAGGGCTGCAACTAACTTACTTTCCGTATCGATTAATGTAACGATTACTTCCTTGATTAATCGTATGGACAAAGAAAAAAGAAAAGCCAGAAAATTGTGAATTCCCAGAGTCTGACTTTTGTCTGACCAACAGCCCAAAACCCAAAGATATTTACTTTATTATTGTAGAAGACAACCAATAGGGCTGCCACTAACGACTATTTTTCTATTTATTATTTATTATTTATCGACAATTCAATGATTAATTTTCTCCCAAAAATCAAACAGACCATTTCATTTGAGTTCATTTTATTTTGACAAACTGTATGTCATTGTATAATGCAGCATAAAACAAAATGTAAACAAAGGTTTACATATTAAAGTGCAAAACTGACTTGCAGTCTATGCTGAAAAATAGCAATACCACGAAGTGTCCTTTGGTTTGTGTTCATTTGTTTGAGAGATAGAGAGACAGCTGTGGTCGAGCAACATAGAGAATGAATAAGGAGAGGGAGCGCAAGTAGGAGAAAGCAGTGAATCAGAGAAATACGTAATTTTCTGATTATTTCACAGTGGTAACGTTCTAAAGCACAAATAAACACACCCGTCATCATGACGCAGCAATTACTAGTGATATTGAAGAAAAACAATGGAAAAACCATGTATTGGTTAAAAATATTGATGTCAATGCATTTTCAGCGTCCATGTCAATGATTCTATCGACTACTCGCGGCAACCCTAAAAACCAGAAAAAATTGACATTTAAAAACACAAAGGAGGCTGGAGCCAGAAAATTATTGCCATTTTAGCTTTAGCTGATCTCCTTCCACCAGCCAGTGTGTC
The DNA here is from genome assembly GCF_020085105.1 of Siniperca chuatsi. Classification (NCBI taxonomy): domain Eukaryota; kingdom Metazoa; phylum Chordata; class Actinopteri; order Centrarchiformes; family Sinipercidae; genus Siniperca; species Siniperca chuatsi. The sequence continues at coordinate 14,695,563 of NC_058047.1, forward strand.
TGTATGGAAAGACTGTCAACCCTGTTACAGTGTAAACAGATACACACTATAAAGTAGAGTAGGGTTGGGCAATATGACGGTATATACCGTGCAACGGTAGAAATGTGTCCACCGCTATCCTTTAGTGTCTCTGCTATATATTGCAGGCTATGTAGCAAATCAGGGCTGGATTCTTGTGTGATCTTGTGATATTGCGATTCTCGCGTGAATTCGGGAATACAGCTGCCTTGCAAGGAAACATGATTTGGGCAGCAGGACTGTTTACTACGTTCTCACGTCATGTGAGAACGACAGTTGGTGGCAGTAATGGACCGCTAAGCTCGTTTGCCAACTGCCACAGAAGAAGAGGGTGACAAGAAAACATGGAGGAGGAGACTGAAATTGTAAACACAGAGTAGGAAGAGTTATTTTTGTTTGTATGGAAGTTCCAAATAAAAGAAGAAAATAATCAAATGTGATGAAGTACAGTATGGTTATTTTAAACTAGGGCTGAAACGATTCCTTGAGTAACTTGAGTAACTCAATTACTAAAAATCAACAATTCATATAATTTGCATCAAAGCTTTGTTTAATCCATATAACTATATACAGCACACTGTGTTGAAGAAAGCAACAGAAAGTGTCCACAAAAACACTGTACAGTGTGTCTATTATAAAACTCAAGTAGCCTACCACAGTAGCATGACGTCTATGCTTCAGCATCTCAGCAGAAAGCATAATGTTACAGTCTATGCATCCAGTCCACAGAGCGGACCCAACACAAGGTATATAAAGGCTAATAAAGTATGTAGGCTACATTAATTATGGCTATATGTAATGGCTAGTTAACAATATAAATCAATGTGGTGGCTAGTTATGATGTCCCTAAGTTAGCTAGGTTTTGTTCAAGATATTAACCACAGAAAATAAAATGCTGCAGTCAATTTTGAAAGCCTGAGCTTCATTCATGTTATTTATTATTATGATAGTCACAGTTCCTGTCCACTTGTTTTTGCCTCCTACAAATGCCACAAAGAAGACAGTAAAGGCTTACATTATGCCTGAGCTGTAGTCAGGTTGAAACTTAGTTCTTAAACTGAAAGAACAACCAGGCTAATCAGAGCTTTGTAGGTGGGAATAACAATGTGTGAGAGCCAGAAAACAATGACAGAAAAATAGCCACAAAAATGGTGACAAGTGTGGATGAGTTTGATGCGGCAACTTCAAAATACAACAACCCTTAAGGCTCTGACACACCATGTCAAAGACAGACAAAAGCTGACTGTTGCGTCACCTCATGTCGCCTATGTCTTAGTCAAAAAGTGACACTAGAACACACCGCACCAACTACAGCGAACGGCCAAAAGCACGTACGTTCTGTGCCTGCACGAGAGGTAATAACTCTCCATACCAGCAGGTGGCGGTGGTCTGCATTCATCATTCAAAAAAGAACAACGAAAGACCCAGGACTGCGGCTATAAAAAGCAGCCCCGTGGATGCAGGTTTGCCCGTCTCACTCAGACGGTTTCATAAAATAGCTGCTTCTAAATCGTGAAAATGTCTGATTTCCTGTCTGATCTATCCGATCTGAAATGTCTGATCTCCTGTCATGCAGTGAAAATAGACAGGACGGATTCAAGATGAAGTTAGATTCAAGATTCAAGACGTTAGTTAGCCAGCTAACGTTAGCACAATAACAACAACACAAATTATATTTAAATATATTTATCTTCTAGTGCACTGATTTGCTTAAGCTAAAAAGCCGATAAGAGTGATTTCTCTCACTGATGGCCTCCACCGCCAATTCAACATGCACAGTCGGCTGGAAAAGCCACAGACAAGGACTGACGAGTGCCAACGGTGATGAACACACTGCAAAAACTAGGGCTACAGACGCTCACCGATGACCCGACATTTACATCGGCATACATGAACAGGATGTCTGACTGAATATTGAAGTAATAATAAATACCTCGTTGTGAGCAGTTTCATGCAGGAACTATTGGTAGAAAGAAAAAAATTCAAAAATAAAACAACTGCTCACAACAAATCTGTGGATTATCTTGAGTAACCGGGTCAGGATTTCTGATTTATTTACAGGACATTGCTGTTTTTCAAATGTATCTTGATTTTGGCGCTTTGAACACCACACGCCGAGTGCCAAATAGTCCCATTATATTGAAAAAATGCAGACATCTCTACGGCTGATATCTCTAAAACCTGGCAACTCACACCAAAACAATCTAGATGGATAAATAGCACTACAGGTAAGAGGGAAAATGTGTATTTTTGATTTTGTGGTGAATTGTCCCTTTAAAGGCAAATGTCTATGATTTTCATAGCTCTTATTCTTGTGCACCATGACAACTTGCTGTGCTTCACTAAATATTTACTTCAGTCAATAACAGTGAGTGACAACAGAGATGAATTTGTCCTGCTCATTAATCTAATGTTATCCATAAGTACAGGCATGTAGAGAATACGTTGCAAAAGGAAGGATAATTGAAGTGGGACAGTGTCCAAGAAAATTCTCAGGGAGTAAGTCTACATTTTCTGCTTTGGAACAACCCCATTACTATAATCTGAAGCTCATTTTGATGTATAATTGTAAACATGCATTTCAAAGTACAAAGAGTACAAAAACATCACTTTGCTATTCACTGTGAGTAAAGTAGGTCCAGAATCACCATACAGAGAGCAATCAAGCTTTCCATAATAGATCACTCTGAATCTGAGTTTAAGAAAACTGTGGCATTTTGAGCTACGCTGGTTAAAGCAAATGTGGTAGAATAAATGTGCAGCAGTGACAGTGTGTAGTCTACCTTCATGTTAAGCTGTTTTACCTATAAAGACCATTCCAAGCTCCCAAATAAAAATGCCTAAGTTACTCTCCACTCTTATTGTATCTATTCCCTCTCTAGAGAAGAGAGACGTGAGAGCTGAGTGGCTGACCTTTGTCCTTACTCATTTTAATTAACCACAGCTAATATCTGCTATTTCCGTGATGAGGACTCACATTAGTGCGAGTGCACAAACACACATTCACCTACACACACGTGCATGAAGACGCACACATATAATGCTGCATGCACATGCAAACACATAATAGAGGACAGAAATTTACAAGGGCTAAGACAGGGATTCACAAACTCACACCCAGACACACACACACACACACACACACACACACAAATGACAATGATTAGTGGCTAACTAAATGTCAGGGGCCATAATGGCAAATCTGTTCCTTTAGACACACTCTTATTCTCTCTACACTTTCCCTGCAATATCAATGGCAGGCTGCGTTGTTTTAATGCATTATTATTCCACTGAGACTCTTCATGTTATTCCAGCTGGGGACAGTAACACCGATTCACTATCCTCTCCTCGCAGCACTCAAACATCTTATCACACATACAGTCATGAGGAACTATTGCATTAGGGTGTCGCAATATCTGTTCTTTTACTTTGATACCAACCCAATTATAGTACATCTTTTATAATACAAAACTACAGACGTCAACATCATTAGTTCTATTCATTCATATTCATATTTACTTTAAAAACTAACAAACTAAACAAGATTTTAATAAAATTTGAAAAAAATATAAATAAAAATAGTTTTAACTGTAGCTGTAATGCCAGGTTTGTAACATCCAGTGTGCACCACACCGTGAAATTTTCATGTAAATCAAATGGCACGCCATTCCATGAAAACACACAAGCTTCACAATATAGCAGCATCAATGACTTTCTGTCAAAATTTGGTGTTTATGTGGTCAACCTGCTAGAAGGAGTATGTCAAAGTATAAAACGTGTCATTTCCTTTTGCCAGTAGGTGGCACTATGACTATGAGTGAATTTGGGCATGTATATGTCTTCAGGGCGGGACTCTTAACAAACATGTTTGGAGCAGATTTGACCATGTACACTGAACTTACAGCAACTTCCTGTTTCTTCGTGAAACATCAAAATTAGACGCCATGGACATGCCCTTTAATGAAAACTCACACTTTTAATTTAATTTTAATCGCAAAGGTCTTTAGATTACACTGTGAAACTTTGAAGTTGATCCCTAGGACGAGTTCGTTAAAGTGCGGTGCCTGTAAATTGCGAAAAATTGTTGCACATTCAAGTCAAAATGGCTGACTTCTTGTTGGGTTAAGGCATGGTCCCAAGAGGCTTTTGTGTCTTGGGATGATACATTTTTCAATTTTATAGGGGGCGCTATGGAGCCATTTTGCCACGCCCATGCCCAACTCTGACAAGTGTGCAGAGTTTCATGGGTTTTCGAGCACCTTTAGCCTCTCAAAAAAGCGATTAATTTGGAATGAGTAAGAAGAATAATTCCTTGCATTACAATAGCAGTCGCTGCTCTGGCCCTAATAATGTCATGTGTAACCATAACAACATATCCTGGTTGTACCAGATAGGGATACAATGAAGAGATGAAGGAATGTCAGCTTTTAGTATACAACTGGTATTAAACATAGATGAAGCCCAAATTTTTAAAGCCGTATCGAAGGACTAAATCTTCTGCCATCCTGTCCACACTGCTTTACATATTCCTCTATGAGACCACGTATTATACTGTACATGTAAGCCTTTTGCAAGAGGGGATCAACCAGGGGGGTCAGTCATTAACTGCACTCAGCTGTCATTAACACTTAAAATGCATGAAGTGCAGATACATATGTTACATAAGGATAAAGTGTTAAGGGGATCAAGCCCAAAACTCTCTGAGAGAACTAAAATAACCACTTTACATCCGTGTTAAGAAATAAAGACTGCACACCTGTGGGTTTACTGAAATGACTAAATATGTTGTTTGCCTCATTGCTTTGTCCATTTTGACTCTATTAAAGACACAGTAGCGTCGAAACATTAGTCTGTTTGCACAATTAAAGGCTGCAAATCGATCAGTGTTCTCCAGTCACTGTTTTTCCCTTGGAAGTTTGCTGTCCTCTAACTGAGGAGCAACTGATTCAGCTGCATATTGCTTGAAGATGCGGAGAGAACTCTGTTTATTACTGAAATGGCTACTCAGGTAGGATAATGGCTTCTTTAATTGTTCATTTTTTATTACACTTATAGGCCATTATATAAATTGCCAGTCTAATAGCAGCATTCAATTTCATCTTTGGGTGAGTCACAGAGACTATTGACAAAATGTCCAGCTATGTTTCAGTTTCGATGAAATATGGAGAACTTAGCTGTTTAAGCTACTCAACATCAAGTTTAAATGGGAAATTGTTTAACCAATATGTTCACCCAGTGCAATCTATTTTTAATTAAATAAAGAGCAAGGTAGAGCTAGGTTGCAATTTTGCTTAGACTTTATAGTATTGACATAGCTAATACTCAAGAGCAATTCACACCAGTAAATGAGGGAGAAATGTCATTGAGAAGGTGTTAATTCTCTGGATTAACTCAGAGAGTTGCGTTAAAGTGTGGCTGACAGGACTGTATTTTCGGACACAGGTCATGAGAAAGTTAAAACTATGTTAAATGCACCCAGCAATTAATGAGTGACAGAATCATAGCATATTGAGAATAAACTGCTATTTGCTGGGCCTTTTTATGCCGTACTCTGTGATTATACTCTATCTCTGTCCTGACATCAAAGAGAGGAGTGACGACCTGTAGATTTAACCCTCCATTTCACTTCTTGCTGAGAAACACTCTTCCCAGACTGACTCACTCCATGGGCGTGGGCGATGAGTTTTCACTGTAGATCCGCTTTGATCCATATTAATGTCCAAAGCATTTTCATCACATACAGGATTATGCCTCACATTTTTGAAAATGTTAACCCTATGAAGTACTACATCACACTGGTCTTACATAAAATCCTTTAAAAGATATACTGCATCACATCTACTGTATGCTGTTCATTTCTATGCTGCATGATCCTGTGATAGTTTATATTAGATGCATGCTGGGAACAGGCACTTTGTATTTATAAAAACTTCACACTACATGACCATGTAGGTCTGGTGAAGGGAAGTATGCCTCTTTCCCCCTCCTTGCTGTGACAAGATATTCTTAGATGAGAGGTGCTGTGCATATTTAATACATTATCACGTCTACAATCTTAATTAACAGAGAGGGAGGAAAAAGAATAGCAGCTGAGGAGGAGCGTAGTCATGTGATGTGTATAAGAGCGGGTTGGGCCTGATACCAATCTCTCAATCCTCTGTATCCTGCATCAGATAATGGTCAGGGTAGACTGTAAATAGGTCAGCATATGCATAGTGGAGATGAGGATATGCAGATGAAGACCAGGGGTACAGTAGAGTAGTAAGACAAGAAGAAAAGAGCTGGGCTGATTAGGACCAGGAGTCGGTAATGGTCGTAGTTCATAGGGTTGTCAGTGATGTCACTGATATCGCCGTTTTACTCAATAATCAGTGCACAGCTACAAGGCAGAACCCATTCAATTTAATCTCGTTAAGTCAAGTATTTAAAGGAAGGATTTAACTGCTCAGCAGTTACCTGTGCCAAATGTACCTGGTGGTAAACATGGACCCTTTTAGTAATTCAGCAGACCCTGATGGCCCTGATGATTATTGCTTTTGGAGTTGTACGTTGTAATAAACACTTTTTACTTATTATTTAATTATTGGTGTGATGCTGCAACAACACTTTTGTAATAGCCAATGCTAAAATATTAGTTGAACTCCATCTTTGCATCACTGTACAGAACATTAACATTCTCATAGGTTTCTCTGTATGTGTATTACATTGACTTATTTTTTACCATCAGCATATGGAGCTTCAGATTTCTTTCATTTGCAACAAGAACGAAGAGCAAAAATATAGTGTTCAGGCTGTGCCCTTTACTTCATGTGACTCTGAGCTGTAATGCCAGTGCAATAGTGTGTTTTGAATTCCACAATTTTCTCACTTCTCATGGGCGCTGTTTAAGGGCAATGAAGCTATGGGGGAGTGGCACAGATGCAAACGTCTAATTTGTTGAGGTGACACAAGGTCTCTGAGGGGGATAAATGTCATGCAGAGATTAAATGATTCTGAGAGATGAGTGAGCAGTCACAGCAATATCTTCCTGCCTCTAATACAGCAGCATGCGATTCATGCGTTAAGAAGTGTGTCGATAACTAGAGATTCCTGTTGCTGTGTTCAGGTAGGGGGAAACCCCATGGGTTGTGATGAGAAAAAGAAAAAATCTTCATTTGTAGCTCCAATGGCAAAATAAATGGCTACTTCTCGTTGCCATTAACAGTTTTCAGATTTTTGCTGATACAGAGGGAGCTCAAAATAAAGGGGACTACACATGGAAAGAGATTTTAACAATGACATAGCACAATTACAAAAAAGCTTCACACATTTCTCAGCATTAAGAACTTTCAGTGGGTTCCCAAATCACTAAGTCATCACTGATCAGGAATTTATGAAGCAGTGTTAAGTATATTTCCATGTCCATCATCAGTTAAAGAAATTATGGCTTTCCCTAAAAAACATCCAGTTTCCAGCTACAGTTCCACACTTGTATTGTATTGTAGCATTCTTCTATTCTGTCCATGCCCCAAACACTGGTAACAATGATGAAATATGTGTAATGACAGTACTGTAATGACATGACCACATACAAGAAAGCCATCCAGCACTGCTGTCATAGATATACATTTCAGATAAGCATAATTGCTTAGAGGATCAGCCGGTCAAGGACCCTACTATGCACCTGAAATGGGTTGAGACCATTGAATATTTCCATATGTATAAAGTAATCCCTTCTTGCTCCTATTTTCTGTGTTATTCCTCATGGTGCACTGTCTAGCAAAGCAAAAGTGCCAAAAAATCCAACGCCATGAAATCCTTTTACTTCAGCTGTAACATTCGTGTCGCAGCATTAATAAATGTTGTATGCTTGGACTGAAAAGCCCAGATTAAAGTGTCTGTTTTTTTTTTGTTTTTTTTGGCAAGTCTTCCCTTTCCTTTCAGCAGATGAAAAAAACAGCATGCTCCCAGAAGCCTGTGAAACATGACAGAGCTGCTCCCCTGCTACATCTCATCTGTAAAGAAATCCCTCTGTTCTCTGTGAGTGGGCTTAAGCATGTGTACACAAGTATCAAACGGTGACAAGTAATGATTCACAACACACAGAGTTTTGACAAAACAAATAAACAAAAGTACAATATGGTGTGAAGTTATGGAGGTGCCATAACGGCGCACACATGTTGTAGCTGTACATAAATAAAGAAATGACAGAGTGGCTGGCAACATAATGAACCAAATTCTTAACTACCTTGAGTACCCTGTCAGAGACGTGACCATAGGCATTTATCAGCTTGAGTGAGTCATCTGCATTTTGACTTACTTCTTGCCTGCAGCTCACACTTAGATACACAGCTCTGTCTCAACGGCTGGCGACCCATTTGCCTGATGACTCAACAGTAGCAGATTTAGATAACACAATCATAACACCATCAAGCTTTACTAATAGCTTCTAACAGTAAAAGTGACACGTACAAAGCATATTTATGGAACTCTGTGTTCAACTTAGACTGTTATATTCAGTTCAATCATCATCTCAACCAAAGAGATACTGACCACATCTCTTTCTGTTGTTGTCACTTCATGATATTTTTGTTTTCTTGTATATTATGTGTTGTAAGTAAGCTGTAAGTATACTGTTGGCCCGGTGTTACAAAGTGTTATTTCTAAGCTTTATTTAACCAAATAAGGCTTGTTTGTGTGCAGTAAAAACACCTTAAGTGATAGACATCTCTGACTGAAATTACCAACATGTTACATTTGTGAACTGTAGAACAACAATTGGTATTTGTAGGTCAAACTGTTGCCAAATCTTAGCCACTAGATCACATCCATCAGGAATTCTGGGCATTGCAAAACATTATACAGCTGACAGCTGGCACATTAGCTTCAGTTTGATTGTGGCCATATGGCCAGTGGTGAGAAGCTGCCATGACCCGAAAAACCCCTGGTAAGATTCCCATTACAGAATGTTCTTCAGAAAGCCAACATCTACAAAAACATAACGGTCCTGTAGTGACCATTACTGTCCGCCAAGCAGCTGACGACGGTTTATCACACGTATATTTAGAGGCATGGTGCACCTGTAAAACGTCGCTGAAGCAGAGGCAAAGTGTTTGTTTAAGCCAAAGCAGCTCTGCTCGCTGTCAGTGTGAATGTCATTAATTGTAACTCACTAAACCGCTCCACAGTTCACTCACTCTCAGGACTGTACATCAGGAACGATGGACAATGGGGCAATTTAGCTGGAGTGCAATAAGTTACAGTAAGAAAAAAAGTAGACATAGATGGGGCTTTATATAGCTAATACTGTTGAATAATCCAACCTCTGAGTTACTTATCATAACCCCTAGACTTGCAGTTAGACCGTATTTTAACCATCTTCAGCATTTCATGATAAACCCTACTCAACCCTAATCTCTGTGGATACACTGATATGACTTGTTCTCTCCTGATCCCTAGACTCAGGGTATCTGTTGTTACCAAGTGCTGATATGATACCAGTGCTCTGTTTTTACCAGACATTGTCCTTTATTGATCTTTGTTGAAATCTGAATTTACTTTACTGTGACATGCAATGTTTCAAAACAACTTCCCTACAAAAAGTGCAGACAATATAGTTTTAGAAGAACTATAAAGCGAGTCAATGTTTGTTAACCGTTGCTAACATCAAATGGCAATGTTAACACTTAAGGTTTCACAGAAGAGCCCTACTAGTGCCTTCACATTAAAATACATTTATCATTAAGCACATGATGGATGTGATAAGTAGCAGCAGTAACTTAACACAAAATTAGCTCCTCACAGCAAATGAGATATTTAAATATTTACTGTGGATCGCACACATCTGGCCAACACCTGATCCACTGAATAAAGTCTGTATCGAGGCCAATACTGATTAGATGGATCAGTTGGATGGGTGGGTTTTGAGAGAGTGACTTGACTATTCAAGTGCAGTACAAAAGGAAGGGTTGCTTTCTTGAGGGAACTTGAACAAGACATAAGGCTGTTGATGGACACATTGGCAGTGGCAGAGATTGCCCCTGTGACCTTTCAGCTATGGGACAGTCGCTGTAACTGCAAAGCATTGTGGTGCTCTGACAAGTTGACAAGTGCTGATAGAGCATTGCATTTATATTTTAGGCATTGAGCTAATGTGTATCTACATCAACAAGCAATAAGTGAGCCAGTGGACGTTCCATGTCTTAATCAAGTATACTTCCAAATTACAGAGGATTTTAATCCTGTGACCCTCTGATAATGGGACAGGCTTGTTAACCATTTCTAAGGGGAGTGAGGTGAGCCACACTCTTATCATCAGCCATGTGCCTGACAGTTTAATAGACAGCCACATAAACAACAACAATAATTCAAAATTAATTCAGGGCATGTTCAAACCAACCACGGCACCACCCTACATTCACTCAGTTTTATAAGTGCAGTGCAAGAAGATGTATGTTCACACGTGATAGCCAGCAGCTTAAAAGATCTAGAATAACAAAATGAGCTGAGAGCATACTGCTCTCTGGGTTATTGCTCATGGTGTGCTGTTTGTTGATGTTTTCTTAACAGGTACGAACACCTGAGAAAGTAAATGGTGATTTGTTTTGACTATTCCGTTCATCCCCAGTGAAATCTGCACAGGATGACAGTTTAGCAAAACACTGTACAGGCTGTTTGTGAATCGATGTGACTTTTTAATTATTTAAAAAAAAACAACTAGTGCTTCTGTGCCAGGGCAGTGTGGATAAAAACAAAACAGATACTTTCAACTACGGTTTAGACCAAACAAAACAAACTGCAGGTATGATCACACCCCTAAAATAATTTTCATAAGCTCAGTCCATATTTCATAACGGCAATGCCAGCTGGGGAGCTATTTCCACTTGCACATTTCACATATCATAGCTCACACTTCTAAAAGCAGTGTTTCTGACCCTTAACTATTCTGTTAATACTATGCTGCCCGTGTGGAAGTATACATATTCCAACATTATGTTCCTTTGAAATGAATCATAATCATGGCTTGAAAACAGAATAAGAATAATTTGGTATGCACTTGTGATACATCTGATTTCTGCTCAGGGATACAACAAGGATGTTAACAGTGGGCAATGAATGCAAGCCACACTATGTTGTGAAATAAATACTGAAATTAAAGACAGACGGGAAAAAGGTGTGTTTTCATTTGACAGGTTGTCTAATAACACCACATACTCATTAATATTCCAACCTAAACATATGCAGAGCCAAGTAAATCTTTGCATCAGCCCATTAAAGAAATAGAACATGGCATTTGGAAGATAGGTTTTCAGGGGTCTGTTTTCTTGTTGTTAATCCTCAGTCTGAAGTATCAGCATACAAACTCAGCCACCACCCTACTACCCCAACAAGCAACGATTAGGATACTGTTGTCAATTAGCTCTCTGTGCCCACAACAGCCTACGTAATGGCCCATAAAACACAAATACACCTATTGACCTTGTTAGACATGGCGATCCTCAAGATGAAGCCCAATTTGGACAGCCTCTCTAGAGCTCAATGGCAGTTTTATTATGTTAAAGGCTGAAATTCAAAGCTTTAACACCTGTTAACCAATGCAATGACATATACAGCATATCAATAACTAGACAAAATTAATTCAAGAGTCCTAAGAAACACATCTTATCTTGTTACCTGCTGTGACAAAACCCAGGGAGGCTTGATTAAAGCTACATAGTCTACTTCCAGTCATTTAAACCAACAAGCCTCTACTTTGTGTTGCATAGCCTGTGGGCACAAAATGTACCCTACAATGTCAGTTTGCCTCCATAGAACAAATTTCTCTGCTGAAAAGATTTTATTATTTTACACAAAGCTGAACGGCTCAAGCACTTTCTTTCTCCGAGTATAAGAGAATGACAGACGTTTTTGCAGCACAGATGGTGCCAGATGCACCTGTGACCATTAGGTATATGGACAACACAAGAATATCGTCGAATTCGCTATGGACATTATGTTGGCTAAATGATCCGTGTAATAAGTAACAAACAAGATGTTAAATTAAATAAAGGCAGAGGAGGACAGAAATCAGACATAAAAGTACGAGGCAATTATCCTTCAAAATATAGCAGCCCACCGATCAAATATCAGAGAGCATGCCACATACAGGTGCAGTCTACTGACATCCATCACTAACTACTCGTGGAAATGGGGTAAATTTAATTATTTAATACTAGTTCATATATGCATATATATAAAAGGACATACACACGGACAAGTGCCTGTACAGAACAACAAGGACTACCTATACGCACCTTTTACAATTAGGTTGAGGAGCTTTGGTCGTGGGTTGCGCTCACTCTGAATGGAGCACGTGTACTGGCCGTCGTCAGTTACATCCACTTTCTGTATCTGAAGGCTGTACTCATGTTTGTCTCCGACGCTGGACACGATGGACACACGTGGGTCCACAGACCACTTGTCGTTCCCTGCGAATATGATGCTTGAGCGGTTCAGCCAGGCTCCTTTAGAGATCCCATCCAACAGGTAGCACCTACAGTGACAAGAGACACTTCAGTTAGATCTGTAGAAATGCTTGTTGTCTGACTCCGAAAAACAACCGAATAAAGTAGATGAAGAATCAAATTTTAGTTATAGGCATGAATGTGCCAGAAAGTGAGTCATAAAACACAACTCAACTTGTTATAGCTGCTTTAAGACTCAATTTGACTCGAAACTAAAATAGCCAGAGCCATGAGTAATAGTTGTGCGTTAGGATGGCTGCTCTGTTGTTGTTGGACTTTCTAAATGAGCAAAGACATTTGGCACTTCTTTGTCATTCTTTTCATTGACAAGTCAAAGGCCTGGTTTAGCAGACAGATATTCATATTCAAGCCGCTGATTATGGGTATGTGTACCTACATTTATGGCTTCACAATGTTTGAGATTTATATCCAAACAATTTTTAGTCTTAAACAACAGAGTTTCTTGCATCTGACCCCGGTCACTGCAGTGTGACAACTTTGAAAGAAAATATCTAGCTCCACTAGTACCGTGTTGTAATAGGGATATTTGCCTTTCAGAGACCTGAGAAGCTTGGTTCTTAAGTTTAACTGAATATGAATGACCTTTGATCTGCAACTTAAAATACATATTAAAGTCTGTTAAAAGGTGTAGAATGCACAGTGAGTACAGTGGCCACTCAAAAATACGTATCCAGTGTACAGGGTGGACAGAAAAATGGCACAGGAGACAGAATACATCAGACCAAAGGTGCAAAGAAATGAAATACAATGTAGACCAGGGACATTTTTAGCAGCCTATTTAAAACCTTTTTTTGCAAATGAATGTAATAAAAATAGCAGGCGTTTGGAGATGGCGGTAAAATAAACAAATACTTGCCAGTCCAGGCAGGGTTAAACTGACAGTTTTCATTGTCAAATTTACATTTCAGGGTTGACAGAGACATATTTTCAGTAGAGCACTTCCCTACTTGTGACTGTCAATAGCCAGATGTTTTGAAAAACTACTAAGCATGGTCAGAACTCACATGAGAAAACATTGATTTGCGAAAGATATGATTAGCGGTGTCGCTACATTTGTAAACATCCTGCCAGATCGGTACTGAGCACATGGACCTCTCAACAGAGATGAGAATGAAGCGAGATGGCTCACTCATTAGCTACTTCCATACACTATATATGTAGTTTACTTATTTTGTCATATTTCAGATTTATGTTTGCTGGGCCGGATGTGGCCCGCGGGCCGCCAATTGTATAGGCCCGCTGTAGACTGACTATAAAAACATGGTACAAATAGTAGTGTTTTTTTTTTTTTTTCACAATTACAACTCCTGGCTGTATCTGAACAATGTGATCATCAATGGAAAACCAAACATCTGGTGAACAAAGTATAGGCCTTCAGTCCAGACACAAATAATCAAACATCCCTGGCTCTGAATAGGCTGTATTCTAGGACCATACTCTGATTCCTGTGTGACCATTAATAAGGCAACGCAATTTACTTCTGAAAGCTAATTGCACAGAGACAAAGGGTCAGTAAATTGTACAACATGATGAGGTTGGAGTCACCATTGTCAGAAGGCAGTTGTTTTACTCATCATTCCCGAGCTGTTTGCACTTACGAAATTGCATCATATTCTGTGACAAATACCGTGATAATGAGTAGGAAAAGAGGCAATCAAGTTTGGCTTTTTAGCTGTTGTCAACATGCCACGCAGACGGCCAGAACCAGTAGTAAAGCCACCGAGGAAATCAGTTTGGCACTAACCACAAAGCTCTTTACCCTCTATGCCAAGAAAGTGTCTGTCAGGAAAGCGGGTTGATGACAATGGTCTAGGCCAGGCTGGTCTACCCTTAGAGAAGCCACTGCCCTAGAGGCACTGTGACAAATAAGGGGCAAACAATGGAGAACGGATAGTAATAAAAACAACACAAGAGAGAAGTCCAGGTCCTTCGGAAAGTCCACACGGACCTGACGGTTAGTTAGCCCATTGACCACCTGAGCTGTGGTGTTCCTGGCCCTTAGGCATGATTTGCTGATGGCGCCTTGAGGCAAGACTCACTCCTTTTCTGTCTCTTGTCAACAAAACAGGAATGCACTTGACCTTAAAGGATTTAAGGACACAGATTATTTATCGATTATTTTCAGATAATGGTAGATCTATTGGCTTCAAATGCAAATGTAGCTCTCAGGATTGTGACATGTGTCCATGACCTAAAAATGAAAAAATGAATTGAAATGATAAAAATAAAGCTAATTTTAAATGCATTTTCTGCCTTTGAGAGAAACAGCTTTAAAGTGTAGCACCGCTTGCTAGCTACCTCAATGGGGCCTTCAGTGACTAATAATTTAACACACTTTTGTGGCACCACTGAGAACTTAAGGTGTGAACATTAATGCACAATGTACCAGTGTCCAGCCCACAACCACTGATGTGAACAACTTGTCAACAACTTGCTGGGCTTTCATCATTATATCCTTGTAAAACAGGGTAACCATAAAAAATGTTTTCTCCAGTGTAGTTGCAATTGATTTTTCTGTTTTCTCACCTGATTTCTTCTTTTTTTTTGGTCACCCAAAATGATCCTTTCAGAATCCAATATTCACTCCATCTAGGCTTGAAAAGTGGCTGTTAAAAAGTGTACTCCTTCAAAAGAGATACAGAAGCTATGGTTAGCTTGAATGTGTACATGTACTTCGATGGTGACAGGTTTCTATGGCTTGAAAAATGATCAAAAGGTCTCAAGCCACTCCTGCAGCATGACCTGCTTCTCTGCTGTCCATTTGTATGATCAGTTTGTTCAAAACACTCATAGTTTTGCTATAATATGGTACATATATATATATACAAACTGCTGACCACAGCTGCTGCTGTCTGTGACGAAGGAAACTACAAACTTTTAATGGCCACCTTTCAAGGATAGATTTGGGATGAAGCATCACTTTAACAAAGCTGCAGTGCCTGAAGTATGGCTGGAGGACACTTCACCAGGCCAGCTGATGGACTCCTTCTCTTTCTTCATCGTGATGAACCAGTCCTTGATGGCCTTTCACTGTTTTTGCAGATTGCTTATCACTGTTGACTGTCTTTGCACTCTCCCTCCAGAAAGCATTACTGTCTGTTATTTCACGGTCTTTGTAATCTCACACCAAGGACTCATACAGACGCCTGTATCTATACACCTCCTCACAAGGCTGTGTGTCAAAACAGGCCATTTTTACATTAGCACATTGTCTCAGGTGTTGTTGTTTACTTTGGCTGCCTCCTTCCTTAGTTGCTGCTGTCTTGAATAGGAACTACATAGGAACTCATCAAGTCTGGCATGAGTTTGACAATCCAGTGTGGCAGATTTAGGCTGCTGTTATTAGGCCAAACCATTTTGGCTGCCTGTGATATCATCCAATTTGATGGAGTGCAGACTGAGTGCAAAACTGTATTAAAAAACAAATGAATACAGACAACATACTGTATATGTATACAGTATTGTAATAAAATTGAAGTGGTAATTGTCAGCGGCTTAAATCTGCTAGAAACATCAACAATCTCCCTGAAATCAGTTTGGACAACTCGATGTGTCTGCAATCACCAAACACCAGAGATTTAATACTGGTTTACTTGAGTACTTTCCCTGCAGATTGTTACAAAGTAACTTTAATTTCACTTTAAATAATTTGTTATAATAATTGTTTTTACTAGATGGAGAGGTATGTCATCACTATGATAATTTAGCTGGACTGTTTACCTGCTTGTCATCTTCACAGATAAACATAAGCCAGACTAGATCCTGCTTAATGCCAGTGAAAAGCAAGGATTTTAGTGATTACAATCCTTTGTTTTTTTTAAGATATTTTAAGTAGTTGGCTTTAGTAGGTTTGCCTTGTCTTGTTTTTTTCCATTTCTTTGAGAGAATTTTTTTTCCCCTCATTCTTTCATTACACACTTTGACACTTTCTGTCCAAAGTAATTTTGGAATATATCATGAAAAAACACACAGACATTAAAAACAACAACACGCTACATCATGTACCAACACCTTGAGTATTAGGCTAAACCACAGCAAATTCATGTTATCAGATGGGTCTTTCTTCTGCCACATATCCCTTGTTCATCCCCTCAATCGGGCGTAGCAGCACAAAACTAACACCTACCTACCTTTCATCAAGCCCCTTTTCTCTAGGAGCACACCAGGATACAGACTTCCCATGGTTTATACAAAGCGCAGGTAATTATTCCAAAGACCGAGAGCATCCACCCTGAAGCAGCTTTGACTTCTAAAACATGCTTTAATTGATACTTTTTTAAATCCCTGCTTCTGACAAGTGAGTGACTGCAAAGGAAGCATTTTTATTTTGTATTTTGGCTCAAATAACAGAGTTCAATTCAAACCCTAGTGATAATGTACAATGTGCAAAAAAGGAAAGTGATAAGCTGGTATTTGAGCACCTCACATGAATGGAAAATGATGACAAACCATTAATTACAGTATGGCAGCTGGTAAGAGAAGCAGATTGTAATCCGTTTAGCCAAACTCATTCAAGCTCTTTGATCGGATGCCATAATTAACACTAGGGCATCATTCTGACCCAGATTCTTATTTGCTTTATAAAATAGTTTTCTAGGTTCCTCAACTGCAAATATTCTTCCTGACACTCCACAGATCTCGTCTTGCAAACATATTTCAGTGTTTCACAGTCTAGTAGTTCACATTCAGCCGTTTCTTCTCTACATTTGGCAGAAGAAATGAATACACTTCTGGATGGGTCCCTCTGTAGTCTGAGATTTGTTATGTAACAGTTATATAATAAACACACAGGCTATTTAAACTTTAAGCCATGTACTATTCTCTACGTTTTTCCTGACTCAAATTAAAAGGGAAACAGCACATCAGCCTTACGACTCTAGCTATTTTCTCCGATAAATACAGTAGATGAGATGTAGTTTTAGTATTAATTTTTTTTCTATTTTTGTCACAAGTCACCAATCCTAACCCTGCAATCACACTTAATTTAAGTTAAAGCAGGGTTGAAAGAGCGGTGACACTGAACCAAAACCATAAAGTTGCAGGCTGTAAAAAGTCTTGGCTCGTCACTACAAGTGACCACCTTCACAATACATGCACTCATTTGATCCATTGTTAATATAAAAATATTGATCAGTACACCTTTAACTTTGGCATATCATTTGTTCACCTTTAACAAAATAACAGATTATAGCTACATGTAGTTGGTATAATAAGCATACTAAAGGGTTTTTTATTCTTCAGTACACAGTGTCAGTTAACAGAACTTTGTCACATGATGGGCTGTATCCATGTCAAGTCAAGTCAGTTTTATTTAAATGAACCCAATATCACAAATCACAAATTTGCCTCAAGGGCAAATGTCTGTACACAATAGATGTTGTTTGTACAGAATAGACCCACATAGTAAAATTACAATATGGACAATCATGATGACAAAGTTAGGAATAGATTGTAACATATATGAGGAATATGGATCTGTGAGGACATTGATGTATATGAGACAATGTATAATGAGAGAGTGTGATATAGCAACTTGAGGTGTTGTCAAACAGATGTGAGCCACACGACCTCCTCTCCACAGAGACAGCATGCATTGTTACTATAGCAACCAAAGGCCAAGCCCAGTTAAGGTTTCTGCAAAAGAAATAGCGGCTCCTGATAAGATGAAACTTTGCATTATAAAGGAGGAGAGGAAATATTTCATTTTGTTTTGAAAGGAGAGGAGGTCAGCAAAGTGGCCGGTACATCTCCTTACTATAACGAGGTACAAGAAAAATCTAAAAAAATTCCACTTCCCATCACAGCTTGTCTGACACATATGATCACATCTGTGATCATTCAAAAAAGGCAACACTCAAATCTATCAAAACAGCCCTGTATCATTTCTGTCCTGCGTCATCTTGAATGACACTTAATCACTGAAGTATAAATTAAGCTTCAACCACTGAGAAGACCACCTGGAATATTTCACTTGCCAGTCCGCGTTAAACTGGAGTCAGAAAATTAGCGGTGCACAGTATCAAGTGGAACATCTGCTTAAAGACAATGCTTTTGTGTTTCTGTTAATAGCGGCACCCACTTAACCGGCTTGAATGAAATAAGTGTTTTGAAGAGTATAATGAGAGAGTGTGATATAGCCATAAAAATTTATGAAGTCAGGGGCAGATGTTTCATTCCATTTTAGCCTTTTTACACATAATGAGAGAGATGGTGAGTGTGACGACTGTACCTGCACTGTACGCTCTACAACAACTCACTACCCTCAACAGAGCTCAACTGTTCAATGAATCCTCAAATGAGAAAATGCATTTCACACTGACTGACTGGATGTTGAAGCACTAGTGAAAGGAGGCTAGGTGTGATCAGTGTGTGAAAATCTGAGGGTGTTTCTGCTGTGAAGTCTTATTTTTAGATTGCTAAAGTACTTTTGATTTATTAAAGAATGACAGGAATGATGGAAATAAGGGAGGGTGTTACATGTTTAAAGGGTTATATGCAGGGCTGCAATTAACACATTTTTAATTATCAATTAATCTGCAAATTAGTTTCTTGATTAATTGATTAGTTGACATATTCAAATTGCTTGTTTTGACCAACAGTCCAAAAACCAAAGATAATCAGTTTACTGTCATAGAAGACCAAGAAGAAGAGCAAAACCAGCGTGTCTTCACATTTGAGGAGCTGAAACCAGTGGGGTTTATTTTTTTATAATCTCAATATCTGGCAATGTAAAACAAAAAGTCAGCAGCTCATGTTTTATTTACTGCTGTGGCACATAGATAAGATATGGTGCAACCATTTGCAAAGTGAAATACAGTAAAATTATAACTGAAATAGCACTGGATTGATGTGATCACATAAACCATTTTTTATTTATTTCTACCATCATTGTACTAATTACCTATTAAAAAAACACACCATCTGCCTCTGACTGCGGATTTGTGGTGCAACATGATTTCCTGGAGAAACCAATTCTTAATTTGTTAAGCTACCGTCGTCACGCGTCACTGTGATTGGCACAGCTGTTTCAGAGCAATATGAACAGTGATGTGACTGGCTAAGAAGATATTTATCAATTATCACACTCTCAAATTTATATTCACCTTCACCCAGCCCTTTTGCACTTTGCGCTGTGAGATGCCCACACAGTCTATGCACGCAAGACCCACTTTGCGTTTCTCGTTGTGCTTGCACATTTAAAATAGGGCCCTAAGTACATTTTGTACCAAGACAAAGTAAAACTATTTCTCACTGTCACTGTCCCACTTAATTATGTATCATGTGTATGTGGATAGAAAAATGAATACTCAGTGTATGCAACAAAACCATTATTTTTGGAAAAATTACAAAATGAATGACAAATTAACTGCCCTAAACACCTTTGAAACACCTTTTGGAGCTGATTAGTTAACTATCTATCTATTAATAACTTTTTTTGTCAAACAAAATAGCCAAACATGGTCTAGTTTCAGCTTCTTAATGCTTTTGTTTGTGACAGTAAACTGAATATCTTTGGGTTTTGAACTGTTGACAAAAAAAACAAGATGTCCACTTGAACTCGATAAAACAATCATTAGTTGCAGCACTACATATTTTGTACAATGTAAAAAATTTACAATTTATGTGCATGAAATAAGAACAAGTACAATTAGAATATTTCTAAATGTCCAATCCATCTATATATATATATATATATATATATATACCACCCCACCCCAATATATATATATATATATATATATTGGGGTGGGGTGTTGAGTTGTTGCAGAGAATAAGGGAGAATGAGGACATACTGTAGTGCTGTGCAACCAAGGTACAGAGCACCAGGCTCTTAATCCCTAAAATAATCCTGTCGACTGTGGCCGGTGGGACACATCTGAAGCCTTCTAGCTATAATCCACACAGACCCAATGCTGAAACCAACACCTAACATCACAGACACAGTATAACAGTATAAAACTGTATAAAAACTGTCTCATAGTCATTGGAAACTCCTAAATCTTTCGTCAAGTATGGAGAAATTGATCTATTCTGAATTTGTTTTTCATTACAGTATCATTTTTGTCTGAACTGATGCTGAGATGGAGCCTTTGACTGAGGGAGCAGCAAGAGTTTGTCAAACCCCTGACTACAAATAAAACCTACTCTGTTGTTACCACAGCAGTTATTACAACAAACCCTGTACAGCATCACCTTGTCCCCTCCAGCTTTTGGTCCCCTTAAGGTGCACCTGCCTTCCTCCCTGCCAGTGCATACAAATTAAGTGACCCGTGCTTGAATGGCTTTGGTTGAATGGTTTTGTCTTGTTTCACATGCGTGGAAGCAGCTGAGTCAAAGCCGTCCACAATATGTAAGTAGGAAAAAGGCATCTCTCATGTGTGAACAATAGTGAAAGGCTATGTTTGTACCATAGCTCCTCTTTAACCTTGTTTCTACCCCTCACGTGCAAGATTTCACAAGCGGTTTACTTCAATTTGCTCATAAATCAACACCGGTCTTCCCACTACAACTAATTCATGTACAGAAAATCGTTCAAAGCTCTACGTGAGTAATCTCTGGATTAATTCACATTATTGAATATTTCAAGAATTGACATTGACTGAATGAATTCAACTCCGAGTGAATAAAAATGAATGGGGCTTACAAATTAGGTGGTTGAATAAAAGTTGAGAGCTGGAATTCTGAGAGGATAAAGAGTAGCCTTTGCTGGGGCATAATGGGTGAGCATTTTTCCACCCCAGACAATTCCTCCTTATAAATATGTGAATGAGCTCTGCGTAATACATTCACATCAAAGCTGAGTCCACTGCACATGCAGATACTGTTAAATGTCACATTCAAAACCCAGCTAGACAAAGCATGATCAAACATTTAGGCAGTCAACTGCGCCATTATCTGTTAAACAAATAGTATATTGTCTGGGAATCTATTTCCTAAGGCAAACTCTACAGTTATTCAATATCACTGTCAGATAGCACTATTGGACCACAAAGTCAGTACCACTGAATCACAACCACTACATAAGGACAACCATATAGCGATTAGGATTACACACAGTGTACTCCAGCACCTTTTCTTAAACAGCATTTAATTCTAATATTCAGCCATCTTAAAAAAAAGATCCAAACAAAGCACACCGCCTGAACAGTTTTACTGGTAAACAGTTCTCATTTGAAATGAAGCTAAGAGTCTAAGCACCAAAGACTCAGATTAACATCTCACATCATCTGTTTAAATAAACACTATCTTTACTTTATTCACTTGTCTCTCCTGATTGAACTTCCAGCAGCAATGACTCACAGTGATAAACACTTGAGAGATGAATGAGTCTGCATTTCTTTCATGAAACTGAAGCATGCTGCAGGCTTAAGACACATTTCAAATCACTTCAGCTATTTTAGTTTGCTCCGGGCCTCCCGCAGTGCAAAGCAGGCACAATTTGCCTTCTTGGACAATATCGTACACATCATTGTACCAAGCATTTTTAATTTCAGAAAGGCACTTTAAAATTATTATTATTTTTAAACTTACTCAAAAAGTAATCCGACAGTATCTACAGCATTTCTATTCCTAAGTGAGCTAAGCAATGTGATCCATGCATGATCATGCACTCAATATCCATGTAAAGTAGAGCTAGGAGGGAGTATCGATGGCCTTCAACGGTGTCTTTTCAGATCATCCTTCTTTCAATGAATATTACCATTCCATTGCTAACAAAGGCTAACACTACCTTGAAGTGTGACTGCAAGGGACAGCTGTTATTGAAAATGAGTAAACAGACCATTACCCCTGCAATTAACAGGACTTTAAGACTTTAACCTTGTGTTTTACTTTTAACACAGCCTTAAGGACTACTTGTGGAGTGATCTGTGGGTATAGTCTGTATGTATCACTAATATGAGAGAGGGCTATAGAATAGCTAACTAAAAAGCACACTGCTTTGTCCCTTTAGGTACCTGTCAGGTGACTGTAATTACTTGGATGCAGAGACCACCAACAATGTATCTCCCAAATCAAATTACCCTGTCCTTCAAAACCGATGGTCTGACACTGCATACTGCCACCTCCCTGTGGTTCCAACATGAAGAGGGACTGACAATTTAGCAAATAATTTCCTAGAAAGTTATAAGAAATGTCTCACGAAGAGGCACATTTGGGTCATCCTTGAAACTCAACTGCTGTACCAAAGAACAGTGAGAGGCATTTTGCAGTTTCTTATTAATGCACCAATTGTGAGCTACGTAATGACTAACTCGCATTTGACATTCACCATGAATACATGTCTGTGTAATTCCTTCCCTATGGAAATAAGGGAGGGGAGATTATATGCTGGGAAGGAGAGGAGAATATAAATAAGGCAGATAACTGCATTTCTGCTGTGTATTAAAGAACCATCAAGATCAAACTGAGCAGTGGGCGGCTGACAAACCCCAGACAAGCACACATGGAGTTCAGGGTGCTATAATATTCCCTCGGCCTTGGGAGCCTTTTAATTATGCTTAATTTTATTTCAAATATGGTATAATGTATGGAAAGAAAACAGTACCATGTAACTTATTATGGGTTTTCTCTCCTCATTGACTGGGGCCATTTATCCACGACTCCAACTAATGATTATTTTCATTATCAATTAATCTGTTGATTATTTCCTCGATTAATCAATTAATCGTTTGGTCTATAAAATGTCAGAAAATAGTAAAAAAAAAAATCTATATAGTACGCCCCCCCCACCCCTGTCCAAACAAGGTCTTTTCAGAACAGAAAGCATAAGGCAAGAGATGCCATCACCAAGTATGGTAGGAAACTAGAACATCTGAAACGGAAAACAATGTATAGCCAACACCACCAACAGTAGCATAACAAGCTTGTCAGATTATAAAGGCCGCCTCGTTGTGTTGACTGAACGTGACTGACTGAAAAGAGAGCTGATACAGACCAGCTGGCCACATGCACATCTTCAGAGCTCTCCCACAACTAACGAAATGTTTCATTATTGTGCCACTGTGTTATTACAACCAGTATTAGGTGCCCGGCTTATAGACTCAGATCATTAGGAAAACCCAATACTCTACTGCATTTATATTGCGGTCCTGTAAGAAGCCATAATGCCAAAACATCCATAGTGTTGTGCTGCTGAAAAAATTTCAGTGCTGGGTCTTTTTACTGAAATGTTGAATTGCTCGAAAGACAAACACAAATATTCAGTCAAGGCGATTGCCTCCAAAATGTTCTTTTGTGAATGTTTTGGTGGATTTAAACTTTTCACACAATTCAACACACAAGAGGGTTGCTGTTTTCCTGCGTTGTAGTGGTTCTAGTGACATTTCCAAGTATGGAACGCATTTTTTAGCATCTGCTTTCCCAAATCTAGCCACCCGTTCTGAGGTAGCCTATTTGCTCGGCGTACTTCTGTTAGCGTTTCTGAGCTGGCAGGGACTACCCTGAACATCTCAGCAGGGACATCTGCCTCCCACAGCCATCTGTGCCCAGGTCCTCCTAATCCCCTTCTCTGTCAACCTTTCTCTCTCTCCTTTCTCAGTCTTCTCTCTCTAG
Organism: Siniperca chuatsi; assembly: GCF_020085105.1. Classification (NCBI taxonomy): domain Eukaryota; kingdom Metazoa; phylum Chordata; class Actinopteri; order Centrarchiformes; family Sinipercidae; genus Siniperca; species Siniperca chuatsi. Next base: position 14,719,637 of record NC_058047.1, read on the forward strand.
CTTGTACATTTACTACTTCAGACACATACATACATGCACATATATAGTACATACGCACACCACACATGCAGTGGAAAGACTCATTATAGTCCTCAATCTGTGATGACAGCTAAAGAGTTTCACATGAGTTATAAATGACAGCTGTACTTTATAACACAAAAAGTGGGTCAACATGCTTTGGCTTTTCAAGAGTGTTTTATTGAACTTAGAACAAGATGTGTACAAGGTTAACTGTAGAAAAATTAACCTAGTAAATAGCAAAAATAAAGATGTTGGGATTTTTTTTTAATATCTCTGATTAATGTCGCACTTTAAAATATTTTTTTCCTAAATGGCTAATCCTTATTCTGGTCGGCTCCTCTACCTCTGTTGTGCTTTGAAGTGTGTATGTGTGTGTGAGGTGATTCCTTTCATCAATATTTGCCTGGTAGGGCATACTGAACAGTTTACCCACACCACTCACCGCCCAAGTGACAGGTCAGGCTTGGCAATGCGCCAGGGAGAGCAAGGGAAGTGGAGTCAGAGCGATAGGTCAAGGCTGGATGTGGGGTAGAGTCACTCACGCCTGTTTGCCTGGGACTGCTAGGGTTTACAGATGAATTTACAGTGCTCAATCACAAAGCTTAAACCCCAAGTTAAATCAGACAAACCCCAAACAAATGTGTTTGTACTGTCTAGACTGTGTGAGGACTCTTGAGAGTCTCTGTGAGATGACAAGGAAGGCTATGCTTGCTGTGTTTTTAAATGTCACTACAAATGACAGCAATACAGCGGCGGGGGGGTACCTCAAATCTTTAAAATGACTTTAGATCTCACTGCAGATGCAACAGTATTAGAAATAGAAAAAGTATTAGAAAAATCTGGGTTTTTCTTTTTCATCATTATCATGCAGAAATGACAATGTCCCTTCATCCACAGGTGTCCATACGCAATTCCATTGACTTGCTTGACTTCTTACATCATCGCAGGTCACAGTGTGTGTGCAGTTTTCTAGAAACAAATCAATGGCACCGCATACACACGCTGGTGCAGTCATCAAGCCAGCTTTGGCATCTTTACAGGCAATAACAGCTGAGGTGAAACAGTGTCTAAGCCTTTTTAACACACAGGCAAACATCAACATTTGCCATAATTTGAATGCCAAACACCAACCAATGGCAAAAGACTTAACTGACTAATGAGTGCAAAACATTTAAGAGTTCATATGTCCATAGGAAAGGCAGGACATACCTTTTTTGCAGTAATGCAAAATAAAGTTTAGCAATGCTGTATCGATAACATATTGATCGGGTTGACAAGGGAAAAAACTTGATTTTAGGGCCCCATGAGGTTATGATGACGGCAGTAAAATGTAAATATATAATGCATATAGTGTATATTTAGATATTAGTGAAAGTGCTCCATTATCGGCGCAAAATTAGATAAATTGTGACTAGGTCGTGCACCTGAGAAAATTGGGAAGCTTCCAGGAAAATCTAGTAGTAAATATATCTTTAGATGTTGATATGTCAGTATTATCATAAATCAGATATCTATCTATATGCTTTCTGTTCTGAAAAGACCTTGTTTGGACAGGGGTCGGGGGGGCGTACTATATGGATTTTTTTTTCTATTTTCTTATCAGATATCAGAAAACCAAATTTCACTCTCATTCCACCACTCTCACTGCTTTTGCGTGTCATCTCTGTTTACCATTTGTAGCCTATATAAACAATGTGATTGCGTCATATGAACAGGTTCAGTCAGTAGGAAGCCAAGTCTGTAGTCAAAGTCGAGGTCGACCTATAGTGGATTTTTAGCAGGAAAAAGCCGATAGCTGATTAATTAGCGGATAACTGTTGAACTGAACATCTAAGTCAAAGTAATAAATACCTAAATAAATATATAAATCTGGAGCTGAACATCAAACTAACTAAATCTAGGTGGGAGCGATTTTTATTTTTTGAGCTATTATTTTCCCTCCAGTTGAGAAGCCTGATATTATAATGGGAAGCAAAACGGTGATGTACTGTAGCGGTTTGACTAGGAGCTGGGGTGCCAGTCACAGTGCAAGTCTGACAAAGATAATATTTTTAGTTATGTACCAGTCAACCCTACAAAGGACCCATGTCTTTCAATACATGGCACAACAATCACTAACAACCAAGTATTTCAAAAGGCACCAGCAGACAACAAGAAACACAAAACACAGAAGAATTTGAAGTCCACCACAGTGTTTTATACAGTCAGTGCTCAATACAAAACCCACAGTTCAACTATCAATGAATAAGTCCTTTTCTCAACAAAAAACTCCTCTTCGGGATCCCAGGAAGCAAACAAAAATACTCAGTTCGAGATTCAATACAACAGTTGGCCAACGAAAATAAACCAGGGGGTGGCTAATTGACGATCACTCTCAGGACAAAATGGGCCTTTCCACTGCAGAGTAGAGGTGCCCTTTTTGGTTTAAAACGCCGGCATTGGTATTCCCTAACTGGTGGGTGTGTGTGTGAAGCAGGGGCGTCTGTGCTTAAAGGCGCAGATCGCCTAGTAGTTCCCTGCTAAGTTCAAAGGCAACTGTGAACGGTGTAGGGAAGAAGTGAACAATGGTTCATCAGTTCTCCAAAGTTGACAAGCAAGATTACCCATCAGTCATTGTGCCTCGCAGGAGCGCTAAAAACAAACAATGGAGCTGACAAAGGAGTTTACGTATGTCTGCAAGCATTTCCATTGTAACTAGCGTTATCATTATTGATGTGACTATTTAAGTGGTTAAGTTACCTAAAAACAACAATGCTCAAATAATCTATAAATCAAATACTCCAGTATCTCTAGGGAAACGAGCTGTTGTTGACCTTATAACTACTAGCAAGCTAAACTTACGTTGGTGGCTAACATAGCTGTGTAACTTCAATATTACAACAAACATTTAGTGCTAATGTTAGCTGCTGTAGTTAGAAACATAAGTAACCTAACCAACAGTTGAGTACTCATTATACTCAGTCATTATGCGCTGCAGCCGGCATTGTGCTCTGGAGACATTGCTGGCGTTGAGACCCGGCATTAATTCTGAGCACCATTCATAATTACCATGGACGACATAATATACATATTACATAATAATAATCTGTAAATAATAGCCACACCGTACATCTTGTAGCCTAAATTAATCAAATCACATTTATTCAGAAGTCACATACATTTCAATAGAATAATTTTTGTAACGGTAATAGTTTTTGTTTCAATAGGCTTATTTTACTTCAGTAGTATAAAATTTCCACAGTAGCAGCAGGTATCCGAGGTGTTTACGTTACCAGGGTAATGCACGGAGGAAGTGATATCTGCGTTGGTGACGTTGCAGGGTGTTCCAAATGGAGGAATTTCGTCGAGGGAAGTTCCTTTAACCGAAATAACCTGAACAGGGAGTAGGGAGTACTGTTTATGTACACTATGGAGCGGAATGCAGCTTATGTCCTGCGTGACTTGTGGAGGCTGTGCAGCCATCGGCCACTATCGGAGCCAAGTCCCTCCAATAACGATGGTTTGTAAAACGGCCTATTAGCGCAGCTTAATCGGCCAAACCGATTAACTCGTCGACCTCTAATTCAAAGAACATAAAACCATAAACATACTTTATGTGCCATAGCTTCAGCTTTTGGTTAGAAAAAGCTGTTTATATTAACATCACTTATTCACTACATCCCTTGTTGACATGGCTCATATTAACTGAACATTGATAGATAAAAGATATTTGTGTGTCTATCGAGGCAAATGTCAGGTGATGTCAGGTCTTCATGTATGCACATGACATGGTAAATTCCATGCTTTAAAATCTCTCTGTCATAACCAATGACAGTAACAAGGGAGTGTTTGTTATTGCTTTCCTGCAGGGCTTTATCCACCCTTTTTGATGTGCTCTGTCCATGGCACAAATGGACAATCCTTCATTGTCAGAGGACTTTGGAACCCCTGCACAGTGCGATAGGTGTGACCACATTCATCATCCTGACAAAGGGAAATAAGCAATTGCCAAAGCACTTAACTGCTTTCAGTCATCTGCAAATATTGGAATAAATACATTGAACAGAGGAGAGGCTCCTCTGGGCATAGTCATATTTTACATACCCTGTTTGTGCTTACTTGCTTGCTTTAGGGACAGTCCTTTATCTGTCTGGTGGTGTTACACGCTTATATACGGTACAAGCGCAGTTCCCTCTCCTAGTTTAGAGTGTGGGTGAAAGAACTGGGTTGTACAGCATGAACAGTTTCAGCATCCTGCTTTCACCATGAAGCATTAGGAAACACTTCATCTAAAGCCCCTGCTAATATCAGCGCTGTGGAGCATAGACTTGAGGTGTTTGAGGGAATGCCTGAAGCCTATAGCGTAAGTCTGTACTTTAATTATTATTAAGCTGACAGAATTCAACAGATTTCTTAATGCCAGGGAAGAGTTCTGCATTGTGCCGAACTTTCCTATATATTATTGAAAAGCAGTGTTGTGAATACTGAAAAATGTTAAGACATTTTCAGCAGTCATATTTTTCTTTGTGTATGTATATGCATGCATGTTAGCCTGTTTGTATGGGAGGAGGCAGCAGAAGGTTGGATGAATACAGAAATTCAATGAATGCTCCTCTGCTTAAAATGCAGAGCCTGTGTGTTGGCAGGGACCAAAAAGTCCTTAGTTAAGCTAATCGCCAGTCCATTTGGCAAGGATTATGCCCAGCTTAGGGTTCGTCCCTCGAACAGGGTCTCTGATTCATAACAGTGATTTGAGTAAGTAATTTTATTGATAGAGCAAATACTCCATTCTAAGATTGCCTTAATCACTGTAAGGTCTCCATAGGAATACATCAATAAGGGTTAAATACTATTACAGCAATTAAAGATATCAATATGCCACTTGAGTGTGTGTGGATTCTAGCTGGGTTGACTTAAGGACACGGTGAAAGGAATAAGTCAGAAAGGAGTCCTAGAGTCTAAACATTACTTCCTGATGACAGCCAACAGGGGGCACAACATGGGTTGGAGAGGCACTTATTTACCTCACTCCACCTAGGCTCAGAGCCTGTTGCACTTAACTCACTGAAGTGGTGGTCAGCAGGGTGAAAAACAATCCAATTCCTCCAGGAGTGTCAACACTGGTATACAGTTTTAAAGAGGCAGTCAAACAATCCAAAGCTCTGACCGGTGCGTGCAAGGTAAGCTGGACCAAACAATTTGAGTTAAATGATGAACAGAGAACAGTTTTTAAGTTCCCTGCTTCCTTGTCGAGTTTTTCTTCTTGTTTACTTTCCAGCTAAATTAACTTCAAAGAGCAGTGGTGGGCAACCATGTGCCATGTAAACCAAGAATCTGCAGCTTTCTGTGAGATCCTGGCAATTTTTCTGGTTAAATTCTCCTCTTGTTCAGTTGTACACTATGTACCATGTGTTTGCATTTGGGTGGTCATTTACTAATTTATAATATTAATATGTATGTCTGGGCTGGGATTTCAAGAAACTGAGCCAATGACACTGCCCAGTGCAATATGTAACCAGGAATAACAATTACAATAATTTACAATTAACATTACAAAAATCTAGACATTTACACATGCTGTACAACTTACAAGTATAAAAAAAAATTTGTTTGTTAGTTGTCTAACAAACAATATGTGCTAAAATGTGGCTCAACACCTGATTTTATCATAAGTACTTTGTTTTGTTCATTTCAAGTGGAAAATTTCTAGTGTTAAACTACTTTCCAGCTTCTCAAGTTGACAAGATCACCCAAACACTACATTTAGTCTGGCTTTTCTGTCTCAGAAAAATGGTTCACTTATATACAAGGTACAAGGTATTTTATTTATCATCTTACAACACAAGGTTGTACAACAAAATTTGTTTGTAGTCCCTTCATGCTACACACATAGAACATAACAGATCATTACATTTATATTAAAATAGGGTAACATAAAATAAATAAAATAAAACAATATATATACAGTTATTTATATACATTACATTACATGTATTACACCCAGGAAATAATTCTGCAGTGCATTTTTTTAATTTGTGTCTGGTGGAATGTAAACAGCAGACAGAGATAGTGATGATGGTTTTCATCTTCACATAAAAAGCTTATCTGGGTTACATCACCAAAGTAAGTTAATACATTCATAGCGGCGAAAAAAGATGTATATAGAAACTCCTCAAACCACTCTGCAGCAACCAAAATATGACTAAATACCCTGCTTCTGTCTGAATCCTAAGACTTAAACCTACTGAACTTGCAGACAGGCACTTGCGTGTTGGTTTGCTAATGTTAGTGATCTCCTATTGGTTCCACTGGCTCTTCCTCTATCCAAACTCACTCATGAGCTCTCTGGCTGCCCTTACGCTGCACTTTCTATAAACAAAACAGCATAGCTGAGTAGAAGAAGTCTGATGTGATTCTGTTGGCACACATTATAAAGATACAGAAAAGTTAACAAAAAATTAACTAGGTAGTAACAGCTAGGAGCCATGAGTCTGGCATTTTGTCTATAGAGGAAATAACTGGTGTGAAGCAGCAATTAATTGATTCATGGACATAAAAAAGAATATCGAAAAGCAAAGTTATACAGTTTCAGTCTAAATGACATAATAGCATTTTGCATGATGCCATGGACTTTACCCAAAACCTGCATTGTTATTTTTGTGACAGTTGCCTGTTAGCAAATGACCTTGTTAAGCATAATTAGTTGGAGCTAAATGAGGGTACTGTTGTGTTGAACAAAAAATTGCTCTTATTGTCTGGAAATGTTCTCCAGACAAGCCCCAGTGTCTGAATTGAGAGAAAAAAATTGGCAGTGAGTAGGAAACCAAAGTATACTATAAGTTTTGCATTAGTGACAATAATCTTCTAATTTATTAAAACACAAAAAATCATCCAAGTGCAGCACACACATCACAATTTGGTTTAATTCAATAACCTACCAGAGTCCAGATCAATTGTTATTCTTTCCCTTAATCTCTTTAATGACAAAACCAATCAAAAATTTTGGAGAAATTTGCTCCTTTTGCTTAGCACATCCAATCAATTGCATTAAGTCATTGAAACATGTGCAGAGACAACGGCACAGCTCCAAAAGCAGCACCAGACTGGGAAAAAAGCATATTAACCATCATGATGTTGCTATCTAAAGCCTATTAAATGATGGATTTGGGCTGGATTGTTCTCCACCCATGTGTCAGTAGTGAAGGGGAATAGCAGGAGAATGCATGTCTAAGCGAACGGGTTCATTAAACCCATGTAAATTGCTGCAGCATCCGGGTCTTTGCATCTTGGCAACCAGGATAATAATGCTAAAAGATATACACCCAGCAGAGAATCCATCTCATTCGTTCCTTGGGCATTATTATGCTTCACCAGCTTTGGCTGCTCATTACCGACATCGCACACATTAAAATGAGCCAATGGCAAATGAGCATGCACAAACACACAATACTGTACTCTGCGGGGTTTGAGGGGATGGGCTGATGATTCTGCACAAGATACAACCAACTCACCTCATCAAACACTGACATGAAACACAACACTAAACTGATTCTGTGATTCAAACTCATTCCTTTTCATCATGCATATGACTAGGATCACAGTACTGGAGCGTCTTGTATACATCAAATCTAGCCCTCCAAAACCCAGTTTGTAATTTCAGTTGAAGGTAAAATGGCTGATAAGAAGTAAAGTCAGCTAAGCTCCTGAATTGGATGGTTACAGAAGTGCAGGAACCTAAATAAGATGTATGGGCTGCAGCCTGTAACCTGTGTGATTTTTCCTTATCAGTTTATGAAACATGCAATTAGCTGAAGATGGCCGCAAGGTTTACTGAATAACCCCATTAAAGAGAACAGTGTTAAATAGAAAAGTGCCTAAAGGCAAATGTAATGGGTTTTTCCATTGACATGCTTTCTATTTGATGGGAGAGAATGCTTTCCTTGCTCTTAATTCGAGCCACTGAAACCTTGAGATGGATGGGAGGTATTTATTCCATAATTTATGAATATAACACAACATAAATGCAAAAACATAATCAAACTACTGCACATTATTCATTTACCTGTAAACATATGGAAGCAAGTGTGTCTTAAGAGCCTGGAGGCAATCTGGCTAGCCTCCTTTTTAGGGTATGATTGGAGAAAATATTTAGCAAGAGTTATTGCAAACACTCACCCTATACATTGGGAAGCAAATCATATCAACACTGTGAAAATCAAGGCTTAATGGAATCTATTTTTAAACACAGCTTAGCATAGCATGGCTGAACAGAGCTCTGGTTGCTTTTTGCTTCCATCATCCAGGGTTTGGTTACGTTGTGAATGAGCCAAGTCCTTCACAGCACAGATGTCTTTCCGGTGACTGTTTTTAGAGGTGCACTGACTGTTGACACTGTTGATACGGTGCAGAACATATATGATAAAAAAGATGTCTAGCCTCTACAAGGTATTTTAATCCTCCTCTTCTCAGTTTAACAAGGCAATGCATCCCACCCCCATACATGTATTCCAAAAATAGCCTGCTCATCTTCAAAGACACACTCACTGATTGTATTATAGCTCTGAAGGAACCCCTGATTTCTCCCCCAGATCACAATGCAAAAACAATAAATACATGGGTTGGGAAGGTTACCACATTACTGCAGTACTACAGCACATAATACACATTTACTGTGTGGTTAAGCTCATTATCGCTTTTTTCTCTCATCTCAAGCAAGTGCCCAATTTTTTTCTAAAACAATCAGGCAACATTAATGCTAGCAAACTCAGCTTTTTATCTGCTCCATTTGGAGCTGCAGTTACAGTGAGTTGTTGTTGCAAACATTACACTTCCCGCCACAGCTTCATGATTCAAGCTTTCCACTAACCTATTGAAGATAAGTTTGTAGAAAGCAAACACGATGTCAACAGTGGTTAGCTGCATAATCACTGGGGTGCACTCATGGATGTATTAAGGGAGCTGGATATGGCGCAGCCCCAGTGGCCAACCGTGGTACTGCATCAAAAAATCCTCTGCGGCCCAGAAAGCATTTAACCATAGATGCCATTTTAAAAGAGACATCTTTTGACAGGATACCTCAAACTGTAAACATGGTCAATTATTACTCTTTGGATTATACTTTTTAAAACCATGAAGGTTTTACATTGTAAAACTTTCTCAGAGCTTAGAAAAAAAATGTCTTTACGTGAAGACTTCCTCCCAATGTGTTTATGGGCCGAGCTGGACTGAGCAGGTGCAGCCAGGGAGACAAACACTAATGCACATGTGCAGTGGGCCACACCACGCAGACGCAAACCAGGGAGCAAGAAAACTTTATGGGCTTATGTGCTCAGTGAGCAATTGTCATTCAGATTAATGGGTGCCATCTTAGAGTCTGGTATTCAATTCCTATAATACTGTACATCCAAGGGTGCACTGTCATACCACGGTGAGAGGAAAAACAATACTGCCACATCCTTCATACCTGCATTCCTGATGTACGCCTAAGACCATTTTAAGTCATTGTCAGTGTTATTAGGTGCCTGTTGTAATGATGTCCGTTTTGCTGTACAAAGGTGAGGGTATGGCAGTGGAGGTGTATGGCACAGGTGTAGGAAAGGTGACCTAAATATTTGTATTTTATTTTGTTTTTCATCTTGTAATTTTCTAGCAATGCAACGCAAAGCCAGGGGTAAAACAATGCATCTGAGTAAGATAGCTGTGGGCACACCTGGTCTGACATAGCCATCACTTGTAAAAAAGCCTGAAAGTGAAAACAATAGAAACTGCTGAATTAAGGACAGTAATCTTACTGGCCCATGAGATTCAAAGTAGCTGTAGCAGCTCCTCCGGAAGGCAATCAACCAAAATTGCAATCAGCAGGTTAACTGAGAAAATTCTAACTTTGCAGAATTGTGTAAAAAAAAAAGAAGCATGAGTTTGGTCTGTGAGAACAAGCCCACAGAGGTATTAAATAAGCAAAGTAAGACAAAAATACTTCCAGATTCTAGATTATATTTTAATGCACAAGTCCAGACCCTTTAGCTAACTGCTCAGGGTAATGTTGGTTTTTGTGTAACCACAAATATATCACAGACACATTTTGTCCTATAAAACCAGAGAGTTCAGAGCAAAAAACATGATTTTAGATTTCTCAGTGTCCAACTAAATGCAGGGTAATGTCTTGATGCTGCTTTTGATCTCACAACTGAGTGAATACTCTGCTCATAATAATGTGGCAATGGAATAAGATTTTGCAGTCGAAGCTATGGTATATGCTCATTTCTCGTGAGGCTATTTCAGTATTAAAGCCTGCAATCTGTTATCAACTCCCCGTGGACTAATGGGAGAGGCTAATTCCCAGGCTCAACATTAGTCCCAATCAAGCCATAACCAAGCTGCCGTTTGACTGCTACACACACACACGCCTGTCTTTTGGAATGAACCCACACACACACAGGGCTGCATTACTTCTGAATAAATAAACAAGTCTATTCATCATCATAACATTCAGCTAATATTGGCAACAAATATTCCCATACTTTTGTCCAATTGGTGGCTTCCTCATGGGTCTGTTCTAAGACAGCGGCCTTCCTGAATCTGACGTTTGATATGATGGATGTTCTATAGAACATAGGGTGTGTTTCACTAAGCTCGCTGGTTGCCACTCTTTTATAAGCCTAGTAACCACTGACCTTGACAGCAAGATAGGACAGCCCCCATCCTGAAGGCGAGATTCTGATAACCATGTCATCCATCATAGTGGCACTGAACCAAACACACAGGTCAGAAACCTCACGGTGGTAGTGAATCCTCACCTACACAATGTATAGTGGACATACACACACAGGCTTACAATAAAAAAGGCGGCAGGATGGTCTTTTAGCTCTCAAAGGATACGGCATAATGTTCATTTTTGTCAGCAATTAATGATGTATGGAGCTCTATAGTGTTGTGGGAGATAGGGCTGTCAGTCATCCCCTTCCACTGTCTCTCTCGCATGTACACACAATCACACACACATACGTACATACAAGTACTGATACACACATATTCACAGAGACATATACAGACAAACACACATCCATGTACACTCTTGCCCACAAACACATTACGCAATCATACATGTGCACGGACAAACACATGAGCTGGATAGTGTTTGGTCCCTTCTCAAAGAGCTTGCTCACTCTATCTCTCTCTCTTATTTTTTTTTCTTTGGGTTTTGCTGAGATAGTCTGCGGCTTCAACGTATCACCTCCTGACAGAAAAGACCTCAATTCCCCACCAGTACACACTAACAAGAGAGCGAGAATCCTCCTTACAGCATGTAGGTCAGCCCTGCCTTTCATGACTGTCGGTTAAAAGAAGAGGTTATTACCAGTAGATCCAAGCTCTACTCTCCCACAGACGCTTTTTGTCTAAAACAGCATGCTTCTCCCACCTGAGTATGGTAGTTTATGAAGAGCACATGCTGCTATGAAGTCATGCTCTCTGAACACAGCCAAAGAAACTGAACTCTGACCTTAAAGGCATAAAAAAACTAGCAACCCTCAGTGATATCATGGTGTCATATAATTTGCTTTTCACTAATCAAGAGAAATCTCCATTAGTGCAATAACATTTTATACCCCTGCCAGTGAGAGTGGTACAGTCATCACAAATGCCATATGGACATTAACATCAAGATAATGTTGTTGAGGATAATTTGTGAGTGATGAAATATTGCTCTAATGGAGGGACAAAAACTTAATTACACAATTCAGCTAATGTTGATGACTGTTCTATGAAGGGTGGATGTCAGACATTTGGACAGTAAGCCACAGGCCACATCATGTTTGCAAACCTGGTCCTGATATTACCGTCCAAAATGACCAGGTTGAATTAAGCCATAACTGCAAATGCATTATCATCTAGCCAAATTCTCTCTATCACAGCCCTTGTTTCACTGCTCCACGTGAGTGCAGCTTCTGTTATATCCTGTATTATATTACTGTACACCTCCCTAAGGAAAGATTATCTTAAAGCATTTTCCACATGGACATTTTCTGCTATATCGCTGAGGGCATAAAATGAACAAAAGGACTCACGCCAGGAAATATAACCATAATTTTAATTTGAAAGTATGGAGCTTTTAGAAGTTTCATACATGATAAAACACCTCAAAGATAATATTCAGAGAAGATTATTTAAGCTTTCATTAGCTGGTACTGACACTGTCAAGACTGTGACAAAGCAGTGAGAAGAGTCACTAAGTGAGAGGCATTTTATATGATGATGAACTGTCATTATCATTATACCCTCCATACAGAGCTAAGTACCTATTTTTGGAAACGTTACAAATCCCTGAGCCAGTGTCACACAGTGTGTTAGTGTTAAAGCCAAGGAGGAACAGTTGGTTTATACATGGCTGACACAAGAGGGAAGTGAGGCAGTGTAAACATTTGACAGGTTGAATGTACAATATTTGACAGAAGTCATGATGCATGATGTTGCATACTGGCAGTGTCTGGTGATGGCAATCAATTACCACACACACACACAATACACAATTAGTGATGTTCCATGATCTGCTACATATAATTCCCTTTCAGACCCAGACAAAGAAGCTTTGGTAGTCATAAAAATCAAAGGTTACTAATATGTAGCACTATTCATTTTTATAAATAGGTTTATTTTTAAACTTACTTATTTCTTATGTATGTTTATGTAGAACTTAATACAGCAAGCGATATTCTACATTTTTTATTGTTAACGAATCCCGTTAAAGATCAAAACCAACAATGCGTTGGTCTGTCTCTTAACAATTTCTATCCTCCCCAGCCTGTTTGTGGATCTTAGCCCCAAGCCCCGTAATTCTAACTCAAGAATTAATCTTTAAAAACCGGTCACGAAAATATACTTTAATTTTTGTGTTAAAAACTAAACTAATATGGACTGCATTCATATAGCATTCAATTTTATCTCTCATTCATCCATTCACATATACACTGATGGCAGCGACCTACCATGCAAGGCATGGCATATCCATCGGGAGCAATTTGGTATTCAGTGTCTTGATAAACCACACTTCAACATGGACAGCAGAAGCCATGGATCGAACCACCAACCCTGTGTTTAGTGGACAGCTGACTCTACTAAAACAGCTGGGCACTGTTGTTTTGAGCAAATTATACTCAAACGTAGGTAGTGCATTTGTTGGGGTCTATTTTCAGCAACAGATTTGGTGATGACGGTGTATCACCCAGTGCCATGATGTGACTCACTGATATGTTTCTCAATGGAGGTTTATGGCACAGATGAATAAGCAATATCAGGTTTTAACTATACAGGCAATACTTGTGACTTAGTGATCAGTCCATTGTTGGTGTAGCTCTTTTTATTTGAATAGTTGAAAAATACAGAATATCACCAGACATATCCTCTAACTACATGCATATTTTATAAATCTCCTCTCGGTATCTACCTCTGAGGAAATAAAATAATACAAAAAGAAAAAGAAAAATCAGAAGAAATAATTGCCCTTTATTGATGCCCTAAGTTAAGGTTTAATGCAGTCAGTTCCAGTGCAGTCTGTTGTCATTCCTGGAACCGGCTGGCCACTGTCATTCTCTCCTCTCCTTCTTTCTCCTTCTGCCAGATAGGGAAAAGGGTTGGCACAAGCCTGGAGCTGGAGTGATGATTGATGACACACCTCCTCTGGTGCACACTTCCCTGCTGACGCACTGCTACACTTTTCAGCACTAATTGGGCAACCCTGCAAACTCCCTTCCCAGTGTATGTGGGGCCCGGGTCTAAGCAAACCACCCACTCAGATAAGTGTGTGAGCTATACTGTTCTGATTAAGCACTGCCCACAAGCCCCCTAGCATGTCAACAACACATCATGCTACTGTTTACTGTGTAGGGCACATTTGCCAGACACTAAGGTGGGCACCACGAGTCATAAATATTGACAGAAAATGAAAACCTACGAGTAACCCTTTGGAACAGTGGAAATATTTATATCTACCTGCAAAAAAGTGCCTCTATGCACGTACAGAATACATTATGAGGTCTCAAAACAATGACAAAGCAATGCAATCCAGACAACAGCCACTTGATATTCCCCAGGACTGTGTTGAGGGCCAAGGTGCTATCTGGGGCTCACATTGTTTGTTTCTCCTGACTTCATCGAGGGTGACTTACATAACCTATGATATGTGTATAATGTATTTATGAAGATGGATATTAACTGACACAATTTAGATTAAGTGCCTCGCTCAAGGACACATCAGCAGTATCCTCAGCGCCTGCGTATGAACTGACAACCTCAGGATCATTAATCCATTTAGGACTCGGGAGGGTTACAGCAGAGTAAACAGAAGGCCAGTGTCCTTTAGAACGGTTTGCTTAACAGCACAGCATGTTCAGATCACGAATTCATCCACAATGTTGTAATGCAGGCAATTACTAAGCTTGCAAACCATATGGTTGGGAAGACATCTAATAACAGTCTGCTGTATGTTCTCTGGTTTTCAATGAAGGACAAAGGTTCAGCTTATGGGTTGAGAAATTGTTGGTGTGCACTGAGGCATGACTGATCTGTGCAATTGGTGAGCACAAAGAGCATTATGTAAAAAATCTTCCTGAATAAATATACATGATGTGCCTCTAAATCTGATTACGATGTCGAAACAAGTCGAAAGAACCATTACTGTCATTTTGCTCTCCACAAACTCAATCTCTTGCCTGCTGAAATCCCTTTTCTGTTTCATTTTCTCTCGCTTTTTTCTTCTTCTCGTTATTCTCCTCCTTTTATCCCTAAGTAATTGTTAATGTTTAAGTGTCTCTGGCCCCCCAGACTGTATAATTAGGACCTGTCACTTCCTCAGTGGCAGAGTAAACCAGGAGAGGCTTCAGCGTGTCACGTCCAGGAGAAAATCATAAGAATTTAGATCGAGGAGGAGGTGGAGATAATATGGACAGGAGCCTTTGAATTTATTATCTGGCTGGTTCGCATCTGGGCTTAAACAGGCACTTCTGAGGATGAACTCAGAACTTTAGGTAGCTGCCTTGCCTTAGACATGCTTGCTAGTTGATTAGCTGTTTCTAAAACCATTTATGTAAGCTTACAGCGTGAATTATTCTTATTCCGTTTTTAATCTCTACAAAGGAATGCCTGCATGAATTATTCATGCAGCTGTATACAGTATCCCCCCTATTATTAACTGTGAGATAAAAAATATATCTATCTGTGGAATAATTTAGTCGGCAAAGCAGCAGCTGAGTTGACACACAAGAAGTGCACATTCAAGCTGATCGTGGAAAATAATAATCAATTTGGAGGAACTGGCAAGTGTCCATATGAAGTGCTGTGAACATTCTCTCAAAGTGAAGGTTTCCTTGCTGTCAGATGTAGTATGGTGAAACGTCTACTTCAGCTATGCCTGCAGCATGTCACTATACTAATGTGAAAAGTACTAAAGCTATACCGTATAAACAAAAACACATGCCAGTATATAGTCAGTTACAGTATTCAAGGCATTAAGACTAATATAGTATTTGTCAGTCACTGTTTTACACTATTGCCCAATACATTTGATATTTTTGTGAAAGCGTTCACTTTATTTGTCCATTGTCATGGCAACTGGAAAACCGAATCTGAAATAGCATGTAAACAAATAGTTTACAATAGCATGTAAACAAATAGTTCCCGAAAGAATTTTGTGTCATGTCAGGGCTTAGGGCAAACTTAAACCTCATGGATTACAAGAGACTTGTATCAGTTACTGTGCTGCACACTCCTTAGATAAGTAAGAAAACCTCATTGATATAGATCTGTTTAAAATGTCTGTTGCTCTACATGGCTTGCTATTTACATAAGCAATTCTTCTTTTCTAAAGTATTCTAAATCAGAGCATATTGGACTCCTACGCAAAACACGGTTTTTTCGTTGATACATATTACCTGGGCAAAGTCTAACCGCTTTCCTTGAGTAGGGGAAATTGCTTTCTTACTTACTGAGTGTAATATCATGACCACTTATGTAACTGTCATCTAACTCTCAACACATTGTCTGTCCTTTCTTATTTTAGACTATTACACAATCAAATTCTTAGATATGTCATAACTAAGCCTTTTGCAAGGTTGTAATTTAAACGTTCCTGTCAACACATTTCTGTGTGGAAAGGTGCCTCGTTTTGAGTTCAGTGGACATAATGTCAGTTCTGTTCTTTCCCAATCAAATCCTTCTGTTGTTGCCAAATTTTATATTTCCCACTCTTTGTATTCATATTTATTTTTTTACCTTAGAAACATGACCACTGAAGAAAAGAATTACATGTTATAATAAACACAAAATAATGCATATCTTAAACCAGTCTGTTGTAGAATTACAGGGCTGAAATGTTTTGATTTTGTCTACTGGCCAAAA
The DNA here is from genome assembly GCF_020085105.1 of Siniperca chuatsi. NCBI lineage: Eukaryota > Metazoa > Chordata > Actinopteri > Centrarchiformes > Sinipercidae > Siniperca > Siniperca chuatsi. Next base: position 14,736,026 of record NC_058047.1, read on the forward strand.
TGAGTAGTAGTAAGTAATTTTATTCCCCCAACTATTCACATAACCATAATACTGTTGTAGAGGAATATGCTAAATACTCAGAGTGACATAACTGATCATATCTAGGTGAGTATGAGGAAACACTACGCTCTATGTCTTGTACGAACTCCTTTCTCTCATACAGTAATGTTAGTGTTATCCTTTAGGGCTGGACTCGACTATTCGACTATTCGGATATTCGTTCACTGGTTAGATATTCGATTTTCCATTTGGGATTCGGATATTCGCACACAAACCTACACATCTGTTTCTTACTGCACACTGCTGCACACACACCAGCTTGCCCCGCCCTGCCCTTTTCCGTCTCTGTCTCGCTGTATCATACAGGGACAGCTCTGTCGACTTTCTTTGTCAGCAGTATGTTTTCTAAAGTTGGCCAAAAAACACAACTCGCGTTTTGGATTTTTTCAACCCCAATTCCGCTTTCACAACAGCAGGTGAGCCGCGTGTGGAGGAGGCTTGTTGTTCATGATGTAGCCTATCGAAACGATCGAAACCAACGTGGTACTGAATGACATCTGCACCAACCAGGTGTGTTCGCTGTTGCTTTACCTGGTCCGTGCAAAAACCTGGCTGACTTAACTTGTAGCCCAGTTTATTCTGCATTGTAATGACAATATTATTAAAATATAAACAACTCATTGTGTGTCATAAAAATACCTCATAAGTCTTGATATCACCTTGTCTCAGACCTTCACATTTCTACTGGTACAAGCGAGGAAGTCTTGGTTTTGCTTCGCTGTAAACAATTTTGTTTCTAGAGCTTCTTTCATACAATGATCTGTACTACACTACCAAATATATGTCTTCATCACAGGAATGCATAAGATGCTCTTCTCCCACAGTCCTTACAATCAAATCAAACATTGCCGCTCCCTCAAGGTGAATCATTTTGTTCCCAAGAAAGAAGTACCCAGACAATACTGTGAAGTGGAAATCAGAAAAATCAGTGGCATCCACAGAGACTTTAAACTTAATCATCTTTGAATGGCCACATTGGCCTGACAGGGAGAATATGGTTGTTTATAAGGTGGTTGTTTTGCATGTCAATACATCTGATGGAAAAATTGGAAAACAAGCCAACATTCAATGTGAAAGCAGACATTTCCAGGACCACAACTGTTTCAAGAACCCCCTCACACCCCTGCACTTTTGTGTTGTGGCACACTGGCATCAGCATTAATAACATAATAAAGCATCTGGCTCAAATATTCCCTTAAGTGAGCCAGTACATAGAGCTGAAGTCATTCAGCAGAGCACCTGTTTCCACATGTAGCTCTGCCTGTGATGGCAGATATGGAACACAACAGCGAGAACAAACCTCACAAACACTGCACAGCACATTTTTTTCTTTTGAACTTGTTGAATGGCCCTGAGGTGGCCATGAAAACAAAGATGACAGGATTTTCCTCACTAGGCTTTGAAAAGACTACCCATTAGCAACTACTCTGGCAAAAACGAGGGTGAATATGCTGAAATGAAAGTGACACTCACACAGTGCAGAGAGGAAGGCAGCAGGGGCACTGTGATGCAAAGACAGTGCCTGGATTGAGGTTTGCGGAAGAAAGACGTGGCCCACACACTTCCACTGAAGACAACTGGCTGTTATAGAGATTGCCGAATGTACCGTAGAAGCTGGAAACTGGATTGCATGCCTGAGGGAAGTTCTATTGTGGCACCTGACTGTGTCTCTCAAATACAGTAAGATGAAACAGTGTGTGTTAAATCCAACAATTGGCATGCACATTTTAACATGTCAGAGGTATGGTACCTACATACATTGTATTATCTACAAATACATTTGTAGCTCCTAGGGCTGGATTCTAATTAGCTCGGAGCTGTAATCCCCTTTTTCATACTTCTAGCTAGACATAATAAGGAGGAGAAACAGAGCCCGACTGCACTACAGAGAACCCAGCTGAGGTTAATTCCATGTTGTTCTGTTAAGCTTGCATGTAAGTTTGATGGAGTTAAAAAGGATAGTTAAAATATCTCCTGAGAGAAATACTATCCTTTTTCCTGATCTGAATTAGTATCATAGCTTTTATATACTACCAAGCCCTTAACTCTGTGGGTTTGAGACACCAGTAGAAGAGCAATGCAGTTTGAATTGCTGCAGCAATTCAAAGCTGGGTGTCTTTACATATAAAGTCATTTTTAACTGCAAATAACTTATTATTATTATTATTATTATTATTATAAACTTATAATTATTTTCATTATCGATTAAATGTTGATGTTTTCGATTAGTTGTTGTGAAAAAATGCATCAATCATAAATCAGACAATAAATGATGATGTACATTAGGCCACAACAACTCCTCACCAAGAGATCTATGAATGGCTTGAGAAAACATACACTTAATGAAAAGTTTCATTCGTATTGGAGTATAACACATGCATTACCATGAAGGTGGATGGTTCTGTGGAAACACACAAAAAGTGATGGTGGTACCATCACTTCCATAAAGGAAAGAATTTAGACTATAACTATGTCAAAGAGCACCAGGATCTTAGATGGATAGTTTTTTGTCTAAAGTTCTTATTAAGAAATCACCGGTGTTTATTTCTGTTAACCAAGCACCCACTACTCACCATCAACAATCAGGTAATTACTAGCAGCAAAAATCTACTCCACTCAGACCAAAGGCTGAATGAAAAAAAATCATATTGCGATTATTTTGACAGATATTGCAATTCATTTTTTTATTTTCACAAAACAAATGTAAAAATGAAATGGAATTTTCGATAATTTTTCGATTAATTGCTCAGCCCTACTCTGACCTCCGATCTGACCTCTGATGCAATTCACTGGCAAAACATTGTAAGAATTTTATTGTGAAACAGCTACAGCTTCCTGTAGCTTTAGTCAACAGTTTTCACGACTGCTAACTCTGTTCTTGTATGAATATATGTCTACATTTGTCTTCGAGTTTTAAGTTTTGAGCTTTGGTAAAAGAAGAAACTCTCATAGCTCATAACATGAAGAGGTGCGTGCAACAGGCGCAAACATGGGCAAACATCACACCTCCTACATGCGCAGACATTTTACCTGAAAGTATTCACGCCATGCCCCCTTCACGGATTCTGGTTAGATTTTCTGCAATACTGTATATTAATACTAAATTGCATAACATAGAGTAAAAAGATACTCTTCATAAAAAGCTTTTGTCAGTTGCATTTTGCCTAGAGGCTCTGATTGGACAGTATAAGATAATGAGAAAGACCTACAGTTCCACTGGTCAACATTGCAGCTGTGCAGTTGTCTTTGTGAAGAGGTTAAGAGGCTTTTTTACAGTTATGCAGCAAATATAAATAAAATGATTCATAAATTTGTTGTGCCAAGTAGCAAAGAGGGTGGTTTTATTTGTGCATCTCTATTGTAATGGTGATATGGTTGTCTAAAAGCCTCCAGCCTCTGCCTCAAATGGGATAATTGATAATTTGATGACTGATATGGGCCTAGGCTGCAGTTTATTCTAGTAAATTTCAAGCCCCTGATTTATTGTGATTCCTTTGATTGAGCACATGCTGAATATCACACAGAACAGAACACGGCTAAGGTAACATGCTGTTTATGAGCAGACCAAATACTAAAGACAGAGAGAACTCTGGTTAGAGAGAATACCAGACAGCTCATCCATTACTAGGTACTAACTGATCACGACTACATTTGCCTTGGCTGCTTAGCTTTAGATGCAATTAAGGAACAGAGAGAAAGAGATAGGTAGAGATAAGGAGAGATAAGTTGAAACAGAGAGAGAGAGACAGGGAGAGTCAGAGACAGAGAAGTGTGGAGAAATCCAAGTCCCATTATAAATAGCGAAAAGCCCCCCCAGTCTAAAATTAGAATCCTAATGAGTGGCAGTCTCACAGATCAGTTGATGAATCCGCTGTTTAACATTAGCACAGATTGAGTCAATCTGGCGTGGTGTGGTTTGGACAAAACTTGACAGCCTATTAATGTCACAGTTTTCTCTCTCTTTGTTTAGATTGTATCCTCTATCTTTTTTCAGGAGCTTTGTGGTCTGTCGTGGCCAAAATTAAAATATTATTTATTATTTAACTAAACATGCTATTAAACAATGGAGGTTGGGATTCTTTTCAATAACACAACACTTTGTGACTGCCGATAGTGTTCTGTGTTCCTATAATAAGTCAAGTGCTGAGGGGACTGTTTTAAATTACACTTGAGAAACACCAGATTTTGTTCTGTTTAATTGGATCACTGCAGTAACAAACCATTTGTGCCATTCGTGCAAAATAGCAAAGCATTAATACATTGTCATGAATCTACAATTAAGCAGTAAGTATCCAATAGGGGCATCTGTCATAGTTGCATTTCATCAACTATAAAATTAAATGAAAAGCTTTTTAGTACAATATGTTTCAGTATTTCAACAGTACTGCAACACCATATAGAATATTAGGCCTACACTTACTGTGCATAAAGTCTGGACAATATTAATGTATCAGTCTCACAAATGAGGCTTTTATTAATCACTGTGCAGCATGACACTTCTGTTACCTTAACTCCTGACCCCACTGGAAACAAAAGGTAGCACTATTTTCAATGATATTGATTTGCTCCACTGCATCTTTCTCCATTTACTAATAATTACCAATGCAGACTCTCAAATTACTCGGCTCCAACAAACATTTACAGCAGTCTGAAATCCACACACTCATTATGCAGATGACAGAGAGAGAGAAAAAAAAAAAAACACAAAACCTGCACAGAGCGACTCCAATTAAAATTCTTTAGCCATGCCAACATAGAGCCAAATGAATTATGACAATACGTACCTCCTTTAGCTGCTGGAGTTTCTAATCAATTGTGAGAGACCAGCCATCGTGAACATATGTGAGCTAACTGAAGTGCTAAAATAGAGATTACATTCAATACTTCTTTCTTAATTTGAAGAATTTCCTTGATTGACAGTTGAAAACACTGACAATGTAATTATGAAGATTTCTTAGAAAATCTGAGTGAAATATGTGTGACTCATTAGGGACAGACACATCAGAGGAACTATGGGATTCAGAAAACGAATAGAAATTCTTCTAGACATTAAGAATCCAACTTTATACTACATTTCATATATTAGTTTTATTGTAAAACCTTTAACAGTTAAACAATATAAGTGTTAGTTTGAAGAGGATGTGAGGTCACACATATCATGCTCAGCATGTAGTGGATGGTAGGCAAGCCAGCTTTACTGTTCCTAACTCTGAAATCATGGTTCAGAACAAAATGCATGTTTCTAGTGTAAACCCCAAGATACAAGACTAATGTTGAATTTCATTAAAGGACAAAGAAATACCCTCTACAAGAGCTGAAATCCCTCAGGATTGTTTTAAATCACTGAAGGGCATCACCAAGGTAACCATGTGTCAACACTTTATTATTCCCATGGGATCAAACTGATGTTTACCTGTAGTCCCTCCAGCCTCAAACCATGCTCACACATAAAGATCTTGCATTGAAGATAATTACATCAACCACTCTATCCTAAGGGAATATTTCCCATGATGATGATTCGGTCTCACTTCTGCAACTCAACACTCATTGGAAATAGGCTTAAATCATTCAGACAGATTGTCTTGGTGAGATATATATGCAGATTTTAGTCAAACATGTCATTGCATGACAGGTTCACCTTCTAACTTGGAATGAACCATGCTAAATTCAGGGATATATGATTATGCCTACTGCAGAGATTTCTGAGCAGGAAATTTCTCGTTTCCCAGAAGCTTACTAAAGGTTGAGGTGTTTTCCATGCTCAGCATACCAAGCAAATTGTAACACCTCTATGCCTGCACTCTTTGTTTCAAAGCTTCACCATCATTCAGGCTTCAAACTCTGATGTCAGCGAGTTTTGTCTATTACCTGCTGACATGAGAGGCATACCAAGACTTGCTGGTATTTGACTAGGCTCAACTGAGGAGGCACAGATGAGATTACGCAATGTTGTAGCACAACTAATTATCATGAAACACAAGGAGATGCTAACTGATTGATTAAGGACTTTAATTGAAGGGGCTCTGAGGAATCGTTTCAGCTCTGTGATGAAAGACTGGAAGTGTTGGCATATGATTTGGAGCAGAAAAGGCTATACACTGTTCCACAAAAGAGCTGGTAAAAAGAAATTTACTCTGAAATAGCTGTCAGAGAGAATAGCTTAATCTTTCGACAGAAAAAGACTATATCCACAAGAACATGCACAGAAACTGCGTTATTTCTACAGCCTATTGAAAATCAATGTGCATGTCGACTATCTGCTTAAGCAGTCTGTAAAAACTCCCAACACTTGATTGAAAGTATTCACACTCATGTAATGAATACATTTGTAAATAGCAAGTGGACAAATCACGGCCTAGTGCTCAATCTAAATTGTAAACTGTTTCCAAGCCAAACGTTCAGTGATGAAAAGTCTCCCAACACAGTAGACATGTTCTTCTGAAAAATTCAGTTTCAAGTAACTTCACTTTAAAACTGCTGAAAAGATAACCTGTTATTGCCTCTCCAGTCACTCTCTGTCAAGTTTAATTTTGAGGCTTATAGCTTTCTCACAACACAAAAACACTCCTCTGAGATTTTCCTGTAGAATTATTGCAATTACGTGGATGCTTACAGCTGGGAACGGGTAAAAGCTCCATTTTCCACCCCAAAACATTTTCGCTATCCCCTATAATTGTAGTGATTATAGGAATATTAGAAATAAGCTTTAAAACCTAGCATAGCATCTATTTCCCTCGAAGGATTTACCTTGAGAAAGCATTTCCATTCAGGCTTTAATTCACCAGGGCACTCAATCACTTTAGGGCTAATTGAAATATATTAGAAATAGAAATGCTTAATTTTTAGAAAGTACAATGGACTGACTTGCCTGACAAATGATGACTATAAATGTAATCCATTTAAAAATGGTTTACAGTGTGCAAATTTGGCTTTTAATATATGTTAGCCCCACTACATAGTTACAACATGAGGCCATAAATCATGGCATGTAACTAAAAAGCTCTGGCAGCATCCTAGAATGTAATGTAAAATACTAAAAGGTACACAAATTTGAGATAATTTCTCCACATTGGGTGATGAATAGGTATCACTTTCAGAGGAACATTTATTACCAAAAGCCTTGATATTAAAATTAGCTACAGGGTTGTTCTGGATAGTACTTATTTTCATAGATACAACTTTATACATTTTCATCTAAAGGAGATTAGGCTGCTTTCAGCAACAAGCTGACAACAATTTAAAACAAGTCATGACAGGCTCTCAGTTACAAGTGATGCTGTGGGGGAGGTTAACTGGAGGTCTTAAAGCAGGCAGCTGCTATGAAAGTCTTCTTAGCCACTGCTCTAGCATGTCACCTTGTTGGCTGATTTTTATTAAAGCATATCTATTGCAAATGGATGCCAGAGTAATGAATCTGATGAATACTTTAGTATAGCCAGGTTCCCTTGGGCAAGATGACACTCTAGCGCTAGCAATATGCCTGCTTTTTACTGTTTAAAAGGAAAGGTCAGATTTTTTGACATAAGACAGTATGAGTTTCTGACCATTAGTAATATCTGTGCCTGGATGGCTCCATCTGGGATCCCCTCCCTAACAACATCCCCTCCCCCACACCCATTGTTTTGCATCATGATAGTGTCTATTCACTCGCCAAAAAATTAGGTCAAATGACTTGCCTAACACTTGATCCTTGAGATGTGGAGACCATGATGAGCATAAGGACTGTGAAAGAGAGCAACATTGTGCTGGCAGCAACACCGATTGCATTAAACATGTGGTGCAGCAAACAGGCGAGAGGATTTTGGCGTTTAATTAACAGTGACAGACTCAGGTGTGCCCACAGATGTGCCCTAAGAGGTAAACCAGGTTTTCCCCCAAATGAGTGCATGAAACTGCAGATATTTGGCAGCTAACTGATGTGTTCAGAGCACACTGTATGTGCTATATCTCCAACCAAGCTGTTGGAGATGAAGTAGCCTTGCTTATACTTTTTAACAGAACTGGATGTGGCCTAATTAAAAAAGTGATGAAATGCAGAAAGTGAAGAGGGTGCTTCTCAGCCATGGTCTGTGTTAAGGAGATAGTCAACAATTCCTCCTTTAAATTGTGTCCTGTGGAGTTTGAACAGTCACTTAATATTCCTCTTTTCCGTCTTACCAGCATTTGCGCTGGGGTGGGGACACCAAGCCATTTAAACTAGATGTTGTCTCTGGCACAAGTGCTTATAGTAAATGTCAAGACCTTTCAGAGCCATAATAATGACACAGTTGAGGAAAATGATACATGGCACCGTTTTTGTCCTAGATAAGGCAAGAAAACACAGCTCCAGTACAATCATGTACAGCCAGAAAAGATTTTCATCAACTTGACCGTGTCCGTTGACATGAGGCAATGATTTTAGATTTATACGAATACCAGACTTTCAAACTAGTGACAGGTCAATTTTGCACCATTACGGAGACTAAGGCCTGTGGTGCAGGCCTTATTTTGTGGCTGAGGGCCAACTGTCAAACTAAATAACAAAAATAAGCTAGGATCATTGTCTTATTCTTGGCGTGTATACCCTCACTCCTATTTGCCTGGTTCCTATTTTCTGCCTTTGTAGAACGTAAAATGTAGCTTTTAAATCATTTCATACATATTTCACTGGGAAAATAGAAATATAGATAAAAAGACATACTTTAAGAATAGTACTGCAAATTGTAACTGAATGGTAGCAGCCTATGCTTAAGATTTCAGTCTGCCCGGACTAAATTTACAGACACTCGCTCTTTGCTGTTGATTACAGCTGCTTATCCGTGTGGAAGAGGCTGCCACTGATCCTGTGTGTTTCCTGACAGCACAGGGAACTGTTTTTTCATCTGGCTGTCCCCCTTAAATTCATAGCCAGATGAGTCATTTACTGAGAAGAGTCAAGGTTTATTCAACTGAATCCAAATTACATGAAACCTGTAAAAGGATGGGGAAGAAAGGGATGAGCTCCTCTAAACAATGTGCTCCCTATGGAAGCTCTCAGTGTGTAAAAAAATGCAGCATATGTGCATAACTTGAATGCACTCATGTAAGACACTGTAGAAGCAGCAGCACGACTCATTTCAAATACCTAATAAGGGCCTTTGTTGGAGGCTGAAAATGGCTGAGCTTTTAGGTAATCAAAAGATTAAAAGGGTGATGATACACATGTGGACCATTCCTCATCTTCAAGAGGCTCAAATCATTTAATTGATGTGGACCCACTGTCCAACATGAATCAGGGCAGCAGTAATGCAGCGCTAAAATTGAAGAGGTGGGGGAAATGAACATGTGACAGAGGACGCACCTCTCGGGAGCAACTCCATAATCCAGAGGCAGTGACTAATTGCGTGCTTCTGGGTTTGTCAGTATTTGAGAACGCTCACAATTTTTAGCCAGCAATCAGCTTTGGGGGACAGCAAAATTGCCCTCTAATAGTCGGGGGTCTTGACAATTGAGAAACTCAACAAACAGGCACTGTTTTCTGCACTGAGTTCTTAAAAGAAATGGTTCATGCTTTGATGCCTGGGTCTCAAGACCAGTGAAAAAAAAGAAAGGAGGAAAAAAGACAGAGCCATGGTTCCTTGTGTTTTGAGAAAATTACTGTGCCAAGACAGAGCAGGCCTTTGTCATCACTTGACAACAATGTTTTGCAATGAGATGCCACCAAGAGAGGCAAATAGAGCAGTTTAAGAGGTTTACAATCTTTATTAGGTCAACAGGTGCGACAAAGAGATCAAAGAGATAACTTCACAGTGGCGGCATTCACATGACTGAAAAAAAGCCAATGAATGGTTACAGCAAGTGCTGGATAACCCATTAATTAACTGTAAGAACCGTGCAATAAAAGCATCTTGATAATGTTTTTCGTTTCCATTTCGTAGATTTCTAGATGGCACTTACTGAGGCGATGACCCCCTTGTGGAGAGTGTTCAGGGGGTGGGATGCAACTTGTTTATTGAGCTGATTCATAATGCAGGGATAATCTCTGGTCCAGTAAACCATCAGGATTGAGGCAAAGCTTCTGCCACTGATCACAGCCAAACCAGACTGACACCAGGGAATTAGACGCCCTCTCTAAAGAGACAGTCAGAGGTGTAAGTCTCTTTGATGGGACGACTCTTGGGCATGGAGGGAACATAGTAAAAATAGTGAGTACCCCTCAGCTATAGCCATGGTAATTCCAACACATTTTAACCATCCACATAGTAAGACACTAATCTCTATACAGCCACTGATGACCTTATGCCCCAGAAACAATTCAGCTCTTCATTAATCACGTAGGAGACAACAATGACTAAAAGCCAACCTGAGTGGAACTTTAGACAGCTAGCTGCTCTGTATGCAGGTCCACACCAAGCATCTCTCAGAATCAACATCCACAGAATTCATATTGAAATGGGGCAGGCCTGCCCCCTCAGCCTTTCCTCAGAGCCATCAAAGCGGATATTTGATATTGGTAGAACAAGATGTTATCTCACAGCCCTCCAAAGATTTTGCATCTTTTATTTCTGTTTTGTGTAAACCAAAGAGTTTTGAATTTTCTGAAGAAATTAAACAGGCTGCACAGAGATTTTTGTAATTATAACCTAAAGAAAACTGCAAGAGTGGTATATTAAAACTTATGCATTAAATAATCCTTTAAAAAGTACTATTATTATTATTTGACTATTTTGGCAATATTTTTGATTATATGCTGAAAATAAGAAGATGTGGTTACAAACTCCTTAGTGCAGTGGTCCAAACCACGCCCATGCCTGTTAATTTAGTCCTTAATGGGCAGCTACCTGTGCAGCTGGCATCGTAGCGTACGTGATGGAGGGAGGACGAGGGAGATAGAGAGTCATTGCCATAACTCGAATCTGATCAACAGCGACCACAAATACACTCTCCAGCCTCGAATTGAAACTGCGACATCACATTGCACGTTCAGCAAAACTGACAGATCAGCACTCAAAATAGCACGTTAGGCTCTGCTTTGCATCGCAAGCTCCTCTTTTAGCAGTGGCAGCGTTTGAAACTGTGTGAATCAACGACCATAATGTAACCAAATATCACACTGATTTTGGTCATCCAGGCGATGTCGTCTCACCTACGAGCAGCTATAAAATCAAACACACCACAATATAACACAGCATCTCTGTTATCTGGTGTAGACTACACAAAGGGAAAGTATCTTACAAAACTTTGGCCGTTAGAAAGCAGCCGAGCTACACTTTCGCAAGAGCAGCGTCCTAGCTGCGTAGCTGCTCTGACCGCCCCCCTTAGCAGGCGAAAACAAGGACGGGATGGAGGGAAAATGGCCTGTGTGTTTATCTGGGTGATAACACAACACCGGTCTTTAAAAGTAGTTCACAGACAGCTTTAAAAACGATGAACTGGTGTTACAGAATGTGTGCGATCGAGGCTTTAGCTTTGGGGAACTCCGACACAGAGTGCGAGCGGGAGAAAATGAAGTTGTGTTAGCTTGTTGTTACCTCAGTAGAGCCGTGTCGCCTTGTCTGCTGACCACACTTTCAACCGAGGAATAGTCCACAGTTTGTCCAGCGGGCAAACAGGACGGCAGAAAGCAGCACAGACTGAGAATTATCGCAGTAAGCCACTGACCAGAGACACAAGCATCCTGCACCGCAATCATTATGTCCATCACAGCTGTATTTTGTTGCCGCTTTTCCCAAGTCTTGTTGCTAAAAAAGCGTGGGGTTGGCTTTAAAAAAAGAAAATCTTGACGCGGACGACGCTTTATTTCCACACTTTTCCTTCTCGGAGCCCCGTAAAATGGTCCGCCGTATAATTTCCCAGGTTTGTTTTGCTGGATGTAGAGCCCACTGTGCGGGGAAGTGTACTCTCCAGTGGCTTGCACACCATCTAGTGAGGAAATGCGATGTAAAATGGGAGCAGACCTAGAAGCAGACAACCCCCAGGCTCTGATCCTGTTGCCATGCGGCCGTTTCCCGGGCAACCCGTTCCCAGTGGCTCGTGATGGAGCAGTAAAACGGGTAGGTATTGATACAACCCAGGAGCAATTAAAGATATCAACTGGATAACCACCCCCTATTTATTCCCCATAAGGAAATGAACAATCTGAGCATTTGTTGGCAATGGAGCTTACTGCTGGTGACGCAGGTGTATCCCATAGGAAAACTCTGAGAAAGATTTTAGACTGATACTATAACAATATCACAGACAACTAATATTCAAACGGGCATACTTTTATGTTGTCATTTATACTTGTATAAATGTGTAATTTTATATGAAATGTTTAAAAAAAAAGAAAGAATAATAATCCACCAAATACAAGATATTAAGACATTATAAGTCCTTTTTGGGAGATGTTGGGAATATTATAGTGATATTTCATTAAGATAGGATCACTGCAACAAGCATGTGGGAGCTCTCTCTCTCTCACACACACACACACACACACACACACAGAGACAGGGGACATACAAAATTTGTTTTAGAGCAGTAGCCCTCTGCATTGTGCTGCTCTAAGCCTTTTGACTTAGCCTACATAATACTTACCAGACTGTACAGCCATAACCATGGAAATGACATACATTTCTCTGAGGTGACATGCTGGCATGGTGCCACTGAGTTATTGCAGATGACACATGACTTGTTCTGAACATAACATTAGTCAAACTTCCCTGTGGATTTGTCATAGAATAGCAACAGCAGGCACACAATCTAGCCTGTGTCAGTATGAGAGCATGTGCTTAAAAGTGACTCAATTTTAGATTTTACAAATGTAAAATTCCAGCAGGCTGGGGTAGTCCTATTCTAATATGGTACTGTAACCAGTATTCAAGTAATATCCTCAATTTACAGCTGTTATATCTGTTAATCCATAGTGTAAGATGTCCCCATTGTTATTTTTCACCCAATGCAACAATTTCATGGTGTTGTTTCGCCATTTTGTTGTTTTATTGCTGAATTTATTTTATATTCCCATATAAAAAGTATCCTGCTGAATTCTATATAACACTTTCCCCTATACTTAAAAAAAAAATATTTTCCCCAAGAGGATCAATATAGTTTCATGATATCTTATCTTAAAATCTTATCTCACACACCACAGAGCCAAGATTGCTGTCTGTGATGTTATCAAGATGCACTGTCTGGAGCTGCTCCATTGAAATTAAATGGGTTCACAGCCAATGGGAGTGGCTGTGAACTCCTGAACGGTTTGCTTCAGTTTTTACACTGAAATGAGCTTTAAGACTATTGCCTTGCCTTTGGTTTAAAATCAAAAAAGGAGCCTCCATAAATTCATTCTGGGTACTTTGAGAGTTGCCTTTCCAGCTTTGGTTATTGTTTATCTGTGGAAATAAATTGTTTATTGCAGTGGTATGAGACAGTAGGAGTTGGGACGCATTTCTATTTGCAGGTCTAGCTGTGACAGAGAGCCAGGAAGCTGGTTTCCAGAGGTTACAAGGGACGTTTCATTGTGTTGGAAATGAGTCAACAACCAATGTTCCATGACAAGCAGCATTAAAAGAGGGGGAGTGAAAAGTTCATCTTGTCACAAACACAATTCTAATTTGCATAACTGAAGCTCCCTCTACTGTTAATAGCTGTGATAATACCATTAATACCAACTTAAACTCTGGTTTTGTGGTTTTGTGAGATGTTTTGGGCTGAAACAGTAAGATATTTGCCATCCTTCTCTTGTCAGTCACAACGTTGATTTTTTTTCTTTTCTCTGAGCCCTTCAAGTTACCTCAGAAAATGAACCTTCCCATGCATGAAAGCTATAATTACAGTGACTCCATTTAGTGTTAGTGCACTGTGCAGAGGGGGGAGAAGAGTGGCAGCCTCTAATATTCAACTCATAATAACCTCAGGAATTATGAACAAGATGAAAGAGATCAGGCACTGGACTATCACAACGTCTGAGCTGGGTTTTTTTTTTTTTGAGTAATGGATACCTCAGACATTTCTTCAGAATTTTCAGAACCAGAATGAAATCAATGCATGCAATTTGCTTAAATAAGGAGTGAATGAGGTGATACATAAAGAAATTGACCATTTTTCTCAGGACGACATGTTTGCCTAAAAGGTTTATATATATATATACTTCTTCACAGCGTTATCAGCATCTTTAAAAGTGGAGCATAAACCCAAGAAGAATGGCCTTGTTTGTCTCCTTTAGTGGTTATGGAGACTATCTGCAGCATTAAAACTGCAGTTAATGTCTTAATTGTATGCAAACGATCGTTCTGAGTGAATGATGAGCTTGAACCAAAAAGCCTTAGCAAAATACCTTTATTGCTTTTTTGCTGCCTTATTGCATGTTGTCACAGTATTTTGCTCAGGTATGTTTGGCTTTACACACAATACCAAGCTCAGTTTATGGGACTAATTTAACATGAGTAATGCAGCATACTGAAAGCTATTGTTTCCTGAAGTAGGTAAGTGCATGGTCATTTTTCTGTAATAGTGATTTGCTTGGCTATTATGATAATGGATGACATCCTGCAGGGAAGTGTGTCAATCGATCACAACAACACACACCAAAATACGGATGCTGAGCAGTTCTATTAAATGCATCCCAGCAGCCTGGGTTTACGGGACACAAGAAAGATCCATGAGGACAAATGTAAGGATAATTGATCACCCATTCAAAGGATCCATGTTTTAGTTACAAATATACAAACTGTATTTTAATTAATGAAGTAATTGTAATCTCCAGTTTTGAATTTAAATTGTCTTATTTATTTTTACATAGCAAATTGGCCTTACTGGCTGAGGATGTAATGCATTAATATACAGTATGTAGTCTCAGTAAATTCCCTAACCATATGGATTATTTGTTTAGATTTTCTTCCACATCTTCTGGGTCAAGACAACAAATCAGCATTTTTAGGTGGACAACTTCAACTACTTTTCTAGACTTCAACCAAACATACTGTAGATAACAATTAATAAAAAACATTTCTTCACAGAAGTGAAACAGAGGGCATTGAAAGTCTTCTACAACTTCTTATCAGCAACTAACCCAGGTCATGAGGTTGCAGCACAGTGACTCCCTTCCAGCACTGATGCCTCCAAAAATTAACACGAAAAGACTCCAGTGGGGCCACATTAATTTAAAAGAAAAATTAAAACCACTAGATAGTGTCATGCACAGAAGAGACATTAATTATATTTTACTGACATTTCAATAGAAGAGAAAAAAATATGTCAAAGTGTAAGAATTTACCTGCAACAAGACGGTGGTTTGATAAACCTTTGACAGTCAATAGCATGGTGTGTGATAGATTTTAAGCTTTCTGAAAGCTGTCATATGATGGCAGAGAATTACATAAAAAAGTAGACTGAATGTCTCCACCTACAAATTCAGAAGTGGCACAATCTCAGCTATGACATTCAGCTTTCAAAAAAAGCCAGACCGGACTTTCTAGGAAATATAAAACAAGGAAACCTTAATGCCTTTGCTTTTACCCTGAGTTCTTCACGTAAGAAATTCCATTATGGTATAGTTCAACAACTGCCACTTGTCTGAGTAGAAAGTAATGTATTGCATTTCTCAAACTGTACCTTACTGTCAAAGTCCAAATGTACATTTATAACATAGATATAGTGGACAAAACACATTTTGAATGAACTATGGAGTTTGATATATGTAGCCCTCCAGCAGTGATTTATT
Organism: Siniperca chuatsi; assembly: GCF_020085105.1. Classification (NCBI taxonomy): domain Eukaryota; kingdom Metazoa; phylum Chordata; class Actinopteri; order Centrarchiformes; family Sinipercidae; genus Siniperca; species Siniperca chuatsi. The sequence continues at coordinate 14,751,750 of NC_058047.1, forward strand.
TTGAGCCTTTCCTTTCTTTGCTTTTCCTGCACTGCCCATGTGGGACAAAACCTACAACACTCATGAGTCATAACTGATTTGTTCTTTCAGACAGCATCTACCACATTTCATACATCATGGATAGTTCAAAAAGCTCTCCTGAGTCATTAAATATAGCAAGAAACTGATCTTTTAGCCCCAAGAGTGACGTTCACTATGAACTTTCTCCAGGACATGCAGAACAGCCAGACAAGTAAAATTAAAAGAGGGAGAGAGTGAAAAGTTCATCTTGTTACAAAATATGTGCAGAATAGGCAGTACTGAGACATTACTGACATCTTTATAGGACATAGTGTAGTTTCTTGTTAATTCTCATCACTTAAATGTGGAGCAGCTGTCTGAAACAGTTGAGTGCCCAGTTGGCTGGATGCAGAGTGGTCCGTGGTGTATCAAGTGTGCTTTAGGCTACATAATAATGAGACTCTGGGAACCAGCAGTGGATGAAGCCACAGATGAAACCATCATAACACTAAACTGATCATTTATTGATCATAAGCAGCCAAATGTGTTATTTCTAAGAATACATTACAACAACTTGTACCTGCCCTTGTAATTTCATTAGTCCCAAATAAACAAGAATTACTTTATAATATACAACCGTAAGGCAGATAAATGTCTGAAAGACTAGACCAGATAAATAGGAAGTAAAATTAATTTTGCTGCAAACAACTGCCTGCAACAGCTGGAAACAAGCTTGATCCAACATGGATCCAAAATAGACTGAGAGCCTCCATTGAGCTGATGGGCGCTGCAAAATTCGGTGGTAATTCTGTAAAGGTTCGTCACTACAAGCGATCCCTTTCACATTACACATACTGTAGTAATTTGAACCCATTGTTGCTATAAAGAATATTGATTAGTGCAGCTTTAAAATTGGGCAAATGGCTCTGACATGATGACTGACAGACGGAGTCCTTCCTAAATAACAGTTTTTAATAAAAATACATTTTTCAATATAATTTGTCACCTTTACTCTTAAGTAGACAAACGTGTTTTCTGGTTTATTCATTCTGTTATACTGAATTGAATGTAATGAACAAAATTCTTTGTTTGCATAGCAGTGTAAACCATCTAAGAACCTCACTGCTGCCTTCCAGCTCCCTTGGTGTTCTTTTTTGTGTTACGCTCAAACACCAGCCACAGGCAAAGCCTCCCTCTGTATGTACCAAAAATGTTTTTTTTTTAACACCGGTTAAATGTTTAGTGTCTTTGCCAAGATTAAACACTTTGAATCACTGTTTCTTCGGAGAAACCTTCTCAAGTACAAGTTATAATAAAATTATTAGCAATATTTCTTGTGTTGAATACAAGGTGTTCAACACAAGGTTGAAACAATGTTGAATCAAGGTCGATTCAAAATCATAAATTACTTAAAGTGACTCTTAAAGGGCTACAATGTAGAAAACCTGTTCTGCTGTGTTTGATTAATTTCCCTGTGAAAACAAATCCTTCAGTCATTTATCAAGCAGAATGGGCAGAAAAAGGCACTCATACAGAAGGAAGTTTTAGCGGAGCAGTTACCTAGAAAGTACTTTTCAGTTAGTTGTGCTTTATTAGTGTTCTGCAGTATCTCTGAATGGATGTCGTCGAACTTCGGAGAGCGCATTTCAGACAAAACATGTGTTGATGAATGTTATATAAAAGGTGTAATAACCTTAAAGTATAAAGAATATTCTTTACTGTTATTATGCTGCCAGTGCTGCTAGTGTACTCAGCCCTTCCTTGTATCGTGCCTTTTGTGCTACCATCTTAGTCATAATCACAGGGGAAAAGGTCCTTTCAGGTACTAACTATGCATCCAGACATGAAGTATGAGTAATCAGGGTTTTTATATATATATATATATATAATATAATTGACTGTATCACTTTCTCTGTATAGTCACTTTGAAGCAGAGAATAAAATAGACAAGCTCTTTGCAATAAGTTTTTATAGGCTACTGATGGATGAAGGTGCCACCACTCGGTGTCTGCATGAAGTTAGATCTTGAGTGTCAACTAAACACTTAACAATACAGGGCCAGATTCCATATGTGAGCATGAAAGTCAGGGATGGACTTAAGCAAAAGTGAGCATAAGCCCCATTTATCACCGAATGTTCCTTTAAGTTGCAGCTGAGAAAGTTATGCATGCAAGGGTGATCTGTACCCTGGAGCTGATTTGATTGACACTCACCAGGTTTTAATCTTCATTCTTCATTATCATCTCTATTTCTAATACATTCCTACGCTTGTCTGTGAGCATAACATAAAACATTATAATCACCTTCATTGATGCCTTCGGCTCCAGCGGAGGTTTCTTTGACTACAGCCTGTTGAGCCTCGAGGCAGTGTTAATATTGCACGTAGCAAACCTAACAGCAGTTGATTCTTTTAGGGAAAAATGTTTTCCTCTGTTTATTGCTACCTTGATAGTTCTTGATGCAGTGATGAATATGATCCTCAAGTTAAATGAGAATAAACTCTCACTGAGACTGAAATGGTTGTTTTATTGTAATGAGGGAGGGTGTCTTTCAAAGTAAACTTATTTTGAAATAATGTGCTTATTGTACTCTTGCCCCTCTTTAGTGGCAAGGCTGTCAATAAAAAAACAACTTTTTTTGTTTAGAATTTCTTCTGAAGGTTTCTTTCAATATAAATGTAGGCATCATCAAATAAATTCACTGTGAAGAAACTTATATGCAAATGAATAACAATAAAGTAAATGCTGGTATCAGTACAGCCATGTACCTCTTTCCACCATGCACCTTAACCTGTAAATGCAATGAATTAAAAACAATAAAGTTTTGTTATCTTACTCACTTTAAACATTACAAAAACATGTCTTGAGTTTATGTGTTGTAAATACATCTTGTGCAATCAAATAGCTTAAATGTCACCAATGAATTTAATTTGTTGGGAATTAATCGTAACGCCCAGATAGATGTGACCTTTTAAGGTATTCCAAACAACAGCCAGGGTCATTAAAGATAATCACTTAATACTGAGCCCCTTTTTTTAGCAGGTGTCAAATTTAAGGTGGAATCACTGACCAGTTAAGGTCAAAATAGTTGTCTTAAGCACTTGAATATCATTTTCACATAGATAATGTTATTACACTGAAAATGACCAAATCTATACTTTCAAAACTATCAGTACAAAATAACTTTAATAGTAGTAATAATGTCAATGGAACTCAGTTTTATCTGTGATTATTCCAGTGAAAAATGATAAGAGGGGCTACGTTTGAATACAGCATGTGCACTGAGTGGAATGAGGGAGATAAAATATTATCACCAAAGGGTGATTTTTCTCATTCAATACCAGACAGCAAAATATCTCTCTTTCATAATAGAGCTCAGGGTGAATCTGGTCATGTAGAATGTATATTAATATTTTTAAAAGAAATGTAATTTTATGTTAGATTGAAAACTCTAAATTTCGCAGTAGCTTGAACTAGATCTAATCCCTGATGATTGAGACATGCAAATGTACAGTGCCCGTTGACTGGTTTCACTATTCACTCAGCCTTTTTGGCTTCAGTCTCACCCCTTTGAATGTGGACCTCAAAAAATGCATTGGTTACAATGAAAGAGCATCAAGTGGCTGTTCTTTTTGGTACAAAAGCATGACCTTCACACCAGAAGATGGCAAGTTCATTTTACATCTCATTGAGAGTTCAGTTTAAGAGCTGTGCAGCTCCCCTGCAGCCAGCTGTCATAGAAAACTGGGATCTTCATAGCAGGGTTTAATCTGTCTGACCTTCTGGCACAGAGAAATAGATTACCTACTACACCTCCAGAGCCTCTGCTCTAACTACCTGCGTCACCTTATGCATACCAAAAAGGACATCAGTTTGGCTGCTCATTAGTAGCTTTGTGTACATCATTAGACGTATTTTGTATTTTTTATCAATATGAGAAACAATGATGTCCATCTGTGTTCTTCAGAAACAAGTCATTTAATTATTGGATGAGCTTGTGTGCATCTGAACAATTGCTAATCATATCAAAAACAGCAGAGAAACTGTTCTTTTGATAAAAGGGTATGACTACACACAGCTTAAAGTTGTTTACTGTGTGGGTTCATCTCCTGCTTTTTCCACATATTTCATCAACAGAAAAAAAGAGTTTTCCTCTCCAAAAATCTGTGGACATTTATAAATCTCCAACTAATATCTATACAGGCACCAAATAATATTTCAGTGGATTATAACAAACAGCTTCCAAAACATGTGAATAAACAACCAAATTTGCCATCCAATGTGATAAGAAAAAGTCTATAATTGAATAAAAAAGCTATCACCTTCTGTTCCCAGAATGACAAAGGACATCAGCTTTCTGCTCATTAACAGATGAATGAATGTTGAGGGGAATAAGGAAAGAACAAATGATGTGAATAAATAGCTCAGGAAACGGCACCTAATGCATTGCCTTTTTTTTCCCTCCTGCCCAGTGTACCTCGCAAATTCAACCTCAGGAGAACAACGGATGTGTCGTATTGTACCTCGAATTGGCTAGATTGGAAGATTCAGCAAGACATAATGAGAAGTGATATGCCAGAGCTTTGCTGGAGATGAAAAGCCTGAGGGTATCATGAATGCTCTAAAAAGTGCAGAGTAGTCTCTAGATTGGATGAGCCTTATATTCATGGCAAGCATATAAAATCCAATTTATTTGACTGCTACCAGCCCCCATGTGTGCTTTATTGGAAGGCTGACCCTGACTTGACCAAAGACAAACAAAGCTACAGTATATTGTTCACCCCTTGCATCTAAATACGAAGGGGAATGAAGCAAGCCATTACAGTTTTATTCCTCTATATGGCAAAAACTGTCTTTTTATACCCCCTGTGTTTACCCTTTACTAGAGGGTGATATAATTCCTCAGGCTATCTTGCAGCAAAACTGAGAGAGAGAGAGAGAGAGAGAGAACAGGGACATTGAAATACAGCAACATGAATAACTTTCCCAACTGGAGAGATCCAAACGATTTTGTTACCAGCTTTGCTCTGTGGTCACAAATGTAGTTTTCACGTTGTTTTGACTCAGGCAAAAGCTTGAGTTCCTTTTTCATTTCCCCGGGGTTGACAACCCCAGCAACCCTCAGTGGGATGGTGAGGATAGAGGTGAACGTGTCAGTGTGAAATGAAATGCTCTCTATCTCCTGAGGGAGGTCCCTGCTCTATGTGGCCCGCCACTCAAGGAGAAATAACATTGTGGTGTACATGGATTTGTGAGGCAGCCTGTGTGAAAACATGGACATTTGACTGTGAAGTGAAATCGTGTCAGTGTGCTGAGAAAAGATTGGTGAAAACCTGTTCAAGTGTAGTTAACTAATCGTTCCATCTGTCTTTGTGTGTGATTGAACACCAGATTAGATAGCTATTCCCTGATCACTGATAGTAGACGAGACCTAATCCATGAAGAATGTGATTGAGGCATCCTGTGTGAACATTTGCTGGATACAATGCTTGACAGGCTCCTAAAATTAATGTCAAACTCCATGAGAGGAGACGAGACGGTGAGATTTAATGTGGCTCTCAAATGATTGAAATCATCGCTCCGGGTGAAACAAACTTTAATAGGTTTCTTTTTCATCAGCTATACCAAAGCTTTCCCCACCAGATACTTGGAATATTCAAGTTCACAGCTTCAAGATATTTTTATTCACTGACTCACAGATGCTTCAAAAGTCATGCGGTCCTGTAGCTCAGTGGGTGTAACACTGTCAGGGGAAGGGTTACTGTCACTGAGTTACTGTTGCTATGTCCGTCAAACTTTCTGTTCTCGTACTACACTGATTACGGTGGCAAATTTATCACTCAAAATGCATAATAATTTTTTAAATAATGGGTCCTTGATTTCAGACAAAGGCAGACAAAAACAGGCTTCTATCAATTTTTCCGGGCTGATTTCACTGACTTAGCTAGCTAATTAAGCTAACGTTAGGTCTGTGAGTAGGTTAAAAATGTCTCTGGCTGGCTTTTGAATGTTTCCAGATGACTTGTTTTAAAGAAGAGTACCCTAAATAGGTCATAAGTATGTACTTTAATAGCATTCGGAATGGCTTCCACACAGTGAGATAGATGTGCTAGAAAGTTTTTTTTTTCTTTCAACGTAACCTGTAACCCCAGAAACTAATGGAATTAGTTAATGATATGCTCCTTGGCCTTGGAAGTAATGCTCACTTACTACTGGAGTAGTAAGCTAGTTAGCCTGACATGCTAACGATAACCGCTTACATTAGAGCAGATAAGCACACCATTTAATCCAGTTCTTAAACTTTTTATCTTGTGTAGTTGGTTTTGGAAAGGCTAAAAAAAGACAGCACCCTCCAAACTCTTTAAATGCTGAGTATTGCTCTAACTGAAGGCATTCACACCGCTTCAGCATGTGGCGAAATCTAAAGCTGCTGTGCCTAGTTATGATTGCTAAGCTATGCTTGGATAATCGCTGTTTGAGGGACGGATTTAGCGAATCGTTAATTCTCTCCGGGACCACCCATGTTAAAATTAAATGTGCCTTTTCTTGTTTGGGATAAAAGCAAATGACCTGAGTCATTTCCTAATTTGTAATGATATAAAGACCTTCCAAGTGGTGATGATTATGATATTTTGTGAATGCCATACTAATTCTATAATCACACTCAGCTTAGAGGCCATCAGTATTCGCATGCTCTTTCATAGTGGAGGCACACATTTGCTAATTCACACATATCTTTTAAAAAGCCCATTTCCAAAGTTGTGCCTATTTGTTTTTTAAATAATTACATGAAATGAACCTTTTAGTTCAGCTGAAATACAACACTTCCATTAGTACTAATGTTTCTTTTTTACGTATATACTGCTTACTTTTAATTTAAAATGCTTTTAATTTGTGCTATCAATAAGTCTGCAAGAGTAGATGTCACTTTTTTCAAATGTTTCCACATTTTAGAACATACAGTAACTCATCATTTGCTTGCTGTGTTAAAGGTTTCACACTGAAATTACTCTGTATTCTGAGAACAGTCAAGAGCCCCAATTTTCTTCCTAAACTGGACAGTTACAGTTTTGCAGTCTGACCACACGTTACTGCTAAAATGAGGAACCTCCTTATCTGAATGCTCACGCTGCTTCTTTGTACCATTATTTCAAGTCTTTCTCTCCTTACTGTCAGCCTTTTTTGTTGCCTAAGGCAATTATATCTTTAATTGAACCTGTTCAGTGTTTAATTGAACACCTTTTCCTCATCAAATAACATTATTCGCAATTTAATAAATATTTTTGAACTCTGTCAGGCACATAAAGACACCCTCAAAATTACCTGACTGAAAATGTGGCAGGAGCATAATCAAACTGTTCTGATGGGTTTAAAATATTAATAGAAATAGTTTTATGGAAGTATTTGTGTGTGCTATTTTTAATGAGGACAAATTCTAAGGTTATGGCCTTTCATATCCATCAATTGGAACAAGTTCTTTCTGCTAAAAGCACTTATAGTAAGTTTTAAAGAGTTTGGCTAAAAGGAGAATAATCTAGAAATCCATTCAGACAAAGATTTAACGCCAAAAGACTGCTCCATTAAGAATCAGTTAGTATCATTTAATATGCAGCAATAATATGGAACAACCTGGTCCACCAATCGGCAAATTATGTGGAGATTATCGATTCTCTATACTAAAATGTTTATTCTTTTCACTTTTTCCAAGTCACAAAAAGGTCAGAGGTCACCTATGGAGCTGGTAAAGAACCTGTAGATTTTTTCTCACCTCACTCACCACAACACGCTGCTGCCCCGAGGTACAGTATGTGCCAGTTATTACATCTTTCATTTTTTTAAAAAGCAAAAAAAAATGTCCACTGTTGTATGTCTGAATTTCTGCTGGATTCATGTGCTGGCTGGTATTACAATAAGTGAAAACTGTGAGAGTGCAAATTACAAGCCTGAAGCGTGGGAGCACACAAGTAAATAATTTTATTTTCATTAGCTACAGTGATGTTGTTAATCACATTAGTGCTTAGTTAATTTACTTTTATGATCAAAGAAAAACAAAGCGTTGGTAGCTTTGTTTCAAGCAAAAGAAAAATGTTAATTTGATTGCCAGTAAAAATCAATGACTTAACAACATTAAATTACAGAGATTAAATAGAGCTTAAAAGAAAAAAAAAGACATAATAAATGAAAAATAGATTGCCAAAGCCACCAATGAGCCACTGCAGCAGCAAGAATAACTTACAGTATGTGTACATTTTCTCCCTCTGGTCAACTTATAACATGTAGCATTAAACTGAAAATCTATGAACTGTATAAAAACTAGATATTTATCCTCTCTATACAAGTCAAACACGGTTTCCCATGATGAATTATTCAAAGTTTCAAATTATTTCTTCTTCAAGATGAAGTTATGCTTCAGCGTAATTGCTTTGAAAGGAAAAGCTTTCACTGAGCCATGCTTGGGCCTTGACAGTTTATGAATTCAAAGTAGTATGTCATCAAATTTCCGCATCTCTATTGCTATTTGGCAGTTCATAAGGTCAAGTTTTTAACGAGTGTCACATCAATAAACACTTCAAATATAAACAGAACACATTGACAGAGAGACTCTTACATTAAATACACCCTGCAAAACCCCAAAATATAGTCATATCCAGACACCTGCAAACCAGAAGTTTTACACAGCTTATCTTACTATGACAGGGGAAATTTCAAAGTGCATGCATGAGATTGTTGATTCTAATAAAATCAGCATTAAAGTATTTGGAGAAAAGGAATTGTGATATGGTGGTCTGATGACGCTCAAATCAAATTTAAAGGCAAAAAAAAAATCTAAACGTGTAAGATAGCTTCAAAAATATTGGCACCGCTATTTATATGTTAAAAGTCTTACTTTATATGCAGGAGGTAGCTAAGAAACATAATATGCTCATACAGGATAGCTTACCTTGGAGCATTTAATGTTAGTGTATTTATTTGTACTTAAAGCCCAAGGTACATAAAGGCTACAGCTCAAACATCAAAGGGGATCTTCTCTCATCAGAGATACTTATTGTTTATTCTCAGCAAAAAGCAATTTGAAACAAGTACACATCTAATAAAGAATTGTGGAGTGGCCTGTGCTGGGGCTATATCCCAATAATATGAAGGCAATTTGTAGTAGCGGGATTCAAGACAACGTGAGGCCAGAGGAAATCAATAAAAAGGCAGAGCATAATGATAGAGCTCCTAAAAACTCTTACATTACACCGCTGTCTCTCCTGACTGTATGAGACCCTGACACATGAAATGAAAAGCTCCATTTGTATTCTGCACAGCGATCCTGTGATACAGGGAAGACAATGGTTTGTCCTCTCACCTTTTCCAAATCAGTGTGGATTATACTCATGATTAATGTCATGTCTGGTCACGACATACTTATTTCAGTTCTACCCCCAAAAATGACAAATTGCAGGTTTTTCTGTTTCGGGGTGTTTGTATGTGTGTGTGTTGTGTGTGTGTGTGTGTGTGTGTTTGTGTATGCATGATTTCATCTGGGTTATGTATCCAGGGCAACTCTGACCGATGTTCTCTTGTAAACCATGGAGTAGGTGCAATTTATCCCCTATGTATGATCCTCACAACTGCTATTTTTCCGTTCTGAGGTGATTTGGCAGCTGGAGGAACTTGCGGTACTAAGACAGATGTGGAACCAGAATGGGCTTATAGACGCACATACAGTACATGCCATGCCATGTTTTTTGATTAAAGTAGCATATACAGTAGCTGATGTTTTGGGAGCAATACTATAATAAATTTGACCATTTTCATACCAAAAACATCACATATGATGAAGATAAAAAGCCTTTTTAACTGTGTTCAGTGTTAAGGGAATTTCTAGGATACATTATATCGTATTTTATGATTAAATGAGTTAGTTTAATAAAATCAATAAATATAATGTGCAAAGGAAATAAAATTAGGCAAAATATGATTTTATTGAACAAATACATAAATCAAATTGCAATGAATAAATGAAATGTACAAAGGAAATAAAAGCTAATTGTGGGTTTTAGATGCCGCAGGAAGTATATTCAAATTAATTTTATTTGTGTAGCCCAAAATCATAAATGACAAATTTGCCTCAAAGAGCAAAAGAGGAGCTCTTCCGAGAGGGATAGACATGCAATAGATGTCATGTGTACAGAGTAGACAGAAATAAAGATAGTAAAATTAAAATATTAGCTATATTATCATATCAGAGGTGGGAATTGTGCATTTTCACATTGCTTCCTCATTTTCCCCACATCCGTGAATCTCTAGTGGTAGAACCATGTGTGCTGTGTGTCACCTGATGAAGTGTGCTCACATGGCAGCTTGCACCCCCCCGAAGCAATGTTAGCCACGCATGCAGCTAGCAAGCGGAGGGGAGAGGTGGGCCAGGGGAGGAGAAGATGGAGTACGGCTCCTCCCTTTCTGTCTCAGGGTGACAAGGCTTCTCCTCCACACCTTCACATTCGTCTAATGAGGTGATAAAGTGAATGAATGAGGCATGAAAGGAGACATGCTGCTGAGGCCAGTGTGTTCCCAAGATGCCACTCTCCACTTCGCAACCTTTTGCTTCTCTGTATCTTTGCGGTTGAGGACAGTAGGAAAAAAAGCTCACAGGAGGATGAGGCAATTTCTGCAATGTGTCTGCAACATATTTATCAGTCCTGGGTGGCATTCCTGCAGCCTACATATAATATATGCTTGTTACAATGGGGCTGTGGAACAGGAGTGAGGATCGTTGGGGAGGAAAGACTTGTGAAATTTTTACCTCAGTCCAATACTTCCCTCATTGTGGTAGTTAAGCCAGTCTGAGTTAAATCGCTACAAAAGGTTCATGCTTGTGCTTTACAGTCCTCCCAAAAAAAAAGTATTCTTCACCTGACGTAACTCAGTACAAGTTCATACAATGAACTTGGCGAATAATGCCAAGAAACTAAAGAGTTCCTTTAACTCTGACTGTTCAACCATGTAAATGTTTCAGATTTGGCCAATTCTTTGTCATGCAAAGGAACACACTGAAAGCCTTTTTCTTGAGGAGCATGTGCAATCACCCTGAGAGATACCGGCTGAGTATGCCAAGCAGATTTATTAGGTGAAATTTAATTCAGATGAGTTATTTCAGGAAATGCTGAGCCAAAATGACTTCTTTCAAAAGAAAAACTGGCGAAACACTGGATAACTTCTTTCTGATTTGTAGTACAATACTGTAGGTCATTGTTGCATTTTAGACAGCTTATCTCGTTGAGACAGGAAATTTCAAAGCAAATGCATTTATAATGTTTTCACATCCAAGATTTTTTAAAACGGATGTATTTTTAATTAGCAGTGTTAGATTCTAATAAACTCAGCATTAAAGTATTTTGGAAAAGAGAAATTGTGATACGGTCTGATGATCAGTTGTTAAAGCGTAAAAAATCAGTTGTAGCCCATGGCTCATCAGCACTCTCCAACAAAAAGCCAGGAGGTATTAATGACTAATAGAGTTACCTGAGTCATGTTCTTCTACATGTGATTCAGATATTGCTGTCACTGAAATCACATTTGTTAGTTTCATTCATAATGTGAATTCTGAAACAATATCTTGTGGCTGGAGGGTAAGTAAAGGTCCTCATTTTAGGACAGCTACTGCAGATTAGTGTGCTTTCTGGAAATAATGACTTTCTGCTAACAATCTAATCTGTCAGTCCAAACACTGGGAAAAGCTCTGTGTTTCACATCCCAGTGAACAGATTGGCGGATTGTCTGTAGCCAAGACAGACAGTAGATCACATCCTTGTGTTGCCACCAGGGAGCTACAGTGGAGCTCAGGCGTATTAACCAAATCCTTATATTAACGCAAACTAACTAGGAATTGTCAGGCGCAAGACAATCTCAATCACAAGAATCAAGTTTATAGTTTCTTCCCATCTAAGTTGCAAATATAAGGCTCTGACAAAGGGACCTACAGTGTATGCACAGTGTCTGCTTAAATGGCGAATGAATAACACCCACTGAACCTAGACTTGAAGATAACACTCTACCCAGGGAGCAGAAGTGCAAGTGCTTAGCCGGGAGGCAGGGCTGGGAGCAGGACGGCAGGAGAGCTCAATTGGTATTCCTGTTTGAGTTGCATCCCAGAAGGCCAGCCTTTATAAATAATATGATAATGCTGTATTTCCAGTGCTGCTGAGGTTAACTGTATGGCAGGGGAGGAACAAAGCACAGTGCTACGAGAGTGACCTGAGGTGAGTGGCAGGGATCGGCAGTCGCCGGTGCATCCTGGGCTGGTTGCGTTCGCCACCAGTCGGAAGCCGAGGAGACGTGAAGTGTTGACATGTTTGATCATACTGTGTCAAGCTTGAAAAGTGCAAGACTGGGACTGTAAAAACGGCTGACAGGGGCCAATGTTTATGCAGAAAGCACAGTGCTACTGGTACAGATCATTTACCTGGGGTTTGGGATCTGTCTGAAGAACGCCTAGGCCCCTTGTTTAAGCAGAGGGGATCTTAAGCTGCTCCTGTCTTGACCCAATATTTCAAAACACACCCTGCTCTCCTGCCAGACAGGGTATAAGAGTGGAAACATCGAATTTAACACTGCCACGGGGTGCATAGATGGGAAAATACAGGTTCAGTTTCTTCTTGCAGCTGCAGCATAAAGAGGTGACTGCACCCTGAAATCAACAGACACAGAGGTTTTTGAGGAGAGTGCTCAACCCACAGTTTCTGCCGAGAACAGCTACAGCAGCATATTTTGACATCTGTATATTTATGCAGAACAGAATTCTACTATAATAGCATTTTATCTCTTTGTGGTTCACTGTAAGGATGATATGGATGTTAACAGTGTATGTACAGTTATTATGCCAGAGACAGTTTTTTTTTATCTCCCTGTCTTTCTGTGTCTGTCTGTCTCTCTTCCTCATCTTTCTCTCTTCTCTTCTAATGTCACATTCAATGTTTGTGATATTTTTAGCCCAAGTGTTTGCATTTGCTGTTAATATAGAGGATATCACCCCAGCCCACTATAGTGGAACCACTAAAATGTAAGCAATATTTGCCAAATGAGATGGAATATGTAAACTGTAATTTGATATAGTGCAGAGTGTTCCTTAGTGTAAAGGTTTCGTACTTCCTTGCGATGAATATTCTCTATGTGGAGACATCTTTTTACTTATATTGGGCTGCATGATATTTTACATTATTGTGCTTAGAGGATAGAGCTCTGATATGAATGCTGTGGTGCACTCCTACAGGCATATTTTTCCCAAACAACAAGCCCAACACATTTTTATGATAGCTGAGACAGCATTATCTGTATCACCCCATGATCACTCAGACTATTTTCAGGTCTTCAGAGCCTTATTTTGAACATTTCAAAGCGAAGAAGGTACATCTCCACATTAGCATATCCATATCCATTTTTTTTCAAGGATATTGATGTGTTTTTGTTTCCTGTCCCAAAAGAGCATTTGCAAAATCTTTCCACAAAAACAAGTTGCCTCATGAGAGATGGTTTACCACATTTTCACTGCTTTTTAATATTCAACACTGAGTCGCTTATTAGACTATATGGCTGGCTTATGACATTTAGGTTTGTTCATTGGAAGATAATTCTTACATTATTTGTTTTGAGTACATTACAAAAGCATGGCTGATATTTTTTGTTTTCTAACCTGTATTGACTGTGAATAATAATAGTATTCTAATATTATTATTAATTATAGATTTGTGTCGTTTTCACTGCATCATACCACCATGTCCGTCAACTGAAACAACATCAGTTGACCTTACAGACCGTTTTGGCTGCTAAACTTTGAAATGTACACAACTACAACAATTTATTTATGGTTGAAAATGTATCTGACTATCCACCACCTGAATCACAATGTACTAATTTTCCTCCGCACTGTATTTAAATGACAAACTGTGGCCTGTTTCTAATCATGTCTCCTACAGGTAATCCTTTCATGGCAGAAAAATTTATTCCTCTCACTTTTCTGGCACGGAGCATGTTTTTGCATTTTAAGACATAGTGCTCATTTCAGAAAAAAATCTGGAGACCTTCCTCTTAGTCATCCATCTATCCTTCTACAGCCACCCATTCATCAATTTTGTTTATACCTCATTTAAAAATTGGGATGCATATATTTAAGATAGTATTGTATACTGGAGATTGTTATCATGTTAGTGGTAAACTAGAAGTTGTAACTACTGTAAGGATTTTAAAAGTAGATATGTTGGAGCAAAATGATTAAATTAAACATATTTTTATCATTATTATTTTTCATCTAAAATGGTGCATGTATTCTGTATATTAAACTGACGTCATGCAGTCTCCCTTTGTGCCACCAGGTGGCATCGACACTTTGTTATCCCTCCTCATTGCAGTGAGATAATACTGTATATGAGTGGTTATTCTCAAAACTAATCCTCATGATATTCAAAAATGGCAATGTCACACTTCTGGTAAGTAAAACACTTGACGCTATGTTGACGCTAAAAGTATCTGAGAGCCCCTAAATGATAATGTTGACAGTCATCACTTCAATGATGATGATGATGATGATGATCAGCTTAAATGTTATGTTTAAGACATACCATAGAGATCAAGCTTAAAATATTGAATGCTGATAATGATGTGCTTGACTTTGAGATTTCGACTATTGCTACTTGCTAATATCTCCGTTTTCATGCACTGAACATGATAGCCCCAGTTGGGACTAGCTAGCTAACTGCTAAGAGAGCTACAGCATAGTATAAGATACAGTGACCAGCTAGCACAACAAGTTTAAACTTACCAGACAACGGCAATGTTTAATTTTGTCTTTTGGCCAACTCACAAAATTAACGCCTGTTAGCTACAGCTGATTAAATCTGCTGGCGTACTTGTCATTTCAGGTGGTGGTTGCAGGCTAGCAGTTTTATTAAAGTTTTGGGGCAAAAACTAGCCTGTTGTGCCATTATTTAAACAAATATTGAACTTAAAGAAATGACTGTAAATGAGCATTACATTCATGTTAAAAGAAGCTTAATGCTACATTTAAGTTCATTTATTGCTTTGACATTATCTTTCCTTTAATATACCATGTCAGATAAGCGTGCAGAATGTTTTTTTTTTTCATGGGCAAAACTATCAATAATTTCAATGATAAATCAATAAGATAAATCAATTGATAAATCAGTAGTCGGTCCCAGTCCTAGCTGTAACACTACATATTGTAGCATTACAGTAAAACCACTGGCTTGTTGCTAGACAAACCAACCTGCAGTGTCTTTTTGTGATGGCCCAGTGATCCAAAAGCTTTTGTCGTCTGCCACAAACATTCGCAGGGAGCAGAGCCAGAGTGTGTCAGAGTTGATTTCTGCCTGCGGTGAGGGCAACACTCAAGCTGCTCGATTGACAAAGTCTGCCTGGAGGCTCCATTTTGAGACTTCCCCAAAAGAGGTGGACTTTATCTCACAGTGAGGACATGATGGAGAATTTTACCTTTGCAGTGGGTAAAACACCATGAAATTCACGGTAGAGTTAATATTGATCTGTTACAAAAGTCATTCTTTTCTCGCCCTTGGAGACAGAAACAAAGAAATCTGTTTCCTCCATTAACCCACCCACACAGGCTTTATATATATATATATATATATATATATATATATATATATATATATATATATATATATATATATAGCTTCCCATATGTAGCTGTTAAAAGTACATTAAGTCATATTTTTACCATCCCACGGCAGAAAATGACCATAATAAGCAGTATATCTGTAGGGGTTTAATGGTGTTGTGATTCATCACAGGCACTGAGCAGTCTGCTTTTCAAAACTTACATTATGACCTTTTGCTCTTTTTCATGGATGAAAGTAGGCAGTCCTACAAGGGACAAGGCAGTGCTGCAACAGAACAAATGACAATTTTATCAAAACTTTTTCACTTTTAATATACAACATTATTTAGTTACCTTGCACCCCAGCCAACTCATCTCTATTTAGAAGATTTTACTTCATGTCATACTTCATACGTCTGTATCATTTACAGACCACCAGCCTGTTGATGATGATGCAATTTCTTGGTACAGATAGAGTCAAGTTAGCCCTGTCTTCTAAAAATTAGGTTTATCTAGCTATTTTCAACAGCAAATATGTTTTGTAATAAATGTTATGCCACCTTGATTACAATTTTTATCAACATAACGATTTAACTTTTTTTTTTAACAAATCTGGAACGTCACAAAATGTTCATACTGATTGTATCTGCAAAATGTATGGGCAATACATTTTATTTGTTTTCCTTGAAATATTTGCACATAGCAAGTAAGCATGTTGCTCGTTTTCATGGTTTGGTTGTGGCAACTCATAGCACAGATTGTCATCTTGGTTAAATAATGAAAACGTCAATGGAGACACGAAATATAACTCCAGGGACTCCATGGCTTACCATGTGTCAATTGAAAATTTGTTTGGGAATATGTATCTCACAACAGGGCTTTTAAGTGGGTCCTGCTTTATTATCTGCTCTTGTAATGCTGTCTTCAAGGGGTCCTTGTGTCAAAATATAGTTTCAACACCATCATTATGTCAGATTTATGCTTACATATTGAATATTCTTATAAAAAAATTGTAATTGTTCAAATCAACACACAGCAAATCTGGAGCCATCTAGTATTCCAGCATAGAAACGCTGTACACACTGGACAGAAAGTCGGAGTCAAAAGGGGCCCAGCAGCTGTTGTTTTTTCACCCCGGGGCCCCCTAGTGTAAATGAAGCCATGCACATGCATATGTGGAACGCAGGACAAGAATGACAAGTTCTGGCCTGGAAAAAATGTTGACAGTGAGCATAATCCATGCATCAATTACATTTCCACCAAAACACTTTAGACAAAACCATTAGGTAGTATTTAGAAGACAGGGTTAGTCAGTCAAGTCACAGGTTAGATAATGTCCCTTTAACTGTTGTACTGTAAAATGTAATCATTTACAAAGTAGTGATTAGGTTCCTTTGAGGATTTCATGTGGCTGCAGAGCATGACAAGGCTATGATGTTCTGAATTGTGACAGCATTGGTCACATTGCCAGGTGCTCTTCTCTCAATTCAGGTCAGTGCCAGTGTGGGATGCTGTGGAGGCATTGGTGCGAGAACACTTTAATGTCCATCAATATGCTTCTCTCACTAGAGAGACGTGTTGAAAACCCCTGTAGAACCAGAGGAAAAAGGGAGAATGAAGTGTGTTATCGCAGAGGAAAAAAAGCCTACTGTGTGAATGACAAGCCTCAGAGAGGCACGAGGACATTGCATTGCCACACTGACATTCACTCTCTGGTAGGGAGCTTACTGCCAAAGATATGGCAAACCCTGTGGTGCTTTCACAAGGAGCAGCTAACACACACACATTGGTGGGCTTCAAAGCACTTGTCAAGCCACTTTAACCTCACCCTCTCTGCATATAACCCTTAACCCTCACCTTTGTTTTGCTCCCACAGTTTCCAAGCATCCTGTGCCAAGCCAGGTATTTCTAATTTGCCCCTGTGCCCCGTGGGCTCAAGGAGCTGCAGTGCGCTGGCTGTGAAACGTAGGTGTGACATGGCAGATGGAAGGAGCTGTGGGAGACTAGGTGAATCTTTCAGTCCTACGGCGAGTCCCCTGGGCTGCAAGTGGAAAGTGACCACGGTAATTAATCCATTTTCACCACTTTTTTATCCTCCAAATATTGAGCCTCACGGGAAGAGTGTTCACTGAAGGACACAAGTACACCAAATTTCATTTCAGTCAAGTGGTGGGGGAAGGTGGGAGTGAGGTTGTATAAGGGCTGGAAAGTAATGTGTGGTAACGGCATAGAGCCACGTTAAATGGAGGTCATGGTAGTAACGTTCCAGTGGAATAAACTGAGAAAAATCCAAACATTTTAATACATGGTTTGGTTTTATGTAGATGTTTCTCATGTATCAATCAAGTCACACTGTAATGCATAAAATATTCCAAGGGACCGGAAAGGATAATCTTCTTAGAGAAATTATTTGAATATTGGATGTATTTGATGGATGTAGCCTTATGCATCAGTCTCCAAGTAGGCTTCAACCTTTTGTTGCATTAACTGTCATGTGGTTAAAATGTGCAAATCAAGTTTGCTGCCCACAGTTAAAGCACACCATCCTCATTTTCTGTACCCACGAGCAGTTCTACATACAATGACAGAGAAACCCAGAAATTGGTCGAAATAATCACATTTTTCTCCCCCTCGTGGCGATTCCCCTTGTGAAATCTGTTCAGATCTCAGAGGTTGCACAGAAATTTCCATGTTGCATCATAATGAAATCATTAGATCAAAGGAAGGAACTCTTTAAAATCTGTCTCCATAGATTAGTATTATAACAGCAAGTATTAATTCACAGAGAACAAAGGGGTGGTGTGCTGTACAAGTGTGTACAAGACACAGAATTAGGCTTGTAGAAGGCCAGGTGCACAGCAAAGTTACTCAGGAACATAAACTGGGAAAATGCATTGAAATTATTTCAGTTTTCAGCAGCAGTTAGGAAATAATCAAGCGTGATTCAGCATTTCACCTTGATCAGTGTTATCATCAATTAAAGGGAAGTGACCTCAGGGGGCCAACAGTGCAAAGGTTAAGGCAGTAAACAAGAAATGTCCAGGGGGTTGACCGTGAACATTTTACTAAACAGATGACTTCTCTTGATGGAATTTCTCTTTTGATTTAAGGGTTATCTTTTTATTGCCTTATGAAGAAGTTGACCCAAATATGAAAACATATTGAAGTCACTTTTTATCAAGACTGCACCTTATCATGTTCCTCTGACTTTAGAGGTTAACTTTTGTGAAAAACACATTTTATGAGGGTATTTACATAAAGTAGCTTTAGACTGAGGAATATATGAAGGACAGAGTGGGCTAACATTAGAAAATTAACTGTTTAAAATAAATAAAATAATTGACTTGTGTGTTGACTTGTTTTACTCTACATCTATCTAGTATCTCTCAGTGGCAGGGTAATAACACAAGAACAGATCCACCCAGGGCTGAGACCGAACAGTACAGGAAGAACAAATTGGAGAAAGAGGCATCACATAACACCAATGCTCAGTGGCTAGACCACAGCAATCTCCCAGAACAAGATCCACTAACCATTACAATGGCAGACTTCCAAGAAAGAGTGAAAGGTATGAAGATCGGGACAGCACCAGAACTCTGACATGACTATGACCATCCACACCTACTGGCTGAAGAAACTAACTGCACTCCATGAACACCTGGCAGCACAAATGAACCAAGTGCTGATGGATGGGACCCACCCAGAATGGTTAACCCAAGGACAGACGGTCCTGATCATGAAGGATCCCCAGAAGGGAACGATTCCATTCAACGACCGGCCAATAACCTGCCTCTGCACAACATGGAAGCTCTGGTAGAGGACCCGAGCTTGAGGATGACACATACCACCACACAGGGGGTCAGAGGCAGAATTTTTACACAGTATATCTACTGTATCTATCTAGCTACAAAGCCTTATAGTCCACCCATAACTAATTCCAGTTCAGCGATTGGAAACAAGTTGTAGTAGTAGATAATTAGTACAAGTACTAATAGTCATTATTTTATCCACATGCACTTCATTGCCACAGCCTTATTATTAGAGTAGGAATAACTACAGTAGAAAAATTAACTGACACATCAAGGTGTGTAGAATTACACATGTATGTTTATTATTTTTTGCTCCTACATTATGCATTAATTTACTTAGTTTGGATCCAGGTATTTATCATGCATTTATTTTCAGAATAAGGCCAGTACACACACACACACACACACACACACACACACACACACACACACACACACACACACACATATAGACAAACAGGATTGACAAGGAACAGAGGAAGGGGAAAGCTACAACAGAACTACGACTGACTAAACTATGACTGTCTATGTATTTTATTTACTTTTAGCATTCATTCAACTAACTCATTTTTATACACTACCCCACCATCCCCTTTAAGAGTTATAACATTTATTTATCCAGGTCAGTCCATTAGAGAACAAATCTCTTTATGGGGGACACCTTTCAAAGAAAGCAACATGAAAACAAATGCACAGCTTTTACAGAATGATGCAACAATGTACAAGGTCTGCAGGTTAGCATGCAATTAAGACAGAACATGATGAAAAATGAATAAAATCAAAATCATGTAAGAAAGTACCTTATTGTCCTGTACTTCAATGTCAAGGTCCATTGGATCAATATAAAATCAGCATGTTCAGAGGGTGAAAGCCTATTGACTAAACAAAGCTGACTCCTTCTTGCAGAATCTTCCACTGTCCTGGTTTATCTGTTCTCATTTCAAACTAACAAAAACAAGCCAACTTTACACCATTTTGCAGTCATACACTTTCTCCAGTCCCTTTATTCCCTTTCAGTGCTAAATTTAATGACAGATGTAAAAAAAAAAAATAACAGTATTTCCACCAAATTGCAGAAATAATAAACCCTAAACACAATAACACCACGATAAACTCAGATCATACTTGTGAACAGCACTGAAAACAAGTTTGAACTGAAATCGTGCAGCTTATAGAGCATTAAAAGCTGCTTAGAAAGTTCTAAAGGCATCAGCAGCATTAGCAAGAACTGCATCATCAGTTTATTTTAAAGATTTGACACATTTTGACATAGATCAACAATATAAATGGTTAAAAGAAGAGATCCAAGCACAGAGCCCTAGAGCTCCCTTGATATACAGATAGAAATCTATGAAGCAAAAACATCAAACTGAGTCTGTCATCATTTACAAACCACAGGACTCAGTGCCAAGTAATCTCTGTCAGAGAATAGTTAGATCAACAGTATTAAAAGTCGTGGAAAGATGTATAAATAGGCAGCAATAATTACCTCTGAATTCAGTGAATGTCAGTCTACTTGCCTCCTGACAGGCAGGTTTTGTCATACTCTATACAAGCAGCAGTGTTTAAGGTACCAAATCAGTTTAACTTTCACATGCATGGGTCATATCTAATATTTTCTCTTAAGTTGCATTGTTCATTTTCCTCTGCATGTGGGGCCAGATCTGTGCAACTTATAACACTGAATCATATCAATCATTAATTCTGATATGAAGAATATACTGTATTTTAACTTTAAAAAGTATTTTGCTTGTTTTAACATTGTGCTAAAGACACGAAGTCTGCATACTTTTGACTGATTGCTGCTAATTTATATGGACTAAACACAGTAAACTTACACAGTAAATATATCCCAGGTATTAAGTTTATTTAGGTGAAAATATACAATCAAATCATTAATTCCTTGGCATCTGCAGGGATAATGGCTTTTTTTGACCTATTGATTTAATTCTGATACTAACAGGATTTGCTGTACTGTACACAGCAGTAAATAAATGTAAAAATGGGCATGGGAGTGCTTCATAAAAGGATCGTGGAAGATATGGCTTATTTTTATGTCTTTTTTTAAATTTGATGGTTGTTGTTGAGACTTAAAACCACACATGTGAACCTCATGGTGGTGCTAGAGGAAAAGCCAGAGACTGTGCCAGGGACCGTGAATGTCTGTACAACATTTTATGGCAATCCATACAATAGTTTAAGAGAGATATTTCAGTCTGTACCAAAGCGGTGGACTGATTGACCACCACTCATGGCACCAACATTGCCATCACTAGAGCCACACTGCCTGCAAACTACTACTGAACCAAATTTCAAGTGCTTCTTGATGCAAACACTAAAGCAAACTGACTGGAAGTGTAATGATTTGTAGTGCTCATTACTGTATTTATGTTTTTTTCATCCTATAACTGAAATAATGTACTGAAGAATCTGCAAACACAACAGAGCCATCTACATGTCACCTCAAGAGCATGTGCCTTAAATTATTATTACAGTAACACCAGTGCTAAAACCTTGAAACCAAACACACAATTGATGTAGTTCATGAAACGCTGGGATTAGAATAGTGGATTAGAAGGTAAACATTCAATTATTCAGTTAAGGCTTGCATACACACATTACTTGTAAGATCTTACAGGATTCTGTGCATGCATATTATGTTTGCCTTAAGGCATTATAAATGAAGACAAGCAGACAAGGGGCTTCTCTGCCAAGTCTATTAGTAACAAGCCCATTAATCCAGAACATGAATGCACAACATAATTAAAGCCATTTAGTGACTTTTATGTCTTCACTTTTTCTTGTGTACTGTTTATGTGATATGCCATACTGTTGGTTTGTGGTAACTGGAGGCTTAAGACCAGTCAGGTGAGACTTTTTTGGAAGGGGCTCAGCAAGTTAGACCCATTACTGAGGTTTGGTTTGTTGGTATAATTTTCTATGCCCTGTGCCAACAAATGAATCCATTGTAATCCAACCAAATGCCTTTGTTTGTATGTTTACTTCTTTGGCAAAGCGCTGAGATGCTCCTTGACACCAGTGACTTGAAATGTTGCATTTTCAATGTTACTTTCAGCAGCCACTTTGTGTGCATTTGTGGTAACGTTTGCAAAAAATACCTGAAGTGGTCTGTGGTGGTTTAACTGTTAAAAAAGACTTTGAGTCTGCAGCTATGCTAGCGGCTCTTTGAGGCTGTTCTTAGACACAGCGTTGAGCTAAATGCTAATTTCAGAATGCTAACATGCTCTAAGTGACAATGATAAAATACTGATGTCCAACAGGTATAATGTTTACCATGATCATCATCTTAGTTTAGCTGTTAGCATGCTAACATTAGCTAATTAGCACAAAACAAAGTACAGGTGAGGCTGATGGGAATGCCATTAGTTTTATAGGTATTTGGTCATAAATGTGTCCAAAGTACTGGACACCATGAAATTTTGACCTGATGATGGGGCTTGATGTCAGGGAATCACCGATGGTACTACAGTTCATCCTGCTGGGAATATGAATGTCTGAATAAAATCGAATGGCAATCCATCCAATAGTTGCCAAGACATTTCACTCAAAACCACAAATGTCAACGTCAAGGTGGCACTAGAGGAAAAGCTCATGTGATCACCAAAGTCATTATGATACATTGTCTGGGAACCATGAATGTTTGTAAAACATTTTTTGCAAATCTATCAAGCACATGTTGAGATAGTTCACTAGATAAGGGAAAGCTTTGATGGTGTTGCGAGAGGAAAAGTCCAAGGATCACCAAAGTCAGTAGGATTCATCCTCTGGGCACCATGCATGTCTGTACAAAATATAATTTCAGTCCCTTTATTAGTTAAGATAATTCAGTCTGTACCAAAGTGGTGGACAGACCGTCATTGCCATCCATAGAGCCACACCATGTGTGGCTGGCTAGAAATACTGCAACTGGTTAGATTTCCAGTACTACAATAAATGAATGCAGGAATACACATATACAGATTATTCAGTCATTTAAAGAACAGGTGTTGCTGATATATGATAGGTGCTCTGTGAATCCATGGCAGTCATATAAAACAGTTATTCAACACACTGATGTAGTCTGTTTGGCTTTGTCACTCCAGAGTACCTGGCTGTAAAATGTGTAAAGTGAGAAAGGCAGCCTATCGGCTAACTGCTTGCTGTACCATGATAAATAGTCTCTGGCACCTGATATTGGCACATTTTACCTGTGTCATTGTATAGTTTGTCAAGGTAACCATGGCGGATTATGATATTTATGTCTGTAATTGAGTGCTCATGTGTGTGTCTTGTCATTCAACAGATATCCTGGTGTGTGTTTCTCAGATTATACCTATTTATGTCTGAGGCAGTACAGCCACAGTCAACTTGTCAGGTTGTTGTGTTAAGTGTTACTTTGCTTCTACTTTAATCATTCTGCTTCACTGAGAGTAGACATGGCAGCAGACCTGCAGTAAAATGCCAAGCACAGTGCAGATTAGGCACATCTTTCAGGGTGTCTAAAAATGTTTGGTAGTTGCAAAATTGAAATTCTCATTTATTTTACATGGTGACACAATAATTTATTATGCTACTTCTCATTAACAGTGTGTCAAATGAAGTTGACTGGTAAAGCACATTTGTAGCTTCATCATATCACAATATTGTGTCTGACTTGTCACAATGTATAAATGGCAAACACATTGTATCATGCCTGCTTTATCAATTTGCATTCGAAATATTTATAGAAGTTATTAAGGTGATACAACCTGTAGCTAGTCGACATTAGCCAACAATGGAGCAACATAGTGCATGCACTCAAAGGGAAGTTACCCATCAAATGATTCTTACCTCTAGCAAATAATATAATAGGTCATATTACTGAAGAGACAGCAACAAAACAACTTTTAAGCATTTAGACCCTCTAATGGGCCTAAAAACACTGTCATTTTTGGCAATTATCTCAAATTGACCATTCTATGGATGTGGCGAGATCAAAAGCAGGAATGCTGTCCTTCAACAAAGACCACTTTAACTCAGTTTCCTATTATAGGTAATTGACGCAACACTGAATAACAAGAAAGGGAAATGCCATTTGGTCTGAAAACCTTTTAGGAGAGAAGGTAACTACTTCACACAGGTTTCAAAATACATTCTTGAGTGTGTTTTCTGAGCTAAAATCTCATCCCATTTTTGAGCTGAGCTGCTCAATTACTGCAAGATGAACTCAGGTGTCACACTGAGTGTACCTGTTATGACTGTTGTGCTTTTTGATGATTATTTGTTTATTTTAGACAAGCAGATATTACGAGCAGCAGTTCCACTAGTTCTAGTACAGGTTATCTTAAAAAGAACCCCCGCAAACAGTATGTGAGATACAGAACTAGGTCTATGTAAATTACAATGTGTGTGTGTGTGTGTGTGTGTGTGTGTGTGTGTCTGCCTGCCTGTCTGCGTATGTGTGTGTGTGTGTGACAGATAAAAAGAGAGGGATACGGTGCAGGAGCTGACTCAGCAGGTGTTGAAATAAAATTAACGAAAAGTAACGTCTTTTGGAAACCTGTGCGAGCATTAGCAAGCTAAGCTAAATAGCTTCTATTCGAGTCAGAGCTAGTTAGCGTAGCTTGCTAGGTTTCACTTTCCGAGTGGAATACAAACTTAAGATCACAATGGGTCCTCCTAAATTTTGAATGTTGTAAAGGGACAATCGTCTTAAATCGCTACATGACAAAAATGGAAAAATGCCTTGTATCAGTGTTCGTAGGCTACACAGGGCAATGACATGCTCCAGTTTGTAGTGCACCACAGAAGTTGACAGTGTGTCTCCTAGCAACAGCGGTTCAGTATCAGCCAACTGTGTCATGGGAAAGGCCCACCTAGCAGCTTAAAGGTTAGACGCTGTTTCCAAATATGTCAAAAAAAAATGTTATTCTCTTTTGTAAAATGTAAAAATATGCACAATAGCTGCAGTATCATTATAGTTTACATTTCCTTACACAAAAAGTGAGGATAATTCAAATTTCAAGTCGACTTTAAGTATGTAGCTAGAGCCAAGAGTCAATTAGCTTAGCTTAGATTAGCATAAAGACTGGAAACAGGCGGATCTACTGTTTTTACTTTGAAGAGAGCCAGGCTAGTTCCCACTGCTTCAAGCCTTTATGCTAAGTTAAGCTAATCGCTTCCTGGCTCCAACTCCATACTTAACACACAGACATTAGAGTGGTATCATCTTCTCATCTAACTCTCTGCAAGAAAGTGAATAAGCATATTTAAAGTATAAGCCTAACTGTATTGCAACCATACATTTTTAATATAATTGTGATATTTTATTCAACTGAGAATATTCACAATACTGATCCCAAATAGCCTATCAAGTTATACCAAACTGTGAAATTTCTTGGCTCCATCTCTAATTTTTGTACAGAAAGCATTTGGTTCTTGAGGTAATCATTTCTGTAAGAAACTCTTTACTGCATCTTGTTATGGTAGGGTTGAATGAGCCACAGCATCAGTGTATTACACAGTGTAAATTCTGGTCTTTGAAGGGATCAAACCTGCAAGCCTCCAGTCATGCAGCTAATTTCTAATCACCCTGTCGCCCTGCCATATGCTCACCTCAGTGTGTATATGTTTACTAACTATAATATAAGCTGCCTGCTAGAATTATTTATACCGCTTGAACATATGTACACGTTTTCACTTGACATCTGATACTATTTGGAGATCAAAATAAGAGGCCAAGACTCATCACATCTCGTAATGCGCATTCATATATTCTATAATGCATTTGTTTGTGTATGTTTGCATGTTATCGTAAATGACATGTATGTGTATGCAACGTCAGTAGACTCTGCTTCTCTTTAATGCCCAGAACCTTGATAAACGGTGAGGTTGCCATGGCGACCACTCTTCACGGCATGAGGATCAGTGGCCTTATTTTTCGATAGATACAGAGCCTATAAGACTTCACATGAAGAATTACTGTATTCTTGGCTGCTGAATGTTTAAAGCTACTTCACCACTGCTCTTTAACAGTGCAATTTCTGCTGTTTAATAATCAAGGATCTCTTGGCAGCAGCACATCGTTTCAGAAGAGAAAGAGGGAAATGACTTAGCTACTTTGGCAGTGGAGCAGATTTTCACATTGCTTTCCTTATCCTTTATATACAGTTTATCAAAAAAATCTTCTTTATATACATTATATAAAATGTTTGCAAAAGCCTTGCTGACAACTCGCTGATAGGCTACTTTGTCAGTTTAAAAAAGATGCGTTACATACAAAAGATAGATATTGGGATGTAATGGATGTTTCTATAAGATTTGAAATTGTATCCATATGCTCAGCCCTATAAAGCATGATTTAAAATTTACATCATTCTGTGACATGACACCCATTTTGTTGTGCATATCTGAATTTCTGGGTCAAATGGATGGAACAGGAGAGTAGCACTGATCTGTACAGGAAGACATAAAATTTTCACAAGAAGTAAAAATAGAATGGAGGGCTCCAAGAGTAAAGGCTCCTTACGTCACTGGTAAGATCAACAGTGCCCCCTCCTGGTTGTTTAACTGTGTATGTTATCTCCTAAATGGTTGCTGGGGAAATTGAATTACCTCTCAATGTTACATTGTGTTCTTCTGTAAAAATAGTGATTATGTCTGATCAGTTAAAAGAACCGAAACAGACAATGCTGAAGCCAATGAGAGTAATGGATATTTTAAGCTTTGATGTGTTTTGCCTGCTGTGCTATCAGACACAATTACGGTGTTAGGGGATCAAAAGATTATGTATTGCCTACCAAGTTAATGTTTATCCAATCAGCACTGAATGTGAAAAAAATTTGCTCCTGTTACTCGTGAAAACTTGTTACACAGCATGGCACCATAAACAAGGCAGGCACATTTGGGAAACCTCTTAACTCATGAATACGACAGGACCAATGACTCCAATGTACCCATGAACATTTAGAGGGGCAGGGGCAGCCTTCCAACCCACTTTAATTAGGAAGGAAGTAAAATAAAAATGAATAAACATCATAAACAAAATATGTTACATAATGTATAGAAGATGTGTGTAAACATTACACACAAACATTTTTGCTATGCCTGCTACTTCCTGAGACTGCAGTCAATGCAGGATCTGAGCTCTGGGGGTTCTCTGAGGGACTGAAAAGACAAAATATCAAAACTATTGACTGACCAGCTACAGAATCAGCATTTAGCTGAATGGAGCTATTGATGTTAGCTAGTTTATGTGAGTCTTTTTGGAAACAGTCACTATGCATCAGTTAAACCTGCAATAAGTAACTAAATTTGGGGGAAGTGGAAACAAGCTGTAAACACAACAATGACATATTATCATCTTATTCGATTATCAAGTTGATATGGTGAGCCTGTTGGCTAACATTTGGCTATTTTCACTTTTAGCAGACACGGAGCGACAGTAGCATTCACTGGAGTCACGTTTCTGTCCACTTGGTTAATGTAAGTCCAATATCCACTCTTTTAGCTCTGATTTGGTCTCTACCAACTCCTGACAAAAAAAAGGTCTTTAGCTGCTAAATGCTCCACTATGTTCACCAGCTAGTTGCTAACGTTGTCTATCTGCTGTTTGGTGCTGGGCAGTGGGTTTTTATAGCTTTTTCATTGAAAACAACTGCCTGTTGCAGCTGGACACGAGGTTGATGAGAACAGTGAGAGTGAACCAAAACAGTAAAGCTGCAGGCTGGAAAATTAAAACAATGAGCTGAAAGATAAAACTCTGCAGAGCTGAGGGGAACTGCTGAGTCAGGTGATAATTCTCTGTGATCTCTCTGATCCATTGTTAATATAAACATATTTATTATAGCCACTTTAAATGAGCTGTTTTGTTTTTATACACCATGTAACTGTGCATGTTAAAGGTGTAGCCAGTGCTCTGAGGTCAACATTTGAGCAAAGAGTGTGTGTTCATGTGTGTGTAAGTGTATTAGATTAGACTAGACTAGATTAGACTAGATTACATTCAATTTCAGAGTAATGTACATATGTATAGAGGTATATATAAATAAACAGTAAGGGGTGACTACGCTAGGATATATACAGTATGAACATGTGCAGCAGTTACAGTAGACAGTGCAGGCATAAATATAAAATATACTGTAAAGTGTAGGTGTAAGTACAAGTAATACTAATAGTAAGACATTATATACAGAATAAACAGCTGGAGGTATGGTGTATAAAGTATGGACAGTAGTATAAAATGTATTG
The DNA here is from genome assembly GCF_020085105.1 of Siniperca chuatsi. Classification (NCBI taxonomy): domain Eukaryota; kingdom Metazoa; phylum Chordata; class Actinopteri; order Centrarchiformes; family Sinipercidae; genus Siniperca; species Siniperca chuatsi. The sequence goes on from NC_058047.1 coordinate 14,780,402, forward strand.
GTATGTGAGAGCATATATAGTGCATACATTTAAACATATAAGTAAATATATGTGCAGTAGTGTGGCAGTGGTGAGTAAGTGTGAGCCAGCAGCCAGTGAGGCAGAGACTGGCCTAGTGCAAAACTAAATTTAATCTTTAGTAGTTGTCCGGGGGGGGGGTGTCAGTCACTGGCGGAATGTGTATGAGGGGAGGGGGTGGTCCATCACCATGGTGCAGAGTTCAACTAGGTGACAGTGTACAGTATGTGAGATGTCCTCCGAATGCCGGGTTTTTAGCACTGTCAGTTGGTCAGTCGTTTTGACACATCAGGCTGCCCACCTCACCCATGCTCCAGGGGCCACTGGCAGCATTTATGGATCTCTGATCTACTTTCAAGATAGCTGAGAATAATCCCAAAAATATTATAGCAGCAAAAGCTGCCTCAGTAAAACTGTCTTGGTATTTGGTGCTTCTAGATTGGATTCAGTAGAAATTCACACAATAATACACATTTCCAACACAAGTTAAAACACACGCAGTCATAGAAACACCCTTCATAATGTGATGGAAACATATCTGATGAAATCCCTCGTAATATTTAGATTTAGATAATTATTCATTGACTGGAAGAGATTTTACAGCTCACCTTTAACCACATTACCTACTAATGGACAAATATCAGACCTCCACTTTAGACAGAATCTTTTCTCCGCCTCCGTTTGGCATTTTTGTTGAGCTTTTGCACTTCGTCAGTACTTGACACTCATCACTTAATCAGCCCACTGTATGTGCGGTCAATATATTACGTAGTATGTACACCCCAATAGCATCACTACAGGAAGGTATTGCAGAAATTAGGTTCTCAAAAATCCCACCACACTACACATTGCCTCAAATCTTATATATGCACTCTGCATTTTGAATGTAGTTGTGCAGTCCTTATCACTACCTTCACCCATTGACAAATAGCTTCTCATAGGCAGAATGGAGACTATAAAAAATGACAGTTCTCCTTAAAATCTTTACTGCGGGCCAATATCCTCGCTAACTAAGTCAATTCTCTAGACTGTGTAATAATGGGAAAAAAACATGGTTAAAAAAAAAACAAAATAAGATTTACAACCCTGCAGAACATGGATGATGGATCCACCAGAACATGGTTTGAAACAACAGTAATATTCCAATCTTAGGTCCACCATTCATCAGCATATCAATATAGAAACCACTAATCCACTAATCTAGTCACCTTATATAATGCTTGTCCTGTTAGGGACTGGAGTCTATTCCAGCATGCAATTAAAATACATCCTTACTTCAACAACTCTGACAGCTTGGGGCGAACCACAAAAAATCCCTAATTTCACCCAGTCACTTAAGAACACTCCTAATTTTTAACTTAACTATAAACCACAAAGCTTAATTAACTGAAACAAAAAGGCTCGTTACAACTCTATCAGAACAACTCTTACTAAACTTGCTACACGGTGAAGTCTCATTTCATGTATTTACACATCTAAATAAAGATAAATAAACACACATACAGCATACTGCACCACCTAGAACATTTAGCCTTAATACATTTTTATATTCAGTAAGCTTTTCAGTAAGCAACTATTTATATTACTTGTCAAGTAAAATATATAAATAAGCTTTTCATTTCCATAGAGAAGCATCACATACTTTTTGCAAAATGGAAACATAAAGAGCTGAAAAAAAAGAATTCACATAGCATTAAATCTTCACTGCTGACTGATGTAAGATCTTGAACTAAGCATAGGCCATATGATTGAATATTCTACCTGGAATGATAATTATGTAGACTTCAGGCTGATAATATGTCCTTTATTAGCTTACAGCTCCTCAAATGATCAGTATCTGCACTTGCTCAATAGAAACTCAACCTCTGTGTTTCAGACAAGGAGCTGCAGCTCTTAAAGCCTGTGGCATGAAAATCTCACTTCAGCCATCTGACCTCAGTTGGCATTTATGTTTATACAAAAGCCCCAAAGAGGCTGCCACCACTGTTGCTGTTCAAAATAATAGCAATAACACAGCATGCTACTCACATTTTATTACGATATTGACATAACAATCTAAAATGTGCCGTTATCCTGCTCACAAGCATATTCCTAAGATAACAGTAATGTTTTAAATGAAGGTACTAATCTTCTCAAGAGTAAGGTCTCAAAATACATTTGTCTTTCCCCGAAAAACATGCCACAATGACTTAAGTCAAATTTCTTAATAATAACATTGGGGAACATGGCAACAAGCTAATTTGGTGTAGAGTGATGGTGAAATTATTGGGTGAAATGATGTGAGCTCAGTGGAGGTCTAACAGCAGGCGTGATGTCAGATTTTGAGCCCTCTGGAGGTGTCATGAAGTGTCTGTGACAAGGTGTGCCCACTTGATAATGTCAGTGATAATGTCAGTGAAACAACCAGCCTCGCCCACTTGCCTTGTTTCTGTGCACCTTAAATTCGAAGGGGAGGCAGTTTGTGTCAGATCATGTGTTGCTGGGGAAAAAGCAATCCAGTTTATGGCTCTCTCTCAAATTACCCGATTGATCATTCGTTAATGCTCTTCACCTGACACCAAACCAGCTCCACTTATAATGGAGAAATCTCTATTAGCTAAGATATGAGAGCTATGGCAGTGCCCCTGCTAAGTGCTTAGTTTAGTACACATAGTACACATCCCTTTACATATGTTTATTACTAAAAAAAAATCATCCTTTAGATATTGTGGTTAGCACATTTTGCTGTTGCCTTAATAAGCATGGAAAGAATATTGACAGTCAAGTATTATTTTTTATTTTTTTAAATATTAGAATAAAATGTGTCCTCTCTTTGCAAGCCACTGAGGTGAGGGAGCATTTTGACCGTGCCAAGACATATGTTTATTTATCCTCAAAATGTCAACATCCACTGCATAGCCCTCTCTGTGAACTGAACAAATACATGGTGCCAGGCTTTAAGCACTGTGCCAGGCATATTTTAATGTCTGGTAAACACTGTCCTCTAGTGCTCACACTCTAACACACACAGGTGCATACCACAGGATTATGCTCTGCGTTGTCAGTGCCAAAAATCTGGACTTTTCAAGGAATTAGATTTTACAGCATATTGATTAATCTTTTAAAAACACTGTAGACTTCAGGGAGATTTCCAAAATGCATTATATTTATTACAAATGATGGTAATTCTTCTTAACGTACACTGTCAAAAACTTTTAGAAGGAAGTTTCCCTTGTAGAACTGGTGGGTTTATAATAAAACACATCAGCTGCAATGATTATTTGTTGCCTCTGACGATGCTCTATGCTATGCACAAAACACAGAGTAATAGCCACAATTGGACACAAGTGTCTGTAGCCTTGGTTTTATTATCAGCTACCCTCAGATGGCTTTTAGTAGGGCTGGTATAGTCTGCCTAATGAAGCAAGTCACAATCACAGAGTGAGCAGCAATAAAATTACCTGATCAAACATTTACTAATGCTTTCTAACCAGCTGATTTCACCTGTCAACACAAGGTCAGGGTGTCCTGATCTTCTGGACGACAGGAGCTGGTGTGGATCTTGACATACTGGAGGCACAACAGATTTGCAATCAGCCTGTCAACTGGCACTTGAAAGCCTGCAGGATATTAGATATGTAAATGGAACATAATGGTGCCATTATAATTGGGCTCATCCTGTTAAGCCTTTGATGGCGATTTCTTTTCTCTGCAATTCAACACCATCTGGCTAAATCAGCATAGGCAGGAGAAGCAGAGCCAGAAGTAGTTAGGACAACGGGTCTTTGGTTAGGATGCAATCATTATGTTTGGCTAGTGACACATCCCATTTGTTAAGACTTAAAGTTGAGATTTGGGCCGAGCCCAGTTCAGGAGCACCAATTAATGTTCATCAAATCTTTCATCCATTCACAAAGTAGCACCTCTACTTTGAGCTCTCTGAATTTTAAATGGTGTAGTCCATCCGGTAAGCACTGGACATGTTTTACCAAAGGGCACAGAGTGCTTCGTGTGGCGGAGGCAGTGAACTTTAAGGGCACGCATGGTGACATTGTGTACTGATATCTGCAAACAGTCCTGTTGGGTCAGTTGACCAAACAAACACAGCAGGTCATACAGACCTTGTAATAATCCGTCGCTTTCAGTAGAAACCCTCCAAAAAGGGCATTTATGATCCAGTTTACTGAATCCAAAACTCACCGACAATATTCTGTATTTTGACAATCAAATGGGATATTTAGAGTATGACAGGACCTGTTAACAAAGACTGTTTATTTGCCAAATTGGCTGGTGGAGTAGACAAACCTGCCAGCCATTTGGATTTGGATTGTGTTTTCTGCTTCACCGGTTTCTGCTCCATCTCTTACATATTGTAAGGAAAATTAGATTTGGCAAATATCATGTCATGCAAATTGCTTTCTTTTTTTAACAAAAGCAAAGGGCACTGCAAAGTTTGCATCAGACAAGGTTGACAGTATTAATTTAAAAAATGCGATTTTATGACAAGTTATTACAAGCTTTTCAGGAGTTGCAGGGATTTCATTAGTACTGCTGATCATTGTCTAAACTAGCAATATTGTTGATATTTATTAATGAGCTCAGATTACATCCCAGTTAGTGTGGTATCATAAATCGGTAATCTGGTTATAAATTATACATCATGAAAATGTCTACTGTAACTACAATCCAGCTACTTTTTTTTTTTCTTGGTGTATTAACAAGCAGAAACTGAACTTGTTGGCAATTCATTATATGTTGTTAAGGCAAGAGAAAAAGTAAGAAAAAAACAGCTTGCTCTGCATTATAATCATCACAGATTTAACACAATGTTTGGATGATAAAAGTATTTATACTGACAGAATCAGAACAAAATCTTTTGGTGAATCCAATATTATGAAGATACAATAGTTTGGGACATAAGCATGAATTTACACAATGTGTCTTCCAATGAGGGTGTTCAAATATTAACATGCTTTCAAATGAATAAATCAGGACCTTTACAGGTTATTGCCAAACTGGTGACATCTGACAGATTACTGATGCATCTTTTATGATCCTCACTTTCATCTTGAGATTTTGGTTGCAGTGTTATCACTGTGAAAAGAGGCATCTGGCTCCCATCTGGGCTTTGTTGTCTTTCTGCGGCACAAAACATATTTTATAAAACAAGCAAAAGTGGCACAGCTCTTTGCTTGTTTTTGGTCATCTGCTTTGCATAGAAATCTGTCAGAACAATCCACTGCCACACACACACACACACACACACACACACACACAGGCTTACACACACAAACATACACAATATTCAAAAAGACACAGAAAATTTGGATGAACATTCAATTAAGCTTGATCAAACTGGTTTATGTAGCTCACATGTTTTTATGCGCGTCCAAAGCTGTCTATTGTTGTGTTTCTGATGTCGTGTTGAAACTCCTGAAAACTGGCAGTTGGCAGTGGAACTGGAAAAGCCTGGCGGTAGACTATATACTAATGACAAGACAGAAGAAATAACACATCCATGTAAATACAGCAGTCAAGATTAGTTATATACAACGCAAGGATTTAGAAGTTTTACATAAAAATGTAGGTAGTGAATGTTTCCTCCACACCTCTGGGAATTTAATCTTCACATCGACGCTGTCTCCTGAGGTGGCAACAACTGATGCAGAAACCTCGTGCTTGGCATTTCTCTCATTTCTCTGGGAGAAGCCTAGAAGGAAAGCCATGCCTGGGATGTAGTTTTCAATCCTGGAAAAAGGTAAAAAGCTCCTTTAACACATGCCGGTGTGTGTCATAATTGTAAATTCAGAAAATGTTTCCATCATGCTCTGTAAAGCAAAGTAAGTTGCTTCAAAACGTGAATCAAAGTCATCTTCCACCTTTGTCATCAGTTCACTCCTCTTCCTCCTCACATTTTTATCTTCCTTGATACAAACTGCATCTTTATTCCACTGAGGCTCACCTTCTGCCCATCTCTGCCATAGTTTCTGGGATCCTGGTCCAGTGAGCTTTGGCCTTGAGCGTTGGCTTGGAACCAGGCAGATATGCAGTTGCACCTCTCAATGACATTTCATAGGACTGACATTCAGCTCCCCATCTAACGTGTGCCTAGACCAAACACAAGAGATCAATCATGGGAGTCTCTTCAAACAAAAGACCTGGCTTCGACATTGGTATGCAAAGTGCAGTATAATAAAATACCTTAAACAGACCATAAGTATAATTTTTAATATAAATGTAACCAGCATACAGTGTATTTGTAGACAGTGTATTAGAACAGATTTATAGGGCTGTATATCAACGTCACCAGGCACCAAAATTCTCAAAACATTTTTGATGTGCAATTTTCTCTCCTGCCTATATAACATTATACATTTTAAATTAAATAAAGGATTCAGGCAGTGTTCCAGTCCTCAAACCTGCTATAACTTTTTCAGCCAATGGTGGGCAGTGGAAACAAGCTGTGAAGAAAACATTGACATATCTTTTAAGTTGAAATGGCGAATTTGTTAGCATAGAGTTGTCATCAGTTATCATTTGGAGTTGTGTTTCTGGCCACCTGGCGAACCTAAGTCCAGTGTTCACTCTTCTATTAGCTCTGCTTTTGGTCTCTACCAACTCCTGAGGGAAACATCTGGCTCCTTAGCTACTTCACCATGTTCACCAGCTAGTCATTAACTGTGTCTTTCTGCCATTTGATGCTGAGCAGGTAGTGTATAATTGGTTTTTAGAGCTGGTTTTTTTGCTAAAAACAGCTTCCTGCAGTGGCTGAAAATGACATTGATGAGGCAGTGAGTGTTTTACTAAAATAGTAAAGTTGCGGTCTGGACAGCAAAATAATGATCTGAAAGATGCTGAATAGCTCCATAGAGTTGAGGGGAACTGCAGAATCGGGTGATCCATTGTTGAAATAAAAACATTGATTATAGCAGCTTTAAATGCACAATCCATGATCAAAATATAAAAAGTGGTTTGCATTACCACCAAAAAGTTAAAACGCAAGATTGGAACCTGCTCCGACTCCCAAATTGATATACAGACAACAACTGAATCTGTGTTTTTAATGTTTTCTGATGGTGTAAAAAGTGAAAAATGTAAAAATGCAGTATGGAGCCACTTACAGTTGCTTACAGTTTATAGTACTAGTCATATGTCTGTTAGTGTAAATGTACCTACATGTCAGGAAGTTAAGAGGAACCTTCACATACATAAAGTAGAAAAGTTCTCACATTCTACATGTGAGATCTGACGACTTTGGTGAAGTGTATTTGTTCATTTTGAAAACCCGGCCATTGATAGTGACGGTGGCTGGATGTAATATACCAGTAGTTAATGTTCTTAAATGTTTTTAAAGGATAAAACTAGCAGTCATTTATCATTGCTGGTTTAAGTAAATTTTATACACCCAGATAAGAATAAAAATAAATATCCCTACTGTGTGTTTCATATCTACCTTTGCCTCAGCATGGGCATTCACAATGGTGTCAACGCACATCTTCCAGTTGGTGTCTTCCCCAACCTGGGACACAATCAGTTGGGCGCTCTGAATGTTTGCCTCAGGCGTGTAGTAGATGGCCACATCGTAACCCTCGGGCTTCTGGTTGCCACTCATGGCAAAGGATTTGATATTGACTACAGCTTCAGGTGTTGACTCCCAGCCCTATTGAATGAGACAGAAAGCAGTCCACTAGTCCACTAGACTGTAATGGGTTTGTGTGCATCATGGCCAATAATGTGCAGAGGATTGATCAACTTGTGTCATGTGAATGTGCATTAGTGTGATTGTGGGTAAAATCTATTGGGTGTAGTGGTCAAAGGGGCTGGGGACTGTAAGAGTCAACAAGGCTGAAGGAACAAGCAATTTTTGCAAAATAAAACAATGATTTACTGTAAATGTGAGATTGTTGATGACAGAGTGTTTTTATGCACACAAACAGTTGCAGTCTTAACATGAACCACTGTTTAGTGACGATGGTGGGATCATGAATCATATGCACAGCTAAAACATTTTACATGATGACATTGCTCTGCCTATTTTTTGCAGTGAAACATATTTTGGGTCACTCTCTGCAGAGCATGTTTAGCATACTTCCATTATGTTGTCATGATGGCTGTGATCAGATCCTCCGATGCTTGAGGCTGAATCAGAGGATAGACGTACTCGCTGGGTGGCTTCCTGTAAACACAATTAAGCAACAGGAGAATGTAAATGGATAAAACACCAGAGCAGGTGCAGAGATAATAACATTGCAAGTGTAGCCAAATACCTTGGAAAGCCTCCTCAGAGTCTCAAGCAGTTGGCGTGCGCTCAATGGATGTCGGCTCGGGCCAGCATTAACCTCAAAGTGGATTTTGTCAACAGCTTTGATTGCCTGGGCTAATAAAAGTGCACAGGCTACATTAGCAAAAAGTTAAGAAAGAATGTATAGAGGCAGACACATTAATATGAACACCCGTACAATCTAATGCAATTCAATCTCTGCTTTGCCTAGTCCGTCATAAAATTATTTTACTTTGATAAATAGGCAAAATAAAAAAAACGTTAATAAAAAACAACAATTAAAGAGTAACTTATCACTCCCTGAAAATGTTGTTTTTGCTGACCTCCAGTGGTTTAACTTGCTGCAGTGAAGTAAAAGTGTACTCCAGGGTGTATCAGTACACCGTGACATCACTGTTGGGTGTGGTTATAGGTGCAACAGAGCACACTTCTGACCACACCTGGCCTTGAATTGCCGTTTATAGCCAACAATTCAATATTATAAGTTGATGATATAATATAGATACAGCAGCAGCGATATCCATGGAGCAAAGATTATTTCCTAGACAAATGTCTCCTGAAGCAGCATGAGTGGACTTGTCTGTAGGTGTAGGTCTGTAATACTAGGTGGCAGCAGGAACTGTAGCAGCAATGTTTGCAAATTGGGCAATAAATTTACGGGTTTCACTGAGTATTGTGTCTCATGTAAGTTTAGCAGTGTGACTCAAGTTGTCTGCTTTAACCGCTAAATAGTTGTTACATTCTTGAGGCCATATATAAGTTTGTGATGTGGTTTTGGATTGCACAGTACTGTATAGTGTAATGTATTGGACTTGTTGTGCATACCTGGGACTACTTTGAATGCCACACGGGTGTATCCCAGGAAATAGTACAGGGGGTATTCCTCATGATAATACGCTCTCCTTAACTCAGATTCCACACAGAGACCGGCTCCATAAATGTTACTCTCGGCACACATTCTGGTTCGTGGATGCCAGGTGTTTGGTCTCCGGGTCTGCTGGATTGGAAAATTCACAAAGATATTAATCTGCTTTCAGTTCTGTAAATCTTAGTTTAACTCTAACAGTATTCTCCTAAAGGTGTTGACTGTACCTGATAAGACTCAGGCCTCGCAACTGTGGGGTTCATGTAGATGACTTCATCATTGGAGTCAATAGCGTTGGGCATCATTGGAGTCATTTTAGCCAAAGCTGGCTCTTCGATGTTCCTGGAGACTGCGTACACGTTGAAGCTGTTGGTTGGAAAGGAAAATGACAATTCTTAGACTTGGCACAATCGCTGCATTGTGGATAGCATATATAAAACTGTATAACATAAACACTATACATACAATGTGTTGAACTTTTGGAATATCCAGATTCAGAATAGATTTTGTTCTCAATATCAGTTCTCGAGTCAACCTGTTTTCAGTCAGCCGAGTTGCAATATTAAACATAACTGGCAGTGAAGCTAACTGGTATTGATGAAGGTCAATGTTTGACCAAATTAATTGTGCTGGTGTTAGTATTCTACTTCGCTAACGAAGAACAGTCCCACCGTTTTGTTAGCAAGGAGGAACCATATGTTTTGACTGATGTACAACAACAAATTTTAGGAATTTGTGAATTCATTCAGAATCAGGATTCTTATGTGAATCCAGTTTTCACCACACCCCTAAAACATACCTGACTGAAAAGAGTTCAAACTCTTTTTTGCATGCAGGGATGTCGAGTTCAAACTTCTTTTCTCTGACATTGATCTTGGCACCAAACTTCCATGGGATAGCAATAGGTATTTTGCTCTTAAACTCAGAACCACACTGGAACATCTCTGTGTTGATCCCATAGAAAACCCAAAAATCTGCTGTGAAACTAAAAAAGAAGAGGTTAATTTAGTAGCTGCAACTCCACAGTATGAATATAAATAGTATACATAGGCAATTTGGCAATGATTATATCAATGCCGCCAAATAACATGGTTTGCTTCCAATGACATTTGCTTAACATGCTGGTAGTATATCTTCTTTGAATTAAATGAACATTCAATATTTTACCCAATAAAACCATCAGTCTCCAGTGAAATTTCAGAAGTCAACAGTTGTCCAAGATGTTCAGTCAGTGGTGGATTTACTGCGGCTTTAGCTACATGAGAAAATTGACTTTAATGATGGTTTACATAAAATAAAATAAATAGTTTTAGTCATTAATCAATACTTATTTGATTTGTAAGGCGGTCATATACTGTAGGATTTGAGTCCTCACCATTAACAGTGATCCCATTGATGGTTTCATAATATTTGCTGATCTCCAGTGGGAGTCCCAGGGTGGTAGCTTGGAAGTAGCGAACCTCAGCGATTAAGAATGGCTTTGTCCGATGCCATGATACTCCCCTCTGTAAATTCTCAATCGCAGCCCACACAGGGCTTTCTTTCCCTGCAGAAGGACTGACAGCCTGCAAGTAGGATCAGAGAACAGCATGTACTGTAACAGGCTTTGTACACTGCATTAAAATATGGTCCTTTTTTTTGACTGAACTGGCATAGACATAAATGGATCATTCTTATTGGGTTTTTTTTTGTTCAGTTATTCTCTTACCCTGATGATATTCTCAATGAAGTCTTTGTTAAAATCAGCAAAGATCCACTCTTGTCCGGAGGCGCGTGTATAGGCAGAAAGGATGGGCTTATCATTGGGCAGAATTTCCCAGTTTTGAAGCTGAAAATGAAAGTGTACAATAGTCACCCAAGCAAATATGCTGGCACATCATAGTACAGTTATGATACTGCCTTAAAGTCTATATATACTCACCACATCGAAAATAGCCTGAAAGTCATTAAAACTAAGATCTCCTGTAAATCTAGGGTTGCTGGTGCCAAGCAGCTCCTTAATTCCTTCAGCACGGATACCCAACTTTAGCATAAAAAGAGAAGAAGATGATTACGGTTCATGATTGGAGAGACACGTTTATCTTCAATAAAAGTTTCAGTGCTAATGTTTCACGCTGTACCTCCAGTAGCTGCAGAATTCTACCAATGAAGTAAAATTTTCCTTTCATCATGATTTCAGTGGGAAAGATGTCCGTTGCACTTCTTAGCATGAAGACTTCTGTGGCTGTACCAATTAGGAAATCATCTGTATTGGGAAAATAGCAAATTGTCATATAGCAGTTTCAGAGAAATCCAAGAATCTGTATTTGAGCATACCATTAAACCAGTCCATGCGCATTGCTTTGCTGTAGTGATAGCTGAGACGACCAAACTTAGGGGCCAGGATTTTCACGGCTACATTGCAGGCAGTGGAGCTATTGTAGAGAATACAAAAGAAAGTTGGAAGTGGGAGTACATTGGAAATTATATGACGTAAACACCGAACTGATTACAACTGCATTGTTTTGCTCACAGGAAGTGATTGTCTGGAGTACTGGATCTGGCAACACTTCTCAAGTAGGAGTATGCAAAACTAACAACATGGAGGTCTTTTTCTTCATGTAGATGAGCAGTCACTGTGGACACCAGAGCCATTGGTGGCTTAGTGTCAAACAGGATCATGAAGGCCAGCATGCGTATCTCAGTGGGAAGGTTTTTCTGCAGGAACAGACTCATGGTGATGTCTTGGACCTGAAAACACAAGTATTATAATAATTAGGAGTTCAGAAAGCAGCACTGCTGCTGGGGACATTTCCAGCACAATCTCTATCTCTCTATTATTTTCTGACCCGACGGTGAACTTTGAAGGGCAGATTCCAGTAAATGTTGTAGATATAAGTATGAATTATGTAAGATTATGTACCTCAATAATATAAAGATAATGTGACAATAGCGTGAATCAGACTTGCCATTTTCATGTGATTGTTGAAAATTATTCTTACCTACTGCAATGAAGAAAGTTAAATATGCTTTCCAGGATTAGAATAGTCCACCGTTTTGTGTGAATGCAATGACCTTATCAAAAAATTGAGTTGAATTTTCAACTTGACTATGGAACACAGAGTATGCAATTACCATAAACATGCTTTATATAAAAACCTAGCATGCAGCTGTGATAAGTGAGCATCTAAAAATTCTTCTTTTATTCCTGTATGTCCTATATAGTAGTGTTCTTACACTGCGAGGATCTCTGGTAGCTAGGAGTCTCATAGACTGTACAGCAGCACTCAGCACACGAGCGGACAGATCCACAGGGGTGGCAGCAACTCCAGGGAGGAAGCGCATGATGGTTTTAATGCTGCCTGGATGACCTGCATTCCCCAGAGCTTTCAGAGCAATGACCATGTCTGCCTCATTGCCATTCTTCAGACTTTCCATGGCCATGTCCAGCAGTGGCTAGTACAGGTGTTAAACAAATATGCAGTCAGCTTTTACAAGTAGTTATTAACTACATTATAATTTTTCATTCAGATGATTCAATCAGACCTACTCAGTTAAGTTCTTATCACATACCAAATTAACTTATGGTACTGTTGTGTTTCTGTTTTGAATGGCTTTCTCAAATATTTATCCAAGGTAAGGTATTTATTTGATTACCTGAACAGCAGTTACTGAACAAGGTGTATAAAATTCACAGTGCTTGTACACCAAAGAGCCGTAGGAAAGCACCACAGTATGCCACAGATAGATATCGGATTTACAGAAGGGGATGTTCAGGAACATCTGCGAAAGAGAGACAGAGACATTTTGACATGATCTTGTTTCGTAGAAAGTTTGCATGGCATCACTCATTCATCTTTAGCCAACAGGTATTAACTCACTTTAGCCATCTCAACCAGCTCAGGAATAGCCTGCAGATGGTTAATCGCCAGCACAAGGGTTTCCAGAGCTTCATACGCAGCCACATCTCCAGCCTTGAACCTAACCTCCAGGAACTTCAGGATTCTGGCGTCGCTGACCTCAACAATCATGTCCAAAAACCAACGTCTAATAAGTGAAAGAAGAGAAAATGGATAAATTGGGCTATACTTAAGATAAGGATTATCCTTCCAATTAATTTAAGAGCACCAAATTAAAAGATAAAAGTGTGAAGGACAAGTTCAGATGTCGCGTTTAACTGCACTTGTACAGGATGAAATACAAGGTGTCTGTGATCTTAATGAGCAAGGAAAGCAGCCTTTCAGTCATCACCTTTCTGTCATCATGCCTCACATGATAATAAATCACTTATCAATGATAATGTGCCAGACTAAATCCTTTCTGAACTAAGTGGGAGGAGACTCTTCAATTAGCTATTCAGTTGAGTGGATCAGTGTCAGATCTGAGAGATGGCCCTGGACTCTTTTGTTCACCATCTTATAATACTACAATGAAAAGCTTGGTTAAAGGATATCTGTGAAGGATTTTCACTTTCAAAGGCATTCTTAATAAATGTACTAATAACTTTTGAATGAATCACTTTCTTGGTATAGTCAAGTTTAAGCAACTACAACAATTTGGTCAAGGTTAGTGAAAGATCACATGTTTGAGGCAATGCTTACCCATGCGCCACCCAAGCTCTACAACATGACTTTACGCTGTTCTGTATGACCTTCACAATACTTCTTTAGTTTAAATTGAGACCACATCTGATTGTGCAAAAGACAGCGCAGTCAGTTTCAAGACCCCTAAAAAATGTGGTATGGCTGCTAAAATACCTTTTTTTAAATGTAGTCCATATATCTAAATATAAAAAAAATGCCTTTTCATACATTTTTTTAAATTTCCATTTCCATGTTATATTCTTAATGTTTTAAAGAACTTGTTAAAGCCCCATTTTCTTCTTTATTACTTATAATTCTTTTTTTACTTAAGTAAAAGTAGCCAATACCACACTGTAAAGAAATACTCAGTCACAAGTAAAAGTCCTGCATTCAAGATTTTAGTATAAAGTATAAAAGTATCAGCAACAAAAAGTCAAAATACACATTAGGCAGCAGAATGGCCCCTGTCATTGCAATGAAAGTTCCATAATTCCCCCAATACTGTGTGATAACCAAGTACTCACCTGTGCTCTTCATTTCCTGCAAATTGCTTCCACATGACTTCTAATCCTTCGTAAGGCGTCACTCGCAGAAGTTGATACAGCTTTATAGTATCCTCAGTTGTTGCACTGTCAATCTGGTATATATTAGCTTCAGCCAGATGCTTGATCAACTCAATAGCCTGTAAAGAGGAACATAGAGTACAGCTTTTGAAACTAAAAATAAATGAACAAATCTTTTCATAATATCTAGGAATGTAATTGATTTGTTTCCTGTTATTTGTATATTTATTTAGTGTAACTTAGTGTATCTTTTACAGTGCTTCCTGCTCCTTTCTGGAAAGATTTTTCAAAAATATGAATTTTATGTAGCAGCAGTATGTCATTATTACCTTTGGTACTGGGTCCTCCAGGTTCTGCATTATAATAGGGACATTAGCCTCTGCACTGACAAACTTGTAAACAAGGTTGCCCTTGCTTTCCATTGGCCCAAACGTGACAGCTCCAGCTGTGTCACTCACACCGAGCAGCACTATTTCCTTCCTGCAGGAGAAGTTATTTAAGGCAACCTATTTGTATTGCAGACAAGCACTGTTGATGAGCAGGCATAATGTTCAGATATTTTCTTGTCTTACGTCGCTTGCATCTTGAAATTGCCGCCCTTCACATTGAAGGGACTGAAGTGCTGTCGCTCCAGGCCGTGAGCCCTGGTGATGAGACCTCCGTCTGCTGTTGGTTTGACTGTGTAAACATATCTCACCGTTGAAATCACAGTTTGCCCTCTCTAGATCAGAGGACACACAAACAAAAATAGCACTGACTTTGGTCTGTTTAATTTAGAATTGTGGAATCAGATGCATCTGCAGTGACACAAACAGACCTGTTCGGAGACTTTATCGAGCACTGCAGTAGCCATTCCCTTGTAGATTGCTGCTTTCTCCCTGCAGTCAGTGACATCTACAACCTGAGTGATGGTCATGTCCTTTGTTTCCATGTTTTCTTCAGTAGCATAGTTACTCTGACACTTGCCATGGATGCCAATCTACAAACAAAACTAAACTTTGTTACAGTATTAATTATATTTTTACTGATGCTGTGTAGAATAAATGAAGACGGTGCAGATAGCAGTTTACCTCTTCAAGCTCATAGATTCTCTGTGTGGTCTTGACGGTGACTTGGAAGAAACCCAGTATCCCTCTCACAATGTTGACAATAGTGTCAGGAATCTCAGCAGAAGCGCGGATGTCACCAACATGTCCACCAGCGTAGTCAAACATGAAGGTTTTGACGAGCTGGGCAGCAATACGCTGGGTGAGCTTTGGAGAGGCATTAAAGCCACTTTTCCCTGGGAGGCCATTGAACTCCTCGAAGGCCAAATCTGAAACCTTTGAACCAGAGATGGAAATAAGCTGTATTATTGCTCATGTACCATATTCAGGTGAAATTTGTAACCCGAAAGAAGTGGACAGTAACTGGTATTATTTGTCTGCACTATTTTACAGGATTGTTAAAGCTTACTTTACTATAATTACAATATTTCCAACAGAGTTTGAACGCAGCATCTGTTTATGATTGAAAGATGACAAACAGGTACTGGAAGATGACTGTAGACACACAGTGTTGCACGACTGTTGATATGCAAACATTTGTAACAAACAATCTCTGAACTGATTTTCAGCACTTTGATAGAGACTCTCAAAAGTTTAAGCTCATTAGGTGAATTACAAAAAAATACATTATTTCACACACCATAAAATAGTAATTCCGGGGAGATTAGAAGCTTCAAAAGCCTGTACAACCTTTCAACAGATGTTTATTAAATTATCCTCTAAATAATTTATGATACACGAATAAATGATGAATGACAAATGATGTACTGCTACTACTTTACTGGATTTCAGAAATGAAACTAAATATTTACAATGTGTCATTGTTGCACTACTCAGTTACAGTATTTCTAACATGTTTAAACAGCACATTCTAATAAATTTTTTCATTACCCTCTATTGTCACTCTTACCTGTAGGGTGAATGTTTGTGCAGACACACCAGTGATCTTGACCTTGCATGTCATTCTTACACCAGACTCTGCAAGGTTTGGCATGCCGAGTCCAAAATTCACCCCTCCCTCATATTTGTACTCGTAGGTTTTCTTTGGGTTCAGGCCGAGCTCTGGAATATGTTTCCAAAATGAAATGTCATTTCACTGGTTCTTTATGGAAAGTGTTTGATAAAGATTATTTTTTACTTTCATGATTATGTTAAAAAGACTCACCATAATGGACACTTTGACATGCTAAAAGAATAAAAGTCAAACAGTAGTGTCAGCATTAGAACTTTTGTGAATATATGAGCACATTTTGTATTTGAATTGATTTATTTATGATCTACAAAACACTGTAATCCAAGGTACAACATGTTAAAGTGAGGAGACTTATTTCCAACATCATCCCAAGATGTTAAAAGACAAACACAAAGCATATAACAATGAAAATATACAGTAGAATCTTAAAAAAACAGAATTACATCAATGTAAACTAAACCAAAAAATAAGCACCTATGTAAATACACCTAAATACAACAAAAACAGGTCGATAGCTAAAGTAAAATTCACATTACTCCATAAATGACACCTGACTCACTTCTAAAAGTCACTCTTGTTTTTGTTATTCATGCCCAAATTACTTTTGCTGATTATTCGTGATTGATCAACTGCAAATAGATTAATACATTACCTTTCTAAATATCCATTTTAAAATGTGTCTTTTTTGTTCAATGGTAGAATAAATTAAAATGGCAAATATGCAACAGAAGAAAAAATAAATAAATAAATAAATAATTGAATTGGCCACAGTATTATGAGTCATTTGCAAAAGCTCTGAAGTTAAAAAATGTCGAGGCTGGACTGTGATATCCTTCTACAAGTAAAATAATATGAATGAATCAATGAGAACTTACTGGCCAGGGCCACAAGGCAGCAGAGGAAGAGCCCTTGCATGGTAAAACAGAGGAATGGAAGCTGATAGTTCAGATTTGTATTTATATACCAGTGTGGGTTTTGACTGGGGGAACTTGTGAGGAGGACTGAGGTCTGGTTTAGACAACTGACTGATTTAAAGTAAACACATGCTGTCTGCACTAGAGTCATGTTAACCTGTGACATTGTCAGAGTGACATGATTAATATGTGAAAGATAAGCCATCTCAACAATCTTGTGAAAAATAAATCGGCTGTTCTGTGACAGTTCTGTAAAATTTCTAAACAAAAACAAACAGCTGTGGCCTATTACGTTTTGATTGAGCTTAAAAAAATGTATTATATCACTGAAAATAAGTCACAGTTTTTCTGTAAGTCAAGGGAGGAATTGGTGTCATGCGTTTTCTTACATAAACAGAACTAAAAAAATGGCTTGTTTTTGTATAAATATCAAAGTTAAAACCTCATGTTTAATCACTCAGAAAATGATGTAAACAAGTTTTTCACAGCTGAATGAAGGGATAAACCCAGTGGGATCCACATCTATTCCCTCACTGAAACACAGCCACGTTGGAGTGAAGGAAGAGAAGATGCAGACTGGTTTACTCAGTGTGGTGAATCGCTGCTCTTCATGCCACATTTTAAAATCTGAAGGGCCCCACAAACAGCCCTTTTTATATGTGCAGTTTGAGGTGATGACACCAAGCAGCAATCTAATCTAAGAGTCTATTCTTGCTGTCTTTTAGGGTTATGTTCATATTGCACAACACAGGAGTCCGTTGCGTAACGGCACTTAAGGATTCTCTCAGCCATCAAACCTCTTTAATTTCCAGGCTTCAGTTCACTTCATTTCAGCATCAGCCAATAGAGGGCTTCAGCATCACATTTTTGTCCTAAAATTGGATCGAGAAGCTTGGAATATTACAGGACAAACAAAGAGGATAAAAGCATTAAAAGAACCTTTGAAGATCATTTGGGTTTAGTCATGTCATGAGCTGAGTTTTAGTAACACCTTTGCAAGCCAAACCTAGTACTTATTTAAAGTAAATTCTGGATTTTTGTCCACTTTTTACAGTACTGAGACCGGATGAAATTATTTTTTGTTTGTGTAAAAAAAAAAAAAATGTTTAGGGAGTTTCTCACAGACCAACAGAGATGTAGACCTACAGTATCTGCATGGACTCGAACACATTATTGCCCAGAATTTAAACTAAATCAGTGCATACATAACAAGCCTCTGTGTACATGGGCAGGTGAGACATTGGTGCACAAGAAAACACAGACAAACCAATTATTAGACAACCAGGAACAAAGAGGTTTAGTCAGGGTCTAGTGTGCAAGGCTGAGATGTGTCCTCTAAAACAACCAAAGGTTGGACTTGAGAGTTGGGTAAACATACAGTAGCACATGAGTAAGTATAGTACATACTGCTTTCTGGCTATTCCGATAATATGATTATTGTAGGATGTTGGTGCCTTGTCTCCATTCATTCATTCAAGAAATCTAAAGATAACTATTTTTAAATACATGAATTAATAATTAATTAACACACTGCATGATATTCCTGTACTGTCTCACTATTGGCTCACCTCTGATATGTTTGTTAATTACATTATGAGCAATTAGAGACTAGACTGAGGGCTTTTTGGTTGGTTTAAGTTCTCATTAAAAATCGTTGATTGTTATATTGTAGTTTTGCTATGTTGGTTGTTATTATATATGTTGTGTTGGTTTATTTATTTGGGATTCAGACAATTTATTAATTAAAAGTCACGATATAAGCAAATTTACTGTAGACCGGAAGAGATTCATAATGTCAGTAATTTTATAAATTCCATTTGTTGTCCAACCCTAGAAAGATGTTAGGAGACAGCTTGTTGAGAATTGCTGTGGCATTAAAGGGACAGTTTACCGCAAAATCAAAAATACATTTTTTTCCTCTTACCTTTAGTGCTAATTATCCATCTAGATTGTTTTGGTGTGAGTTGCAGAGTTTTGGAGATATCGGCCATAGAGATGTCTGCATTTTTTCAATATAATGGACTATATGGCACTCGGTGTGTGGTTTTCAAAGCGCCATAAAACACATTTGAAAAACTCAACAGCAATGTCTCTCTTCAGAAATCACGACCCGGTTGCTCAAGATAATCCACAGATTTGTTGTGAGCAGTCTCATGTAGGAAGTATTTTCTTTCTACTGATAGTTCCTGCATGAAACTGCTCACAACAAATCTGTGGATTATCTTGAGCAGCACAAAAAAATGTTACAACACAGCTCATATGGACCAACAAGCTACAAACAAACATAAAAAGATACACAAAGAGGAACATTTGCCTGATCATGCAGACAAATATTATAAACGGAAAGTGTTGCCAGCTATGAGAGTGTGTGTTAGGCCTTACAGTGGAGAGAGTGTTCCTCATTATGTCCAGTAGATGGGGCCATTGGCCTACCTAATTGTTATCATGTACGAGAGAATGGAAACAGTCCTCACAACAATTCATCTTTAATTTACTGTACACTTAGTTGTGTGATGTTCAGAAAGGGAGGGTGAAGAATGCATTAAACAAGACTATTGATTTTGCAAATAAAAGGAGTGAGCAGCAGAGATATGTGTTAATTTGCCACATTAATTTTAATAATTTACAAATCAATTTCAAACACAAGAAAGGAACAAAGACAACAGACTGCGTAGGATATTTGGAGTGTAATGCTGATATCTGCAAAGACATTAAATTAAACTGAAAATATACAAAATATTTTGATTCCTGTATTACTCTCAGATAAAATGTCTTTTGTGAAAATGTTGATAGAGTTGTATGTTTGCATTGTACAGAAAGACCTTGAACATAAACCAGGATCATGTAGAGATGATGGCAGTCTTTTAAAAGAGAATCAAGACTTTCAGAAAGTACAAATGCTACGTGTTTTCATTTATTAGACATCTGTATAAACATTTCCTCCCACATCATTTTCCAAAAATGAAAGCATGAGTCACAGGACATTGCAGAGCTGTAGTGTTGACTATTATTGTACAAGTGCAGATGATCAGGCTTTGGTCGTATTCATTCATCTCAGGCATTCAAAACAACATGGCACGTTTTTGAAAAGCCGGTAGTACTCATCCTGAATCTGGAACAACATATCCAAAAAGGTAGGATTTGGATGAAAACATGTCTTTGTTATAATATAATATAATAATCAGTGGTTGAGTGTAACTAAGAACATTTACAGTGTAGTACTAGGAATGTAATTGATTTCATTTTGTACTGTACTTGAGTACAGTACATTACACTTTTATACTACATTTCAGTGGGGAAAACCGTACTTTTAACTACCTTTCACTATTTCACATTTCACAGCTATACTTACTTATTACTTTCAAAAGCCATTGTGATAGAATAAAATAAAAAATAGAATTAGCTTTACCTTGACAACATTAAAATGATGCTTACATGTTAATGAATCTGTAATAATGTTCCTAAAATATACAGTATACTGTATATTGATGTATATATACACAGTATATGTTAAATATAACTATTTTGCATAATGAGTAGTACTATTATTTTTGATACATTAAGTACATTTTGATGCTAATACTTGTACTTTTACTTATTTGTAATGCAGTATTTCCTTCATTGAGGTATTGCTACTTTAACATAAGTAAAAGATCTCAATACTTCCATCATCAAATAATAATATAATATAATATAACATGATATGATATAAAATAATAAAACAGTAAAATCTGCATTTTCTAAATATCAAAATGGTAGTAGATTTCCTATCTATCAATATACCATCATGAAGCTTGTTAGCAAAGCATTTAACTCTCATCGCCTTGATCCGAACTGCTCACTGTCCAACTATATAGTCACCTGATGAATGTTGAGTAAATAAATAGAAAAAACAAAATCAAGGGAAGCCTAAACAAAATGAGAATGTTACCTTTCTGGGCAGGACACAGAGGAAGATGAAGATGAACATCCCCTGGAAGGTGTTGGTGATGGTGAACAGATAGGCAGTGAGGGTGGTCTCATTGAAGATGTGCAGTACTCCAAAGGTCCAGGTGGCTCCCAGCATGAACAGCAGAGCCAAGGCACCACGGGCACAGGACCTGAGGGCGATAACACTGACTTTAAGAGAGTGGGTGAACGCAACAAACCTTTTTTAAGTCAACAAACTTAGTTATTTGATAGTGCAAGAACACCACATGACACCAAAATAACCCACCAGATGAGGAACTTACAGCTTGATTTTCCATATTATTTTGACCTTCTCAAGAAGAGTGCAGATAATCCTACCTGATGTTTTCATAGTGGCTGATTTCAGGCTTTTTCACAGCAGTATGCCGGTACACCTTGTAGATGATTACTCCAAAAGCCAAGAGATTAACCTTTAGTGGAGACCGACCAAAACAAACATGACAAACAAACATGATCAAATGAATATTTATCTTTGAAACAATCCCTATTTGATGATTTCAATTAATACTTGAACAGTCATTTTTAGGTTGTTACGAAGACATCTGATCTTACCAGAATGATCAAACACGCCGGCCCAATGAAACTCCATATGAAGTGGTTTTCTGTGCTCAGCCAACACCTATAACACAAATATAGAAAGTGTTATTTAACAAACACTTTTATTGACTGAATGTGTGTTTTAAGATCTCTTTGTTGCAATAATCCCTCCTCCTGCAGAAGCAAAACTTTATATCATTTGTCTAATCTAGCCTAATCTTAATAATGACAACATTGTATGGGCTGGTACATATCCTTCTTATCTTACAAATAGAAAAGCTACCTCTGCTCACAGGAATGAACAATCAGCACTTATTTTGCATAACCTAAATCTTTTAATTATATTTTGCATTAATAAACAACAGACTTACTTTTATTTATAGATTACAATTCAAACTCTCCACGGTACTCAAACCTTTCAGAAGTTATTTTATATAATTCAGTTATTACCTACAAACATCTCCAACTTCCTATAAGTCCCTGCAGGCCAAATTTAATCTCTGTCCACTTGTATTTATAATGAATGTAATTTGTTTATCTTTCTTCCATGAAAAATGCAGAATGAGTTTAAAAAGAGATCTTTGTAAAAGTCTATGTCTTCCCACGTCTCTATACAACAGAAGCTGCAATATTTTCCACTTACACTTTATCAGTGCCGTAATACTTGTAGCCGAATGTTGCTGAGATGGCCACCACCACTGCCGGGCTTCCATAGCCAAAGATGTAAAAGTTACGGTGCAGGAAGCCTTTGTTGTAGATGACGCCAACCACAATTAAGTACAGATGGATGCCCTCGATGCACATCCAGGCAAAGGCCGCAAGGAAGAAATAGTGCAGCAGCCCCGCAATAACAGAGCAGAAAAGCTGCCAAGAAACAGACAAAAGAAGAGGGAGAGAGAAAGAGAGAGAGAGAGAGAGACTATGTGTAAAAATTGTCATTTGCACTCTTTGCACATATTAGTTTGTTTGTTTAGCCTAATTTATGAGTAGATGTATTGCTAATCTTTTGGCATTTTCATGTAAAAAAAAATCATGTCAGAAATAATTGTTGTTCAACTGAACAATAAGCAAGAGTTGAAGAGTAAGTGAGAGAAATTAAAATGTTCCATACCATCTCATGTACTCTTACAACTCAAATAAGGTTTTTAATCAATGAAATGGCACAGTAGTGGGTCAGGCATACACACACACACGCACACACAGACAGGAGATTTCCTTTGTTTCATTGGGTATAAGTGCATCCAGAGCTCACCTTATGTGTGTTCATGTTGATGCCCACCAGGAATATGAACTCGGCCATGAAGAGGCTGCAGCACAGGTTCTTGTGGATAGTGGTTCTGGTGCTCTGGATCTCACTGAAAAACCAGAAGGTGAAGATGCACATGGACAGACAGATGAGGGAGATGATCATCCCCAGCTGGGTGATCCGGGTCAGGATGGTATAGTGGGCCACCAGCTGAGAAGCAAATGGAAAGGGAGGTGTTTCATTCACAGTTTCATGGTATGCTGAAGTTGTAATTTGTTGTGTTTTCTGCTCGGAATCATTTGATATCACATGGGTATAGGCTGGGGTTACACCAATATGTTGGGTTGCAGGCATACTGGGCCAGTTCTGGTCCTGCTGTATCAGATATCAGCCAGTTGTTGTTACATAAAAAAGGTCATGCAAAAAGGAAAATTTTATTTTGAATGTTTCATATTAATTTTTCATTTATAAATACACTCCCTCATTTAGTTAAAGCAGTGCTCCTAAATCTCAAAATGTCCCCAAAAAGTGAGCTGGGATCTGGGATTTTGGGGGCACAGTAGAGTGCTATAAAACAATGGGGAGTGTATCTTTAAAAGTTGTGGGTGGATATCTCCCAGAGTTTCTTTGCCAGTCAATATGTGTAGTGAGTCACCTTGCCTTTCAGAGCTGCTAACCCTAACAGAGTTTCAGTGTTTTTGGTTTCAGTGGAGACTTTTTGACTTTTTCTGTCTCACAATTTATCAAGAATATTATCCTGAGTGTAACTTAATACTTGGAAGTCTTGGATTTAAAAAAGAAGAAGAAAGAAATTACTATATTATATTACAAGCTGGCACAATGTTGTCAATTAGCACCTTCAACAATACTGGTTTTGGCCAAGTGCACACAGAGGTACGTCTAAATAGTGTTTAATCTAAATATTGGAGAAACATACACAGAACATTCATAACAAAATTATATTTTAGGTATTACTGTCATTTTATAACAACAAAACTATCTCTTAAAATGAATAAACCATCTAAAAACCCATTGGATTATCTGAAAATATACAGATACAAATATCACAAAGATGAAATTTGGGCTGTTTTTCATAGCTCCTGAAAAGTTGCCATTTTGGAGAGACATGGTTTTCACGGGACAGCAACAATATATGATCTACGCACAAAAAGAATATATCACTTATTATGAAGGTGAAATATACAGTCAAGGTGTCACTAAAAATATGACTTGCAGAATCCAGACACAAGATTCAACTCTTGCCCTCATTGAAAATTAATTTGTTCACCATGATCGTTCTAAAATAATTTAAATAAAAATTTAAAGCGCCAGTGGAAAAATGCAAAAAAGGAAATTCCTATGCACCGTCTCTGTACAGGTGTATCTTTAATGTATGATCACTCACATTGGCTCGCCCAGAGGACATGAGGATGGCGAAGTGTGTGAGGTGATTGCAGGAGCACGTGGTTGCATTGCTGTTGACATGGACGGTCTTGCAGCCGTGAGTGGCCCAGCGGCCCTGCAGGCTGTCCGGCTTGTACTCCCAGAAGGCGCACTTCGTCACATCAGCTTTAGTGTCTATGGGCTTTAGGGAATAGAGAGGAACAAAGATGCTGTTAACTGTGGATGGTGGTGCTTTCATTAGTTTTTGTACTGCACTGCTTTCTGATAAACCACCAACAGGGGGTTAAAAACAGACTCACACACAGTCTCATCAAAATAGCACTTAAAATGAATTACTATCCATCCAAAGTTTGAGTGCAAGTATATTTAAAATCTAAAAATCTATAAATTCACTACTGTTACTTTAGTGTCATTTTCATGGCTTGTCCAATTATTGCTGTGTTTTACATTGGCTTTTCTTATTATTCGTCTCACAACTTTATGACTGACTAAAAATAAAATTCCAAATAATTATCATGCATGACTTTGGGTCAAAATGAATGGCGCAGGGCATTGTGTGCAGCCATGTATGCAGCACACAATGCCCTAAGGGAGTGGCAGCTCACTGTAGGTATTTTTGTGGGAAAGGAATCTCATTGGGATGAACAAATGTACTGCAGTCCAAATATGCTGAAAAAGGGCAATTTTTATATCATTAAAACTCACATGAACACATTGAAAGCAGGGGTCAACACATTTTCCATAAATGATTATGTGCAGTTTTGCTTACAATTACAGTGATCCACACAACATCCACATTTGCAGTAAAAATAAACATTGACATAAATAAATAAATTAAATTAAATTAAAATGTGGTCCAGTGTTTGTCTTCACTTTCATTCTCTAAATCTTTACTATGTTTATATTCAATTAAATTTGTATGAAACCCAGTTGGTGTAACATTTATAATATTATGAAATTGGTCATTTGTACCCTTGAATCACAAAAATTTCTTTCAAATTAATGTGTGCAGCGTGCCACAGAAATACTGAACAGGGGCAAGCAAGAAAAAAACCCAGCGCGTCACAGGAAAATACCACTTCGCTAACAGAATTGTCTGCACGAAAATGGACCCCAAATTATTGATTGTTGCTCTTTACAGGCAATTTACAGAGGATTTTCACTGCTCAACATAAATCAACACCTCCTTTGTTAGGCTTACGCCTCAAGGGTCCAACAAAAATAATGATTTCACTTTCTCATACATTTTAATTATCTTAAAAGAAAATACCAGTACATTAACTTTTAGGGTTATTTCCCTCATCACTCGTTTTCCTCCATCATCTATTCACCTTTCCTCTTCCCCTTAACTGAGAGGTCATTGCAGAAATACATGGTGCCAAATCTTAAAATTTCATAAAACATTACACAAAGCACTAACTATTCCTCCCATGTGACTTTGTTTTATGTTTGACTTTAATGGAAACAGTCAGTCTGGGAATAAGGAAACTATTCCTCACAGCGAAAGAAAAGGCAATGATGGCTCCAGTTTGACAAGGATATATATGATGGGATATTGATATTTCAAACTGAACAAGATCCTATTGGAAGCTAATGTTGATAAATTAGACATATATGACACAGAAAAGGTAGCAGCGAGTTTAAGGTGGCAGGGAAGTGAAGAAAACTTTAACCTAGATTGGAAAGATGGTATTTCAGTTTCATGATCAGCTTTAATAAATCAAGTTGATAAATAATTGAATAAGAAAGAATAGTGTGAGATAAGATCCACCAGCCATACCCGAGTCTAAATAAAAACCCACTGGCAGATTGTCTTTTGCACAGAAACACTGAAGAAGCATACATTTTGAAGGTATACATTAAGAGTGCAGAAGTGAAAAACAATGTAGCCAGCCTCAGCACTCTGTACAGTCTTTACCTCGTTGTGTCTCAGAGTGAAGGTGACATGGTCAAGCTGGTAAACATCAGCAGGTTTGACAGCTGCTGCTATGACTTGGGAGATGACAGTGATTTCCCCTGTTCCTGCATACCGCGAGTAGTCGGTGACACCTGGGTCGCTGCTCGGCTTCAGGATGCCACTGATGCTGTCATATCGCACAAACACCACTGACACACTTCCTGATGGACAAAAAAGAAGTTGAACAAAGACAGGAGGGACTCTAACTTACTGTATTTTTAATCCAACTTTGGGCTAAGTTAAGCCAGTCAGTTAACACTCTCTCTAAGATCACGCAGAGCAGAAAGCTATTTGGGAAATAATGGATTTATTCAATGTGTAAATTTACCAATTTGCAATGAAATCATTTAACTTAATACATATAACATGATGGTTTGATCTGTTTCTGCATGTAAGAGTGTGTCAAGACAGGAACTAATGTTGGATTTGATTTAAATATAAAGGTTCATAAAAAACATTTTCTTTGCATGTTGACACCCAAATACCTTTGGTCCAAGTTGCTGTTGCTTGTGTAACTGTTGCCATAAGGACAAGATAGACTTTCAGATTTTTGGATGGGTGACTTGTCCCAAAATTGCTGAGATTTTATTAGACCGAATTTTAATATATGACCCTGAAGGCATCAGCAAAGAAAAAAAAAATAGACTTTACAGGATTATATTTTAAAATTTAGAGAAAAAATATTTGAATATTTACTTTTTCTTTGGTGTACGACATATGTGGCATATGGCAACACATAGCAAAACAGTACTCCATGTCCACCCAAGCACACAGATGGTAACAACTTTTAACGTCCTTTAAACATTTAAACTAGGCTGCTTTACCATTTCTGTCCTCCTCTGGTCTCAGTTTTGGAGTTAGAGTTATATGATCTCCTGCCATGGAAGCAGACAGTTTGGGTTTCATGTGACTTGCATCAAAGGTGAAGAGTTTCAATTCTGTGGTTGAGGAAAAAGAAAAAAAGGGATATCAAGGAATTAAAAATATGCAAATTACAGTTATCCAAAATCTTCTGTACACAGGTGGGAATAAATGGCAGGACAATTTAATATAATTTGAGTATCTGTAAGAGCGATCTGCGTTATTAATTATCTCACCCATTTCAGTGGCTTTGATTTCGAGCTCAGTTGGAGTTTTGTAGTTTATGGCCAGTGCCAGAGCATTTTCTTCAACAGTATGAAGCAGCTTGGTGATGGTATGTTCCCGACGCTCCTCTTTCATTCTGTTCCAGGCCACCAGTTCATCCTTCTCCACCAAGTTGTTTACTGCTTTCACTAATTTCTTTTGAAAAGATGATTTTTCTGTGTGACTTGTATAATAGTATAACATATATATAACATAACATATGACTGCACTGCAATCTTTCTTTAAAAAGCTGTCTACACAGTGGACACATTTTGGTGTCCCATAATGGTCAGCTTTTGAGGATAACAATAAGCGCTCATAGTCTTTTGGCAAAAATTTAAAGATATTACATACTGGCACAAAATAACATTGGCTAGCTGCTTCAATGCAAAAGTACTAAAGTCTCTAAATTGTATTTTGCAGAACTGCACAGTAAATTTTTTTCCTAAACCATTTCAAAGCATAACTGCAGTTCAGGCAGAACTCCAAACGTTGAATGAGAAACAAGAATAAACAAAGATTACTGTAAGAGTTGAGTTGATGACGGATGGTTTGACAGTGTAGTACTTTTCTCCGGCAGCCAGTGTTGATGTGGATCGACTCAAAGCCTCAACATATGCGATCACTTCCACTGAGGTGAGCTCGCCGGATGTCTGCTTGGCAATTTCCTTCAGTAGACTCTGGGGCTCCGTGAGGTTGCTCATCTGGGATAGGGAAAAGAAGTATTTGTGTTCAAGTACTTCAAAGAGTAAGTATTTAATGATATCACATTCCTGTAATGTTCTCATATTACATCCAGTCCTTCATGATATATTAACAAATATTGTTATTGTTAATACTGTATATTTACATCCCTGATACTTCTGCAGCTTTTTTTTTTTTAGATGGAACTGGTATGTAGTTCACTCAAATTTGCTCTCAATAATGTGCACATACATATTTAGCAAGTTGGAGATTCCCCACAAGGAGGAGCTATTCCTATAGGATAGAAAGGTTACAGGAGCAGTTTAGACACGTCAGTATCACCTCTTGAAAATAATGAAAGCAACAGCTAATTTTAATGTTTGTGCCTCCTGCAGGCAATGAGTGTTGCATTTTTTCTTACAGCTGCTGTTTCGTTGGCGTGTATGTCAAATAAAATAAATAAAATTAAATACAATTTTATATCATTTTCACCCACTAAACTTTAATCTCCTTCCTTCTCCAGTAACCAGGAGGACAATCCTGGAGAAAAGAGGATGCATGATGACACTCTTCCCAATATTCCGCAGAAAATGTTAGATGTTAGTAAAAAACAAACGTCCTGAAAATTCCTGAAATACACACCGACACACACGAAGCAGCTATTTATCAAAAAATAAAGAAATGTAACACCCATGGCCTGCAGGTGCCCTGCTGTAACTTTTCTTGCCTGTAGATGTCAAGATGTTAGCCACTGAAGGTCCAGAACTGCAGGTTTGAAACTACTGGCACTGCAGGTGGCAGCCAGATAATAATGCCGTGTGTCCTTGTAACTGTATAATATACCATATTATTATCATCAACCGGTAAACCCACTTTGTACTTTACACTTATTTTAAATTTATACTTATACCCACGTGGTACTTAATTTATCTGACCTGTATTATAGTGTATTATATTTTCTGCTTAGTACTTCTATTCCTGTGTGCACTGACGTGATAGTGAGCTGCTGTAACAAAAGAGTTTCCCCTCTGGGATCAATAAAGTATTTCTGATTCTGATACAGGTTCAGCCTTTCATCTCATGTTTATCTCATTTCTCTCCAACAGAGGGCAGTGTCATCACATCAATTTTTACTTTATTTGGTTGAAATCCTGAGGAGGGGTACTTACATAGTCAAGTGTTTTGTTGACAGTCTGTGTGATGCACCCGATGTTGTCATGGCAGTATTTTTGGGGATGCTCTGGAAAACAACAATTACCAAAAGTATCTCTTTAATTGCTTAATTTATTTCTATAATTTTACCAGGTTAAAGCATGTTACAAAGTCTGAATTGCATAAAACCTGCACAGGCATAACATCACATGGCTCTCTTTGTTATCAGAATTGTGTAAAACATCAGAAAATTTAAGATTGCACAGTTTATTTGATGTATTGCATAATAGATTCTTCACAAAAAATGTTTTTATAAGGCCAGTTCTGTGTTGTGTGTGGATGTGTGAGAGAGAAAAAAAAAAACAAGAGATGAAAAAAGATGTATGTCCTTGGATGTAAGTACCAGTGCGTATGTGTTGTGTGTGTGTGCGTGTGTGCTTTTCCATCCGCATACCAACCTTTACATCTTACTCCTGTCTCTGGATGAAAGTCCTTAGTGCCTAAAGTTGGGATGTAATCACGCTGACAGGTGCAATAGAAGGATCCATTCGTATTATGGCAGTGTGAGTTTGGTCCACAGACCTGTCCTGACTTGCATTCATCAATATCTGAAAGATGCAAATGAAGAGTGCAGCTCCAGTTAGATAAACACAATATGAATAAAGTGACAATCTCAACATAACTGATTGCAAAATAAACAACCACTAAATACAGATGTTAACAGACATTTCTCTAAAGTATTTCTACTGCAAAATTAGTGAAAGTGACACTGAAAGTGAAGTGAAGTTAACGATTTATCTTCATATAAATACAGAATGTGGTGTACAGTAAGCAGTCCTACTTATTATATTTAATACACTGTACAATTGATTTTGGAAGAGAAACTGCAATTCTTGCAAGCATGTTATGCATTTGAATATTCCTAAATCAGTTTCTAAAAGCAGCTACATGCTTCTGCACTGTATTAAATGGAGTGTACCACCCAGTTGGAGATCTGCAGGAATACTTTGTGCAATAGCGTGGGTTAAAGGTGCTGTTCTTCTGTTGCAAATGGAGCAAAAGACCTCAGGTGGTTACTCAGAAGAGCAGATGGGAAGGAAGGAGAAAAGGCTGAGAGAAAAATCACTTCCAACATGTTTATCCTCCTCAGTACAGTGAAAGAGAAAACAGTCACACACACACAGTCTGGACGCCCTCACAGCTGTGTGGTAACTGCTTTCACGCTCACTCATATACACGATATCATAGTTGCACGTGAGGTCCTCTGTCAGTACAGTTTATAATATGTTACTGATCATTACAATTTGTGACCAAAACACATTTTTTTGTACTTTTACAATACTGAGCGAGTGAATCTGACATTACCGATACATTCAGTGCCATCGTTGGGCTGGAACTCAGCCACTCCTGTCGATGTGTATCCAGAGACACACGTACAGAAGTAGCTGCCCAATGTGTTGGTGCAGTTCCCCCTGTCCCCACAGATATTAGTCACATTCTGGCACTCGTTGTCATCTGTGGTGAAAAGACAAGGATAGAAAGTAAACTAGGTTAAAGGAAAAGAAAAAACTCAAATAGGCTTAAAAACTTTTGGGGGAAAAAACTCATTGGATCAACAAAGAAAATCAAACATCTTTGCAGATTTAACCAGCTGCTTTCATGTTGCTTTGCCCAGGCAATGGATGATACCAACTGACCAGCAGGCTTATGACCAGAAACAACAGGGAAGCAGTTCAAGTCTGTAGATATACATCCTCATTTTTGTAAAAATAAAATAAACATTAAAAATTCATGTAAAAGTATTTAGATTTACAAAAATTAACTAAGTCAGACAGTTAAAACCCTTGTTCATCTGATCCTTTACGTGGACATGGATATTTTGTATTTAATCCTTGGACATTATTAAACTGTTTTATCCTTCTTTAATTAATTGTACTGTAATAGTTTCCTTTTTACTTTGTTCAGTATACCAGTCTCTGTCCTCCTTCTGCTTCACTTCCTACATTTCCCAAAAGGTCTTTCAATATACTCTAGAGAAATGCCTGAACAGGTAATAGGCAGCTGTTCTGTAGGTTTCTGTTGGAGATATTTGGAGATAATTGTAGTTGTGTAATGACAAAGCACAAAGTGCAAGTTTATCAAAAGTATAGCTTTCCTTACTCAAAAAGCTGTAACTCTTGTGGCTGATTTGTATTTTGGTCTGCAGTTCGTGAAGAAATTGAAATCTCTGCTCTGTCTCTTCAACAACACATTTCTTCTTCTTTGACTGCTGAACATTATGCAAAATGGCTGGACTATCAGAAAGCCCTGGCTCTTTGACAGCAAAAACTGGTGTTAATCCTTTATGTTTAATGTCATATAGAGCAGTGAGTTATCTCTGCTTGAGTAAAATGATAACACCACAAAACACCAAAATTAGCTTGGGACATGGTGGCAGCATCTTGACATCACCATCTCTTTTCCAAAAATAGAAACAGGAGCGACAATTTGGTATGATTATTTCTAGAGTAACGTAACAAAGATTTCCTATATTAATCCATTCATCTATTTAAGAATGCCTACATTTGAAACTGATCCTTGAAACTTGATGATGCTCAGTTGTGGTCTTGTCTCAGGCTCCACTTAGTTAGTCTAGTCTTGATTAAAGCCTTGCTGGCACTAACTTATATGCATTTACTGTTCACATTTGTGATTGCTGAGCACTTGTTTGCCTGTGTTTGATTTTGAGGAACTCAAATTACTTAAAATATTTTTCACTTTGTTGCCCAGATTTAGAAAGCACCAGATATAGAGCAGTTTGCTGTGGATGCAGCTGTGGCCCACACATTACAGAAAGTGCAGTTCCAGCTTTATTTTGAAAACACACCTTCCGTCTCTGCTCCCCCAGTTTATTGGAAATGACCTGGTAAGACTTTCCATTGTTGTTTTTACTTATCTAGGTATGATGGGCTCTGTGCTCTTCCTCTCCTTTGTACCTTTTGCACAAAAGCTGTCCGGTAAAGGAAATCCTCTGCTCTGATGAGAGAGGTGACTATATCAAAAGAGGAAATACCTCCATAACACACGGGACCCTTGAACCGCCATTGTCGCACAAACATTGCACCCATATATTTTAGGATTCACTTTGATGTCTTGGTTTTATCTTCAAGTTCTTTCATTTTGTTGTTGAGGAAAATGTTAAAAACACTGAATGGATCAACTTAACAATTACATTTGCATTTTTTTTTTTTAAAGTAAATTTTAATAGCAGTTCAGTCTTTACACCCAAATGTAATGCAGCATGAACTAATTCATGGCACTTTTGCATTAAATTAATTCACATGCCAAATGAACGTAATTATTTTAAAATCTGCTACTACATAGGGACTCCATTGACTCTTAACTTCACTGTGCCTTTTTGTTTTAAAATCATTCCCTACAGTACTCACATTTTGATTCATGTTTGGCCCTTGAAATATGCAAGCTGTACTGTGATTGTGATCAGGTTTGGTCAGGAAACAAAAAGGGTTCCAGGAATTCTAAACAGCCCAGAAACATAACAGGAGTAACAATGCTGACTGAGAGGCGCTGGCCATTAAAAATGTTACTAATAAAGCTGTACCGTGGAGATATTATTTTCACATTGCAGTGTTTTCTCTCTAATTAACTCTCAATGAGGTGAGCTGCCAACTAGTTGGTAGGCAAAACAAAATACAAAGACAGTACAAACTGTATCTCAAAGAGGGATTGACACATAAACACATAACACATAAAGCTGTTCAAATTACTCACACAGATCTTACTTAAACTCACCCACATGGTGCCTTCATGTTTTGAAATGGCCAAATGAATTATCAAACTCAATCACAAGAAATAAAGCAATATTAGATGGAAAAAATGTTGAGATAATAAGAGAAAAAACAGCTGCAGAAGAGCAGTACTGTTCAGAACATGCTGATTTGTGTTGATCAAATCACCACAGACAGTGTTTTATTTGTGT
This sequence comes from Siniperca chuatsi, assembly GCF_020085105.1. Lineage (NCBI taxonomy): Eukaryota > Metazoa > Chordata > Actinopteri > Centrarchiformes > Sinipercidae > Siniperca > Siniperca chuatsi. The sequence goes on from NC_058047.1 coordinate 14,813,656, forward strand.
TTATGTGAATCCCTTTTTAAATTTTGATAAAAATTGAATGGGTTGTTGTCATGAACAGGCATCTTAAGAAGTTTTAACACATCGAGTGCCTGAGATATTTTTTACTGCTTACATCCTTGTTATTTTGCACTGCACAGTCAATGCTCTAAAAACATTACATGAACCCACGTGTGTACAAATATTGGCCTAATGCTTTTGTCTGCTTATAATGAGCAGTCACAAACAACAAAGGCTTCCTAAAATAGTCAAGGCTTCCATGACAGCTACATACAAGGCTGGTTGTACGCATAATTGTAAATTCTTAGTAATGTATGGGTGGCTTTGTATGGTCATATTCACCATTGCAAAACGTTCCATCTCCAGTATATCCATGGTTGCAGAAGCAGGCGTTGCTTGATCCATTCTTGCATGTTGCAAGTTGTTTGTGACAAGAATCACAAACGTTAAAAAGGCTGGATAGGTCCATCAGACTGGAGAGCCATGCTGCGTAGACACAAGTACCAGACACAAGAGTGTGTATGTTTAACTTATACCATGAAAGTAATATTCCAAACCATGTTGTGCTTTTTTAGCATCTGTGGTGCCAGGAAAAATTGGATCTTTATCACTGGCTGCTCTCATGTAACCACACAGGATCCACTGAACAAATCCGTTGAACTACAGTACATACAAGTTTAGAATACAGCTTATGTAGTAACACAAAATTATGTTGTAAATGAAAGAAATCACAACATCAATTATAATCTTAAATTATTTACAAATAGTATATCAATCTCAAGTGTGGCCTCATCACATAGCCCAAACCCATATGGAGACCCCATAAACACAGATACATCTACTACTGTCTCCTTCCCTGCCATGCTAGAGGATAGAAAAGCTCACGTACCTGTCAAAAGTACAAGTTTCATTGGCGACTTGAGCAAAGACTCCATACTTGCTCTGGGTCTAGATTTTACTTTTAGCACAGACTGTGGTGGGCTTGCTGGTGACGTAGTCCATTTCCTTGCATCAGTTTTCCTGTTTCCCTAAACCTGGCCCTTCCTGTCTTGATCTTTAATCTGCTTTCAAAAACATGTAGCCTTCACCCTCCCTTCAATAATCACTCCAGTACCCTGTACACTTTTTCATTTGGTTCCACTATACGCCTAATATAAAATAATTTTTAGCAGCATTCAGTCACTTTTTAGTTGCGTTGTTGACACTGTGACTTATGTCACCATTTTGGAAGCCTCCATGCGATTGTTCTCACTTGAACACATACAGTAGGCTATGTAAACAGAGGCCAAAACAACACTGACCAACTTCACGGAAGGACGATCCCCTCCCTTCCGCATAGGACTGTACACAAATTCGCACACACACATTCCACTGCTGTGTGTACTCCAGTGACCATCTCAGTTTTCCTCAGACAGACGATTAAATACTTGTAATTCCTCCAGGCTCTTGCTACTGAAACAAACTGGGGATACAAGCCTTCAAATTTCAGTTTATATGCTAAATACTGTAATGCAGATTCTTTAGTCTAGTGTTTGATGTATATAGGGATTTGTGTTTTGTGTTTTTTTTAATGTTTTTAATATTATTAACAACTAACTTGCCTTGTACAGTATCTATGAGTCACACTTTGTTTCAATCAAAAGAAAAGAAAGTGAAAGAAAAAAGATCTAGTCTTAACAATGGCCCAGTTTTTATTTAGAGTCTTTATGTCTTTTTTTCCGATTGTCTTTTAAACTGTCTGGTCGAACACACATTTCCTCTAAAACAGTGATCCATAAAGTTGTTGAAATATTGCGCAGTTTTCTATTGTTCACATTTCTATGCACAGAGCCTTTAAAAGACAGTGTATTTCCATCAGCAGTAATAGTGTTGCTGGATAGAAATGGCTATATAAACAGACTTTTAAGGCCCTTTTTGCTGCAGTTATATATACTGAGTGTGCCTTTGAAGATAAGCAATAAAACAACATATTTTATTTTTGTTTCTTTGACACCTGTCATGGACTAATGACCCCATTCTCTGTGTGAGAATGGGGTCATTAGAGTTTGAATGAGCAGGGCTGGGTGCTGTTTAGTTTTTGTTGGTGGGTTACTGACACACAAAACAAAGTTGTGAGAAGCAGCTTACCTAATGGCACATGCCAGTTTTAAGAAACGTCAAAGCCATCCATTTCAAGTGCAGATATTTATCATTTTGCTAATCCACCACGCCCAGGAATATCAATACTCAGAATTGCTGTTTTAAGGCAGTGGCAGTTAGGAAACAGGTGAATTCAAATGTGAAACAGTAACAATAGTCAAAAAAGAGAAGTAGCCATTCAGGTGTAACTGAGGTCTTTTTATACCGCCTTCTACTTCTGGGCACACAAACACATTCATTGATGAATAGTTTCACTTGGAAGATAAGTTCTTTGTTGACTGTATTGCAATCTTTGGAGGCGTTTTGAATTGCTTAGGCAAGGCGTTTAGTTTGTTGCTGAGAAAGGCAGCTGCTTTGAATGACACCATTAGAATTGCACTGCATTACTGTCCTGGGAAAGTGCTTGGTGAAACCCACATCTGAATGTCTCGCTCTGACACTATCCTAATAGTAAGGAAGGAAGTGATGTTGTCTAGAACAAACCTGGACTGATTGCACCCTTCCTCCTCTGCTTTTTTCTCTCAGGAAATCTCTCATTTAGTGAGAAATTTGTGAAGTTCTCACAGGAGCTTGCTTGCTCCACAATGACATTGTAAAAAGACACCTAAGAGAAAAGATCTCTACAACTGTGTGGAGGCAGCCTTGTGTAAATGTTTCCTCTTTTCCTTTCCTTTTACATGGATATGGAAATTTTGACTGTGCAGTAGCAGAATTTTGCGTGGGTTTCTGTGTGTGTGAGCAAATGAAGAGTGTTGTTTATGCTATTCAGGCGATATTGAGATTTGCAATACAGAGTACACTGGCGAATCTATTTTGACACTTCTCACACATATCTGCTCTGATGGTGGCCTTATGTTCAGCCATGATGGGAGGACTGAACGCTGGGGCACAGATGGCAGCAACTGTCTCATAAACTTGGAGCTCTTGAATATTTCAGTACACAAGGTTGAAGAGACAAAGCACGCTCTCTGCTCGCGTTCAGACATGCCAGCTGCTGTTTGAGTGGAGAACCCTACAACATTTACATTACACTTAAGTATAGGTGGTGCGCTTTGACAAAACAGTCTGCACTTCATTCAGAGGAAATATCCATCCTAAAACTGAAAAAACACCTGTCAGGCATCACAAGAGTAAAAGGCAGTAACTTTAGTTTTGGTTGAAAATGAGATTTTGTCATTTTTGTTTGTCAGCATTTGGTCAGGGGAAGATAAGAGGATCAAGAATATCCTCTTATGAAGTCAACAAATCACCACAATTTCAGAAGTCTTTTACAAGCTATTTGGCTGACCAGTAAAAAAGAAACCGTAAAAGCAATTTTTGTCAGCTTGGATGTTTTGAACTGTACTTTAGGAGACCAAAAACTCTCTCTTACATACATATAAAAGCTGATACTATGACAATACTTATAGGCCTTCTGCATTATAAATCATGTAAGTGGCACACAGCTAACATTATAGTTGACCAAACTTTTTGAATAGTAATGTTAGATGTGTTTAGCAAAGCTTTGCATTCTGTGATGTCCTAAAAAAAAACTACCATATAACTGCTTTTTTAAATCAGTACCCTGTTTATATTGAAAGAACATCCTGGCAGGGTTTTCACTGTTAGGAAATAAGAGACACATTTGTTTATACTGTAACACTACAAAATAAATAAATAAAAAGTCCATGTCAACTTTATTTTGTCTCATATTAGTCATAAAATGTAGTTCGACCAAAAGCAACAATTTCAGCAGGTCAGATGACTGATTGACTGTAAATTAAGTGTTTAGGTGTTTCATAAATTTCCCACAAACATGGCAATGTCTTGAAACAAGGTCAGCCGGGTAAAGAAAATCAAGAAAGTGAGATGAAAACTCTCAACCGATTGGCAGGCTTTAATTAATAATATTACTGCCTAACAGTGTTGGAATGTAACTAAGTACATTTACTTAAGTACTGTACTTAAATACAAATTTGAGGTTCTTGTTCTTCACTTGAGTCTTTTCTTTTCATGCCACTACTTCTACTCCACTGCATTTCAGAGAAACAAATGTACAAATTAAGATTTTTGCACACAAAACATACAAAGAGCTTATAATAATAATAAATGATGTTTTGTTATAAATCAAACTTCCCAACAGTATATACAAGTAGCTACAGCTGAAACGATTGGTCAATTATTCAATTAGTTGATTGACAAAAAATTAAATGGCAACTATTGTGATATTAATTTATGCAAAAATATTATTAAATTTTCATCATTTTAATAATTTTAACTGATTTTTACTTGATTAATCAGGATGGAAAATTGTGTATTGTGTGAAAAAGCATATTGGCCCAAATATAAGAAACATTTCCTATCTCGAAATTGTAGATTATCCAGGCGTCATATAAGGACTAGACATTTAGGTAGCCTATTCATGACAGCAGGTGTGCTTCTTAATTGTTATTGGTAATTCGTGTTAAGGCCACACAGGCATTTAAAATGGTGAAACTGTATGGCAAAATAATTTTATTTCAATGGAATTCCCGGGATCAGTGGAAGTAAATCCTCACAAATGTTTATGCGTTGAACTTTGGTGAACTTTAACACCAAATGTGCGCCGTTGACCAATAGCAAGTCATCTTGACAGTGGTGATGACCTTTGAGATAAGGGAGAGCCCACAATGGAAGAAGTTATCATAGCTTATTACCTTATTTACTTTTATTTAACCCTCCTCTTTTTGTTGAAGTACAAACTGCTCCACTGTTATGAGACAGGAGTTGATGGTAAGATTTTGAAAAAAAATCTTATCGTCCCGTTAGCATCCAAGCTAGCGAGCTTTGAGAGCTATTTTTCTCCTTCACTAGCTCTTTATTGAATTAAATTATGTCGTTACAGTCATAAAAACAAAATGCTGGGGGGTACAGTTAAAGTACAGAAAAACTAGAAATAAGCTTGGACAGCTAATGTGACAGTCTAAAGTGTGTTCAGCTTGTTAGCCTTTAGCTTATCAACGTCACCAAGCTAACACTTAAGTTACCTGTTTCGTGAAGATGCATGGATGGATTTTGGTGTGTGACTGGACCTTAAGAGATTGAAGCTGATACTTTTAAAAGATAAATGCTTATAGGTTGTTTGTAGCCTTAATATTGCTAGGATAGTGAATTTTTTTTCTACAGTGTGTCTGCTAGAGTCAGTTGCAACCCCAAACAGTAACTAATAATAATGATCTCAGTTTAATTTAGCTACAAGAGTTTTTTTTTGTGTGGTGAGTTTTGCTGCCACAGAAGAAATAACAAGTGGAAAGCATCAGTGGACTTTTTTACGGTAGAAATGGGCCGGGCAGAACCGTTTGCAAACCACCATCACCATGCTAGAAAGTGGTAAGTCTAAAACACTCAAAAGCTAACGTTGCCAATCAGAGAAAATTGTAACCGGACAGTATATCCACACACATCTAACAGAGGTGTTTGTTTGCCACCAAAATCATTATGCCATTATTAATAGTGAGGCTTAACGTTAGCTAAAGAGCTTTGATATGTGTAAACCAATAACAACAACTAGCTGGAGAACCGGACAAATTCAATTTTAAATGTGTTTGACATCTTGATGTCCAACTCTACTTACAATGGGAGGAGTAGCTAAAGATGCTTTTTTAACATACAGTAGCCTACATAAGCTACTGCTCTTTGCTAGATGTTGCCTAGCAATGGAGTTGGCATGAATTCTAGATACAGGAACTATGGCTGTGTTCCCAATCACTACCCTAAAAAGTCCCACAAAAAGTATTTTTCACAAAAGACATTTTGGCATGTCACAGTAGGAAAGCCACAGGTGTAAATAATACAATTTTTGATGGCTAAATTAAATTTTACAGCTTCAGTTTCAGGGTCCTGGTATTGTGAATGCTGGCTTACTGTCACACTGTCATGGCTTACTGGGACACTTGAACACAACGGAACCATCAGTAATGTTATCAGTAACACTTGTGCCTTTTCCTCTGTGTCACTGTTGAGTGTCTAATATATAGGGAGTAGTGAATGAGTGAACAAGTGAGTGATTTCAGACACAACTTATATTTAATGAAATTTAGAACATAAAAGCAGGTTCAAAACTTGTTATATAAGTAAATGTATGACTGACATTTTTTATATGATTTCATCTGGCATTTTGTTGGTAAGTGGCTTTGCCAATAAAAGGTGGTTCATTGACTACTGTCTGTTTTACAACACGTTAATTCCCATAAATAAAACCTCCCATTGCTTTCAAAAATGGATTTATAGAATAGAAATAGAATTTATATTTCTAGCATCAACTAACATTAAACAACATTCTCTCTAACATGGCATGATAAGTCTAGTTTGTCCTTAAGTTTAGTTTTGCCTCTTTACTGTAACTACTGTAGATGTGTAGGCAGACAGTAACTCCAGCACAACTTGAGATGTTAAAGTGTTGTTTGCATCAAGTGTGTCTTCACCACCCACAAACTGTATTGTTCCTAAAGATTTAGAGATGTACTGGAAAAAGGGGGGGTTGGCTCTGGATTCAAGCAGCTGCCTGTTGGTCAGGAGTCAGGTTAGGGTCTGCTTCCTCTCACATCCGGACAATAGGAACAGAGCAGCAGGCAGCATTGTCCTCCTCAGCCTGTGAGTGTGCCACACGGCTGTCATATTTCATATGTAGTGTGAAGGGCCTGATTGTTATATAACGTACCGTAAATACTAAGGGTCTTTGACTCTGTTTTTATAATTTTTTGACCTTGATAAACTCTTGCTTTTTATGCTATCTTAAGTTAAGATGACACCCTCTGTGGATCTGTTGGTTCTGAAAGCAAACTGGTGAGGGTCCAGGCTGGCTGGGATGTTGTTCTTTGTGTGCTATAGAACCAGTTTCTCAAAGTACTTCATCATAATAGGGGTTAGAGCCACAGGGCGGTAGTCATTTAGACTAGATACTATAGACTTTTTAGGTACAGGGACGATGGTGGCTGTCTTGAATCAGGTGGGAACAATCTCCTGTGACAGTGATATGTTAAAAATGTCAGTAATAACATCAACTAGCTGATTGGCACATGTTCTTAGTACACGGCCAGGGATGTTATCAGGCACAGCAGCTTTACTCATATTCCCTCTCAGCGGGATTCTTCTCATATCCACTGTGGATACTGACAGTGGCCGGTCTTCTGGAGGCGGAGTAGACTTTACAGCTGACTCTTTGTTGGGGAGATCAAAACGAGCAAAAAATGTGTTTAGCTCATCTGGTAATGTGGCCTCACACATGATGAGGGCGCTCCTGCTTTTGAAGCCTGTGATGTTTTTGATCGCCTGCCACATGTCTTTGGTGTTGTTGGTGTTGAGGTCTCTCTCTAGTCTCTCCTGGGGAATATTCCATCAACGCAGCTAATGAAATCTGTGCTTAATTGAAAAAGCCCAGTTTGAATTAATGTCGACTTTGACTTAAGGCTCAAGCGTTCCACTAACACAATTTAGCCGTGTTTAGTCAACATTAACTCAAGCCAGGCTTGAACAATCTAGCATTGATCACACACACGGTAGGGCAGATAATATGGTCGACATGATATCTTAACAATAAAAATTCCACATCTGAGGAACAATGTCCATCCACTTTAACTGCATTTGAGCACCAATCATCATTGATGTAAACACAGAGACCGCCTCCTCTCTTCTTACTGGACGGAGTCTTGTGTTCTGTCAGCACGGAACAAGTTCTGCCCGTCGAGTGCGATGGCTTCATCCGGGATGTTGTGATGCAGCCAGGTCTCAGTAAAGATGACGGCACAGCAGTCTCTGATTTCCCGCTGTTGAGTTAGCCTGAGTCTTATCTCATCCATTTTACTTTCCCGGACATTAGCCAGGAGTAGACTGGGTAGTGGAATAGCCTTAGGTATGCAGCATTTACAGAATATTATAAAAAAATAAATTCAACAGTTCTGAAATACACTGCAAAAGTGTGTGGATGAAGAAGGTAGTAGCTGGACTCTCAAAACTTTTATTCACAAATTTTTCAAACAGCTTTTGATACAAAAGTAGCTAAAATCCTGTATGCTATTTACAGACTAATATGACAGCCAAACATTCAGCATACAAGCAATGATTCTTCAAACAAGTTAAGCTGAAGAGATACAAGGTTTTCAAGGCCATACATTTCCATTTGTTAAACGGGAGCGTTCAAGGCCAGTGAAGATAATATTTGCTAAATTGTTGTTGTCGTCTAGAGTCAAAGTGAATGTCCCTGGAAATATCAGGTCAGGTTTTGATAACACACTTGAAACCACTTGCCGTAATTGTAAAAGTAATTTGATGGGTTGCCAGATCAACGTTTCTGTGTGTGATTATGAGGAAGTGGAATGGGGTCAGTTGTCTTGGTCTGCAGTTTGGAAATGTGGTGTACTGTACAACTGACCAACACAAAGTCCATAGTGAAAATGCGCTTTATTTCACTGAGTAGAAAGGACTGCAGTTTCTTTACCTCAATATAATTTTTTCTGACCTCCCTTGATGCACCCCTTCAAGTAGGTATAGAGAGAATAACACTGGTTGGCCTTGCAAGTACAAAGTCATGCAGAAAGCGTTTCTCCAAGTTGTGAATTTTTTTTTTACTTTTAGCCTTCTGTTTCACTGTTATGTTGTATAAGGATATCTTATACATAGAATATTCACCTCCTGATAAATATACCAATGATATATTGTCTATATGCCAAAAAAAGTTGTGGTAAAGCAAGTGCAAGGTTTAGCAATTTATGTTCAAGGATTAAACTGTAATGAGAAAAATACTATATATAGAGAAATTAGGAACTCACAGACATGTGTTCTTGTGGAAACAGTAAGACTTCCTGTATCAGTGACTGGCCTTCATAATAAAAGTGTGTGAATTTTATTAGTTTTTTGAATGCTGTAATTTGGTGTGTAATCATCCTCTCTACTAAATGAAAGCAAAGATTAATATTTGGTGTCAGAAAAGTAGCGAAAATACTACATGCGTCTTTATTAAAGATAAGATGCTGTAATGAGAATTGGCCAGTCAGAGCTGTTTGAATTAGACATTGTACAATTCCTCTGAATGCACAAAAATATATTATTGTCTTTTGTTTCTTTGCTTCCTAATAAATATAAAATCCCAAATAGATCTGTGCACGTGGATTTACACATCATTATTTTTTTCTGCTATGTGACTCTATGCGTCTCTACCAAGCGGCAACCTCCGGCGCTGAAAAATGAAGCCAACAAGAAGTACCAAAAAACTGCAGTTCAGCGAATGGCCACTTGAAGCAGACGAGTCAATCCCTATAGACCCTCATGTTAAAATGGTCAACTTTACAGCAGAAATAAACATTAGCCTGGTACAAAAAACAGTTTTGGTCTCTACAGCAAATTTCCCCGTTCATGACAACTGTACGGGTGTGAATTTTTATATAACACGTCCGTTTAAATATATTAAGGCTTAAGTTATGCAAAATTAAGGGTGGGCCGCTTTGAGTGAGTGGGTGCCGTCACAGGTGGCGTGCTGCTTGGTGGTTTCAGCAACCAGGCTTCATTCGGCCCGCCTCAGCTCCATCTCTTTGCCCATTTTTGGATTAGCCGGAGTTAGGGACTGCCAAGATGGCGACAGCCGGAGCCACCCACATTGAGCTTCACAACAGGTCTTCAAAAACCTATGGGTGACGTCACGGAGACTACATCCATGTTTTATACAGTCTATGGTCTCTACCCATATCTTTCTGTCTTTTGGTTTGTTGATAGAGTCAATTGATGGGGACTGATCATTTGCATAAAATTATCGGGGGGTTACATATTTCCTTGTCTCCTCTAATATTTAAAGCATTTTTTAATAACACCGCTCCTGGCGTATTCCTAAATACAGTCACAGTCAAAATGATGATAGAAAAAATGTAGCATAACACAAACATATTTTGTCACAAGCTTATAAAGAGAGTGAGAGAGTGAAAAACTGGCAAAGGTTACTACTAAAGTGAAAAGTTACTGTTAAAACAGTTTAATTTTGTGCTCATTGCACTGTTGGCAAATACTGAAATAAACGTTACTCAGATAAAATCCCTGTGCAGTTGTAAATATGAAGTAGACTTTGTTCTGTGTCAATTCTGCATCTGGACTTGAATTTAAAAAAGAAGCAGTTTCTCCAAAGATTGAGTGCAATTTACAAATGAATTTCCTTCACGCTCGACTGCTTTATAAAAGAATTTGTCCTGACTCAGATTGAACACAGTTGAATGATCCTATCCATATTCCCGACTTCTTTACAAGACAATGTTTTCCATTTTGTCAAACACAGAAGTCTAAAATCTCCATGTTCTCAGGTGCAACAAGTGTTACTGATTGGGCCTTTTTTTTGCCACCAACCTCTTGTTAGGTTACCGACTGGAACAAAATGACACTGGAAAGAACTCATGCTCTTTCAAGGATAAAGGGGATCCTATTGAGGTGACAATGCTTTACACTGCTGCTTTTCACAACGGCACAAAATAAAATGATTAGTATTGCTTTTATATAATGTTTTTCAACTGTACTTAAGTAGAAGTTATTGCTGAATAATCATGGAAAGAAAACTGATCAATATTGTATAATCAAAACCTGTTATGGCAAATGCATCTAGTCCACTTGGAATATAATGGAGATTCCTCCCGGTAGATCACATCTAAACAATCTGAAATATCTGCCATTATATTCTCTTTGCACCTCTTGTAAGTATGGCTGCAACTAACAGTTAGGCTATTCTCATTGACGATAAATCTGTTGATTGTTTTTTTGATTAATTGATTAATCATTTAGTTTAAAAATTGTTATATACTAGTGAAAAAATGGCATCAAAAGTTCAGAAAGCCCATGGTATTGTCTTCAAATGGCTTGTTTTGTCCAACCAACAATCGAAACCCCAAAGATATAGATTGAGAATCCTCACATATGACCTCATACACCTGCCATTCGCACTTCCAAAATTACTAAATGATATGATGTTAAAAACTGCATTGATACATCTTGGCATGATGTGTTCTAACCTTTGGTGCGATTGATTTATGTAAAGCTAAAGGTGAAGCCATTAGTTTCTGGTATGAGATCCCTCTGTGAGGCTGATTCTGAATTTATAAAATTTCAAGGAGCTCCGATAATTTAATTTGGAGTGCCCTTTTATAGGTTAGGTCACCTGCAGCGCGCCCTGCAAATTGAATAAAGAACAGTAATAGAAAACAGGATGTCAGGTGGCCTCCCTGCTTATAAAATCATTAACAACAGTGTGTCTTTTCTCATAAAGCAGCCCATTTATTCTGAGGAGGAAATGTTATGAAAGTGTAGGGAGAAACTCAATTTATTTTTCATTAGGAATTAACTCAAGAGAATCTCTGAGAGGGTTAATAGCTGTATGTGTACATCAGCAGTGTGAACTAATGGGTTTGAGAAAAGCCTGTTCAAAAGACTGCTGTAATTTCTTTAAATAATGCTTTCACTTTGTTTGCCTCTTAAGTAAGTTGCGGTCCCCGTGTGTAGTATTAATGATCCTGTATTAGTTAGAGCATATGAAATACTTTATTAATAATGGCTTTATTGTTCACATAGCTATATAATTTCATTCTGATTCTGATTTTCTTGTAATTTCTGTCTACATATTCATCTTCATTGTAAAGAGGAGGCATAAGAGACAGAAAAAGACTGCAGCCCTTACACTGGTCTCATGCTGATGGCATTGTTTGGGTCATATCAGAATAATGCAGCATCTAGGTCAAATCCTCTCCGTCCTTAAAAGACTTCCACAGAGCTCCTGGTGCTCCCAGCATGACTCAGGCCATGTACCGCAGGAGGTAGAAAACCCTGCCTAATCCCTTCAGTGCTTTTACAAATATCTATATTTCCTCGCTGAGGAGATCTGAAGATTACTGCTACAGCCCATGTGTCTGTGAACAATGAGTTATTATTGCACCCACATGGTGGTTTTTCATAGGCTCAGTAATCTGTTTTATGGCTCAAGCAGCTTTTCTGCCATGGATCTTGGGAATACAGTACAGTACATGTTACAGCAGCTGCAAGACTCAAAGTGTTTCTTGTTCTTGTTTTTGGCCAATATTACCTGTTTGCCCAAACACTGTGAGCAACATTTTCTTTTTAGTTTTGAGTATTTTATTCAATACCTTTTAAATTAAATATTAAAACAATGGGAATAGTATTTTGCCAAAATTATGACTTTTTACAAGCTATTGCGAGCTGGAAGTTGACACTGAGCGAGAACAGCCTGCTTTCAGCCATGTGATCCTGCTTTGAACAATTTTGGACCCTCAGGCAAGACATTTGGTTTGTATGGAAAGCAGACCACTCGTTGCCTGGTATTGTTGAATTTCTTTGCCACATTGCCAGTGTTTGGTGGAATCCCCAAACTGTAGCCAAATACTAACAAATACTGGATTTTTGTGGCCGATAATGATATCAATCATTGAGAGTTTTTAATGATATATGGAATATATGCAATTTCTTGTTGCTCATTTGCCGACACATGTGGATATATCTGAGATCAGCTAAAATTGGGGCGGCTAAATTGTTGGTCAGGCTTTACTCCAAATGATGAACGAAATAAATTTAAAAAAAAACCTGCTGTAATTGTGGATTGACAAACGTGTGTTGATTAGACAGTGATGCAAAATTACACAGGACTTCAGCTTATATGATCAATATACAGTAAAGATCCATGTATATGTCAATGCAAAGAAACTACAGCCGCAATGATTAGTCGATTAATCAGTCAACAGAAAATGAATTGGCAACTATTTTGGCTCAATTAGGTAAACATCCCTATATTTTATATATATATATATATATATATATATATATATATATATATATATATATATATATATATATATTTAAAAATCTTAACAATACAAACTTTTCTATTCCAATCTGTGATCTCTTAGCTCTCAATAGCTATTTTCATTTAGTCTCCAGTCCTCTCCTATGGCCTATAAATGGCATTTGAATAAGGCGTGACCAGCCTTTTCGCTCTGTTGTCAATGCAGTAAAAGCTAAACTTACAACATGTCTTCTTTGGAATGTAGCTAAAAAACTATTTACGAACCAATATGTGTTTAAAGACCGACTGACTGAAAGAAAAAGTGTTTCCTGGTTCAATAACAATGCTCTAAAGATAGTAAATGAGTCAATTTCAGGATTTATAATTAAACAGAAATTTTAATTGATTTTCAAATGTTAATCACTTCAGGCTAGTAGTATTAAAACATTGTAAAACACATTTTAAAGCCATTCAGTTAATTGTGGAGTAACATTAAAACATACAGTTGATTGTGAGGAGAAATCAGTCATAACATCTTGTTTTGATTTGCTTAGAACTTCTATTCCTGTGTGCACTGACGTGATAGTGAGCAGCTGTAACAAAAGAGTTTCCCCTCCGGTATCAATAAAGTATTTCTGATTCTGATTCTGATTCTTGAAGCTCATGTATCATTAGCCTATAACTTAAGCAAAATAAACAAGAAAGATGTCAACATTTCTGCAATTTCTACTTTCTCTTAGGCTAAACGTAGGCCTATGCTCTTTGAGGTGATTGTATATAATATATACTATCACATATATAACATATGGTATTTAAATATGGGTATTAATTATCTGAATTATGGAGCTGATTCATCAGGTGAGGTCAAAATTAGGGAGGAAAATGGTTTAAAGGTCAAAAGGGAGAAAATCCCCATTAAAACACAGGCAAGTGGGCTTAAAGGGAACATCAGTGAATTTATGGTTAAAACACAGATTATTTTATTTTACACACATGACATTAAAAAAACAACTATGTGAAATACATCTATACTGTATATGGTGCCCTAACATAACATATATAAATTGATCACGCAGAGTTAATAGTTATTAGTTATACTCATTTGCATCCACCCCAGACTGTATGATGGTAAAAATGTTAATCAAAAAAAGATAAACACATACACATACACATTTGTTGTCTATTTAACATTTTAATAATATAAACTGCATAGAAAAATGTAAACTATACATGCTTATCATGCTTTATGTTATTGCAATGAACCATACTATGCAGCATGTGGTCTGTTTGCTGGCATGCTAAAATTTTATTTCATATTTTCGTTTTAAAAGAAACAATATTTCTAATTCAAGTAAGATTCTAACATATGTCTTATTCAAAACACTAATCGCTTAAATTTTGATAAACAAATGAGTATTTATCAAATATGCAAAAAAAGTTTTTTGCAACTTCTTCTGGGAAGAACAGGCACATGTCACACGTGCTTCGATAAGTCAATATCAACAAATTAGATTGGCTTACAATGAAAAGTGTCATTTATTTAACAAGCAGCTTCATTGGAAGAAACATCACACAGCAAATAATTATGATTTTAAAAAAAAACTTTTTATTTGACTCAGAAGTTGCAAGTGGGCTTATATAGTACATGGGCTTAATAGGGATGTTTACCCTAATTGTTTAATCATATTTCAAGCAAAGCAAGCAGATTTGTTGGGTCTGGCTTCTCAAATGTGAGGATTTGATGCTTTTCTTTGTCGTATATGGTAGTCAATTGAATGTCTTTGGGTTTCGGAGTGATGGTAAAATAAAACAAGAAAATTTTTTAGAAAAAAATTATGAATTGAATGATCAAATTAATAATAAATAATTGTTAATTGCAGCTGTAAAGGAAACCCCGGAGTTACGAGGTTTATACCCGAATGCAGTGATTTGGCAGTGCAATCTCGACCACTTACTTTATTTCCTCTGTTAGCACATCCAAACTGAAGAGCTCATACATTATGCCTGGTTTTATTTCCCCTGTCTCTGGAGATTTGAAAAAAAGAAAACTGCATAAAATAGAAAGATGTTTTACACACTGTCATCTGCATACATCATGAGTATTGAGTGCAATTGAACCCACTATTCCCCTGAGTTTATGTATGTGTTCATTAGTGTAATCTGCAATGTAATGTATGATTATAATGCAAGATTGAACACTGAGTATACACATATGGCTTATTTATGCAGGTTGTGTATTAATCAGTATAGTGCCTCTCTGGTGTGATTCATTAGGGGCTGGGCGTTTGAAGTGTTTCTTTACCAGCAGAGGATGCTCATGGCATTACAGCCAACTCTGGAGAAGAAGAGCATCTTTTCCTTTTTTCCCTGGAAGTTCACCCACCAGGGAGGCTCTGCTAATAAGTTCCCTGGGCTAAACCCAACCTGTTTTGAGCCTCATTCCCTGCAATATAGAGAACTAAAGATGCATTTGCTCGGCTACAGTTGTACAAAATATTCTTCTGCATAGTTTTGGACTTTAAAAATTGAGTATTTGCATCATTAAATATAAAAAAGAATGTATGAAGCAAAAACAGAGCTCAATATTGCCTCTTGCGGTCTCTGTGTTCACTTTCCTCACCACTTCACAGTGAATACTGAATACGGTTTAAATAAATTGCCTCAGTGAGGACTGGACAGGCCATATTTTCCCAGCTTAAATCTGAAATGAGAGGCAATTAAAAATTTTAATATCACCATTATTCTATGGTGACTCTTCATTTCACACGGTTTGGGCACTTTGGTTAAAGCAGGCTATTGAAAGTCCCACAGGCTTTTGTTTTTCTTTGTGTCTGAAAAGGGGACTTGTCTTTGCTTTGACCTCTCAGAGGAGTGCTTTGTGTGCTCACTTTACTATGTGTTTTTTTTCCTTTTTCAGCTGTGTTTCAGGGACTGTCCAGGAACCCAATCTGCCCTGCTGACACAGAAGAGGGCTTTTACAGGCTTCTGTGATTTCTTGGGGGGAATCACAATCTGAAGTGTCCACTACGGCCACTGAAAAGCTGCTGACAGCTGTCATTAATGTGATTTATTTTCTGCTGAGAGAAAAAATGGACACTTAACCACCGATTTCAGTCAAATATAATCGGAATGATATTACTTTCCAAGATTAGAGTCCTCTCCACCTCTCTTCTTGATAATATTGCAAGAAATAAATACATTTAGAAAAAAAATGCATCAAAATGATGCTTTAACAATTAAATTAGAGTAAAAAATTAGTTGATTGACAGAAAGTGAATCAGCAACAATTTTGATAATCAGTTAATGTAAATATTTGCTGGGTTCTTAATCTTCTATGATTGTAAACTGGGTACTTTTGGGTTTTGGACTGTTGGGCTCTGGGAAAATGTGATGGACATTTTTCACTATTTTCTGACATTATAAAGACCAAATTAAATCACTAATCAAGAAAATAATTGGCATATTAATCGATAATGAAAATAATCATTAGTTGCAGCCCTAGTTAAAAAAGAAATGCACAAGGTCCCATTCTCCAATCACCATCTTAATTTCTTCATTCTAATTCTTAATCTTTATTTCTGAATTCACAGTAAACGTGTTTTTCTTTCCTCTGGCATTGTAAAGCCTTTGTCAATCAGGAGCTTGCTTTGCTCTCTTTTTCCTCCTCAGTAAATTTGTGTGAGAGTGATGCCTATTGACACACATTTGGACAGGGCAGAGCCTCTTCTATGGATGGAAGGTGTCCTCATGCTTGTTAAGTTATCACCTCCAACAGATCAAAGACAGTTGGCACATTATTTATGCATTGCTGAAAGGTGAGGTATTCAGTTGAAGTCGGGCAGCAAAGCATAGCTACTCCTTATTCTGAAGTAATGACTTCCTCTTGATTGAGCGCTCCCAGTCAAATACAGAGACTCTGCTTTGTGTCCTTTCACTTTGTTCTGTGTAAAAGGCCATTATATGAGACATGAGACCTTGAGAAAAGGTATCCATAAACAGTATTGTGTATTCTTTTTGAAAAAAAATGCCACAATGAACTATTTTCAAAGAATAACATCATTAAATTTCAAGCATCTTGTCAGACCAAAAAACTTTGCTCTATTCTGTGACTATTCTCACAGAAAATAATCTTCAAAGTTATCACCATATTTCCAAATTGTTGAGGAGGAGTGGACTTTTGGAATATATATTATAGCCAAAATGTCAAACACTTGCAGAAATAATTCTCCCATATTGTATCTATTTCCAACACTTCAGACGAAATGAATAGTGACACAAATACACAGGCCTAACTTTGAGGTTGCGGCCCCCAGACTGTGATGATCCTAAAAAAAACAACATTGTTTTGTAGAGACAACACAATGAGCCTGAGGCTACTCTTTTGCTTTCTAAGGCAACAACCTTGGTCCTTACATTTCAACAGCTTTCAATGACAAATGGGAGATATACAGTATGTATTGTGTGCCTTAATTTATTGATTATCTTTACATTATAAGCTCTTAAAGTTATGGCTAATGCTCATGTCAGATTTGACTCATGTACTGCAGGAATTAAGAGTATATGTGGTCTTGCTTACTGTTTTGTTTATCTCAGCAGTTCGTACTGATAATGGACCAACATTAAAGGATCTATGCCACTTTAAACAAATGTTACTGACGACCAGTGGAAGCAGATTTAAGCAACTTGCTCACTAAGGACTATTTTCACTCAAAGGTCATCCAGGATAAGTGGAGAGAAGGAGGTACACCTCGTCACATTTTGAAGGACTAAGTGTTCTGCACTGAAATAGACCATTGGGAGACTCAAATGACTCAAAAGGCTATATCAGCGAGCACTTGTGGTCGACGTTATTTATTTATTAATTTGAGGCCTGTCTACTGACACATCTGAGTGGTCTAATTGCTGCGAATTGACACCGGTTACGGTCCATAATGGGAGCTTGGGAGTCTTTCCTAACCGCGGTTCATTCAGCCGCCCCTCGCTGCAACTTAACTGCCCTTAAAATGTCTGATTGCAACACGGGAGCTGTGGGGCGAGACAGGATTATCAGTCTTTGTTGTGTGACTGTGTCTATTATCCTGACCTCTATTCACAGTGGGCCCTTAGGAGTGTCGCTTCCAGCCACACAGCAAACTACCCCATCCCCGACAAACAACAAGTGAACCAGAGATCTCCCCCTGTCCCAATGCACTAGACACTTACAGCTCCAGCACTGGGCAAAGCACTCCTCTGCAGGTAAGGCTATCAAATCCCTATTGATTTAATAAAGATAAATTGGAGGCACTTCCTTTCAATGTTATTGCAGCAGACGCGATTGATTGTTTGTGTTGACTGGTGAAATTGTCACCAAGCTGGGTGACTGCTGTTAGTTTAGGAAGTTCATTACTAGTGAGGAGCTGCTGGCAGAGTCTTTAATAGGCAAATAAAATGCAGCCAGGATCTTTGGGCTGCTCTTATTGTGCTGTGTTGTTAAACGTGACAGTGTAAGAACTGTGTAAGCTCTGTAGCGGTGTCTCTGTGTGTGTGTGTGTGTGTGTGCGTGCATGTGATTTTGGTAGAGGGATGGGCACATTTACATCACAATATTTTTTGCAAAAACGGCCAAAAAAGGTTAGCATGTGTGTCTTTTGTATTGTTTTTCCCCTCTGGTATCTATATAACTTATATTATGTTTCTTAATCTAATTAACTAAGACAATATTTGTCAGGTAATATATAATTTTATTATTACATTTCCAGAGCAAATACTTTTAACGTTGTAATTACAATGCCTCAATTTTAAAATAATTCCCCCGTAAAAAACATAAATTTAGAAAATGCATGTGTAATCATTAGATATTTTTAAAGCAAACCTGTATTTGTAGAATAGTAGAATGGTGATCAACATTTCATTTGACATCTGAGGATAGGGTTTGATACTGACAGCAAAAATATAATAATGTTGATAGAGTACCTCAGTTGGAGGGGAAATTTATCTATGAAAAACCAGCATCAGGAAATTAAACTTGTCATCTCTTTTATAATTTCAGAAAATAAGTATTTTGTGTGGTCACCTTGTAGTAACATTTAATATAGTTATTTTCCTTGATGAAAATTGATTGCTATGGAGAAAAAGTTCCAAAGCCTTTTCTCTTTGTGCTGCTGACATACGGTAAGAATAGTGATGAAAAATGCCAGAGGACACAAATAAGGGTCTTCGTCACTGCTCCCAGAGGTTTGTGGATTGAGATCTGGCACAACACAGCACACAGCTTTGGAAACCAGTTCCATAAATACATACCCATTAAAGCACAACTGATTAATTCATCATGTTTATTTTCATGGTGGATGCCATGTAGCCTATATATAAACTCTCTGTAATCATAAAGATGTCAAAGCGCCAAAAGTTTTGAGGGCTTCTGTGGCATATTTTCAGTATTAGATTTGACCTAAAACCTAAATACACACATGATGAATGAAGGATGAAGAGAGACAATGGATTTTTTTCCCTTCTTTTGCTTTTAGTATCGCATCAGTCGATTGAAATGTCTATGCTGTCATGGCAGGTTAAAAAGAGGAAAGGGCAGTGAAGTTAACATTATCATTCATTAAGCCTTTTATAAAACCAAATATTGCAGTGCTTTGGTTTCCCTGAGCCTATTCTTTCAGAAAAACAGTACGAGCATATTCTTCTCATTTCTGTCTTTAGAAATTTCAACCACAGCAAGTGTGAATTCAATTTATTTCTGTTTGCCCTGATTCACCACAAATTGCTTAATGGTTTGAAATTCACTCCTGACAGCACCATTAGAGACTTGTACAGAGATAATTTCCAGTGAGGGCCATTAGAGATGTTTTGTACTTTGTGCATTTTTTTTATTTTTTTGCTGAATAGTATTGAAATGGGGTCATCCAACGAATGTGCTCTGTTGTACAAAAGTGAAAAAGAAAATATAAACCAATTTAAACCAGAATACAAATTACGGAAACCACAGATTTTAGAACAAAATGGCAATGATTTGGCCCGCTGTGGTTCCAGGAAAAAACTCTTTAAACTCACTTGGTAGATTGTTATTGCTGAAGTTATCTGAAACTTGTCCCACTGTCAAACAAAGCTGGTCTACAGACTGCGGAGCCTCATTTATCCTCCCTCAGCCCACTACATCAGATGGGGATGATTGCAGTCTTGAAATCAATGAAACCACAAACCTCCCTGATAATATTCCCTCTTGGGGTGCAGTGACAGATACAGTTGGGTCACTATTTATCCATCCACTGGAGTCTGTGAGCTGTACTCAATGATTTGATGCCTAAATTGGCATAATTACCAAAGCTGTTTAAAAGTGTATGAGCAGTACAGACATCATTTATTGAGAAAGAAGCATTTTATGATATGGAAAGAATTCATCAATCAATGTTTTAATGATGGAATCATAGATAATCCAATAAACATTAATGATGAGTTAGTACGTTTTGATGTTTGTATTTTTTGTTCTTTAGTGTTTAGAGGAAACACTCAGGAACACTTGGACATGATGACACTTTTGTTCTTTGGATTTGGATTGGATTTGTGAGATCATGCCCCCCAGAGAAACATCCACGGATCTCTAAATGGGCCGATTTGACAATATAAAAGTCTCTCAAGCCCTCCGATCAATCATTGCTTTCCACTGCATTATTCCCCAAACAATAAAAAGACAATATCAGATTAATATATAGTCTGTTCTTGGCTAGAATTTATCCTTGTGGGGCAGGCAACATCTCCTTGTCTGAAGTCACCAAGCAGTAAGAAGGATTTGGTTGACAGAGCACAGCGGGCCCAGAGATGTCTCTGCATTTGAGGTCACTGGTGGATAGCAAAGTTATCTAAAGCCCCAGTTTGTGTTGATTTTCTTCCCCATCCCACAGTGAGTGTCAGAGATTAGTGGTGCATCCATCCTCCGTGACCTCTAGGAGCTAAAGAGATACTGCGTTGCCATCTTGTGACGTGTCAAACAATGCAAGGCCAAGACTGCCATTTCAATGCGATGCTATGCCACTGGATGGCCCTTTTCTTAAATACTTTAGAATGGTGGCCTTGCATATCATTTCAGCCAGTATGCATTATGCACCATCATGGGCACCTTCCACCCATCCCCTGAATTGGCTTTTAGGGACTGCAAGGTTGTTCTGCAGAGGCATGTACTGTAGTGGCATCACTAAGAGTAGGCATGTACTCAAGTTATGTGGGAATTTGCAGTTTGCAGACCTCTTGGGTGATCACAGGATAGTCTGAGGAGACTATTTCTGACACTTCAGTCCTTTTAGATATTGTGACAGGAATATTTTGTTGTGATCTACCAATTTGGTAATCCGTCTATATCTTTCTTTCTACAGCTAAATTTTCTGTGTCACAACAATTTCCCTTTTTAATTTCACCTCACATCTCTACTGTCATTTTTACCCAATCTTTTGTCAAAGCTTGCAAAAAAAAAGCCACTTACTTGCCTCTTACTGACTTACTTGCTATCGCTTACTTATCTGAAACTGTTTGCCCTAACATAAATGACAATTCTAATCATACAGAATGTGGGTATTGTGTAAAAATCATTCATTTGGGTCTTGCTTTTTTTTTTTGTATAATTAGTTATTTGATAAAGGCCCATAGTCTGATGATTAATTGACAGACCTTCACACATGATGAATAAACTGTTATTAGATTTACAGACCTGAGATTCCAGCAACTCTGATTTTGACTGACAAGCTAGTGGTGGAAATAGACTAAACTAATAGAAGTAGTGTCAAAATGTCAAATGGACAACTCTGAGAACATCAACAAAATGTCTGTATTGAGTCTCTCTAAGGCCTCAGTATTCCCTGACCCAAACCACAGAACTCAATACAACCAGAAAACTGGCATAAAAACCTCAGTCAGATATCTTACATTCCCATTTCTGGGGCTGTCAGGCCTTCTCCTGGTTCTGGCATTGTGTGATGTATAAATTGTTCCCCTAAGGAAGTGGAGTTACTCAGAACAACATAGATTCCATCCACTATGTTAGACGTGAGCATGTCAGGCTGTACCAAAAGGCATATTTTACAGTATCTTCTGAAAAGATCTGCTGAGATGTATCGAGGTGGGTATTGGCATGGTTAAAGCATTACCTCAGAATAACAAATTGTCTATTCTGAATATCAACAGTGATAGTAAAACCCTCGAAAGTGACACACTTTCAGTGATAAATATGAAATCACAATCATTTAGTCTACTTTGAGAGAATGACTGTAAAAGTACACTGTTAGCACAGTTCTCTGATTTTGACATATACAGTATAGCGTGTATAGTATTATGTATTATTATTGCTTTGGCCAGTACATATATGGCCCAAAGTAAAACTCATAAAACCATCTCAGTAGGGACATGCGGAGCCTACTGAAGGGGCAAGTGCTTCAATAAAAAACAGGAAATCCCCTCACCTCCAGCGTTTTTGGAGGTTTTCCATATTTTAAACAACAGTGTACATTTGAATAGATGGTTACTTTTATTCTCTGTATGCATCTGATTAGCTTTTCTTTCTCTTTATCTAGATCTGAATAATGAAATGTAGGATTCTGTTCCAAAATGTCTGTATCTGTTTTGGCAAATAAGAAAAAGAAAACTCATTACCTCAGGTCAACTCATGCAATGAGTTCCAACTTTCTTCCGTAAGTAATCTACTGTATTTAGATTGATTTTGTTTAAAACAGAGCAGTGTCATTACTAAAGGAGAGATCCACCATTGTTTTGTAAAATAATTGATTGCACAGCATTATATTGTTTCAAAGAGTAATTGTCAACGTATGACTTTGGATGACAAACAATTCAGTTTAAGGTGAACTCAAGGTTATAAGGAGTTTTGTAAACAAGATATTGAGTTTTAGACCTTTCTACTGTACATACACATTTCCTCACTGCTTGTGGGTGCTGTGTGCTAAGCAGAAATAATCATTTGGCAGGTACAAAGAAATGTGGACCATGATATGCTGCACTATGCTAGGCAGCAAATGTGTTTGAATTCACCTGGCTAATAGTGTGAGACATGGCCCTTCAGGTCATCAATTATTATAAATTAATGATTTTTAAAACTGCAATTACACTGTGGCTCATGAATTATTTAGGAAGCACGAGCACGGACTAGAGGGACATTGTCCACTCCATGCCAATGTTTTCAAGCAGAGTGGTTTTATTTTTTCAATATATGGGCATTCAAGCACACAGAGAGAACACATACCATACAGGACTGATTCTTCGAAAAATCTAACTCATTGGGTTCATTAGATGTATTCGAACAATTGCCAAAAGGTTTTAATGGAAATCTATGAATAAATGTAAACGAATATTGCCTGTGCTTATGTTGGCACTCCATGTTAACCACTTTTACCAGTCAGGACACTCAGCTGCTAGATGCTTGCTTTACATTTAAAGTTTATTTGTTTGGGTTGTCTAGTTAATTTCAATGCAAATGACACAAAGGTTTCATGTATATATTCACAACAAAACAGATTATGAATCTCACTGGCATGGAGCTGCATTTGTGTGTTAGTTTGTAGTGATTACAACGGTGGGAAAAGAAGCCAACTCATCTGTTCTGACTGATTCATATACATATTGTAACCTGATATTCTGTAAGTTAAGAAAATATGTCACTCTTACAGTGCTGCTGGGCTTTGTTTATCTGAATCTTTGCTGGAAGATGTGGAAGAAAGGACAGGCTTGAGAGCTTGCTATACCTAGAGTAGAAACTCAGGGTAAAGTAAAATAGGAGTTGCTTTTCATTATTCCTCTGCTCTTGACTGGCAAAAAGCTTGGTGTGATGGGTCATGTTTATTGTAAAGTTGTCAGCAGGTCCATACAGCCAGAATGGACTGGTGAAAAAAACCATATAATTTGAGTTGTCAGCCCCTTTCCATGTTGCAACATAGAGAAGAAGCTGTCCATCAAGTGCTGCAGCTTTTAAATGGCCCTTTTCAAGTGATACTAGCCGCTCGGGCACTCGCATTCCAGTTTCATGCATAGTGCTTTCATTACATTACAATTTTAAGAGCACTTTGAGGGCTGTTTAAGTAGTGTTTAAAAGGAAACTATTCGTATTACTCTTAACTGAGTGGAACAGGCGGTCAGGACCTGAGTCACACTACCAATGATATGGCCTTGCCTCAATAAGGGTTTTAACAATATAGCTGGCAGTCAGGAGTTAATGATGAGTATTGGATGGAATGACATTATCTGCTTAGTGTTCATCTCGAAGAGCGCTGCCACATAATGTGCTACCTGGGCCCAAGGCAGAATCTGTGTTCGTACCTAGATAGGACCCCAGCTGTGTGTTCCACTGAGATAGCAAACCACAAAAGTAGCCATGACCAAAATGCTGATAATGGAATCAGTGACATTTGATGTGTTAGTTTAATCCCCCACTTTGAGACTCCTTCGCTTTATTTATCAATTCATTTTGTGGATTTGCTCCACCTTGGCTGAGAGGGGTTTGGATTTGTGTCTGCGGGAGGACTTTCAGTTGATTGATATGTTATTCATATTAAACATGTCCTGATTCAATGTTTATTACTTTTCTGGCTTCAATGGAAGGGACGGACGGTTATTCTTAATTTATGGGGAACTTCACGTAATAAAGAACCTATTTTAAGCCGAGACCCCGTTTTCAGGTCCCAAAATTGTCATGACCAACTCTCTCAGTCAGAAAGGTTGCCATGTGATTTTTTTAGTTAATTAATTTATTTGACAGGGACAATGCTCAATAATCAACAGAAAAAGAAAAGGAAACTGTAAACGAGCCAAAGTTAGTATAGTACACAACCACCAATTGAGTATGACATATTTTCTTTTTTCAAGAGCATCGAGGAGCTCAAATTAGACACTTCAAAGCTTTTTGTTTTATTTGTTCTATAAAAGAATATTTATACTGTCACAAAATTTAATTCTTAGGAATCTCTTCATCTACTTCATCTTGTGGTGTGCCAAGCTCAAGGTTAAGAAACTCAGCACTAAACCAAGGATTGCTAACTGAGACTAACCAGTAGCAATGGTGACCAGTTAGCTAGCTCACTTTGTGAACATGAAGAGAAGGAATTCAAAATGTCCTATTATTATTAGTGATTTTGCAGTATCACAGCTTACCAGCTGGCATTAAGAAGTCAATTTGGAGATTTTTTTTTTTTACATTTGTCCTAAAAGCCAGACATAGACCAGCCATACTGTAACTTATAGTAGCATCATTTTATTAATGTAAAATAACTCCATTAAAAAAAATGTACAACTACATTACAACCAAATCCCTCACTAATGAGAAAAGCAGCTGCAACAAGGAAATAGAAGCTGTTGAATATGAAAAATCGATGAATAAGCTATATGCAGGAGCCCAAATATCATAGGCTGCTGTGTATGGACTTATTTGAGCTGCATGAGATTACTATACTATTACTATGCTTTCTTCCTTGAATTGACTTCAGAGCAGACTGTTTTCAGATACCTCTCCAAGTTCTACCACATGCCATGATTAATTCAGCTGTAATGTATGTTAATGTATGGTAATCTTTGTCACTGATATGCTAATGAACACCTAACTCCCACAATCCAACTTGTCCGTGGTGGCAAAACACACTCGTTGAAGGAGGTGCCATGTTGAAATTCTGAGGAAGGATCGTATGTACAAATTGTATTTATACAGTAGGCCTGTGCTGCTTTGTGAGTTGTTTTTGGCAAACATGTGGCTTGCCTTTAATATTGTCTTAGCATTTCTACAAAATTCTAAAATTGAAACACATCAAGCCTATAATAATACAAATTATATTAATGGAAAATAAGTTAGTGTCAGATTCATGTAGTCTTTTTTCTTTGTTTGGTTTCATTAAAGTGTATCATACAGTAAGCAAAATGGCAGGGTTTTTTTGCCTTTTTTAATAGTATGCTGATGTTCCCAGTGTCAGAGAGAACATTTGTTTTGGACTACTGTAAAAGGCTAAATAGAGAGTACATTTAAATATGGTATTTAAAATGTGAGCTGCCGCGGTGTTGTTTTTCAAGTGTATAACATCCCCAAGCAATATGATCTCTATATTAACAGTAGATGGCACCAAGTCATCGTCATGCAAAGGGTGAGATTTAACTCAACTATTATTTTGAATCCAGTTCGACCATGAATAACTGGGTTATTAGGGAAAAGATATCTGCCCTCCAAATCCACGGGATGGAATAATTGTCCTGTATTTTTGTATTTTCAAATTCTACATTTAGAAATGACGACATGAAATACCAGTGCAGTTTAGCTCATTTGAAAAAAAAAATACCCCAAACTGTCTGTAATCAGATCAGTCTGATACAGTTTGGGAGCAACCGTGCTGATATTGTTATTATGCATGTGACATTTATTGGAGCTGAAAGCTCATCGTTTGTCTTGCTGCATTTCTTGAGTGTGAGATGCTCACTCGAAGGGTTGCAGAGGTGTTTACAACTACACCAAAATACAATCACTGTAAAATATGTTGCAGCACCAACTAGAAGAAATGTCAGGGACAGAGTGAAGGTTTGTGTTTGTTGGAGATAACTCTTTTGAACCTTGACCTGAAGCTTCTTGGCCGCTGTTTTACGCTGTACTTTAAGAGGCCTGAATGCCTTGATGGTATCTGGTTGACATTCTTCAGCTGTGATGCATGCTGTAAGAGAAAAAAAAGCAACAGAATGACACATTTCTTCAACACACTTATTATTTGTTGTCCTCTTACCTTGGAGTTCATGGTGAAGTTACCTTGTCTGGATGAGGACACCTGCATCCATGTAAAAATGACTTTGGAATTAATAATTTTCAGGCCAACACTCGAGTGAATATTTTATGATTCTATTCCACTCTATTTGTCTTGGTTTGTGACAATCAAGCCATTGGAAAACAGTTATCAATTATTCACATTTGCTCAACAGGCTCATCAAAATTCATCAGAATGATCAAATGACGAGACACCTAGTAATACAGGAAAAAAGCTGTTAAACATTTTTGTTTTCATAATTAAGTTTTTGAAGACAATGTGAAAACATAAGAATTAATGAGGACAAGGTACAAAATGTTTCATAATGATATTGTTGGATCAGAGGTACAATGAGTGAGGAAGAAATATGAGTGTTCAAGGTGAAGATTGGACTCATGTCTAGTTAACTTTCTTGCATATCCAGTACATTATACAATTATAATTTTCTTGGTCTTTTTTACATCTGACATACATCATTTTTTACATTGTGGTGGTGATCATTTATTTTATTTATTTGTTGTTAACTCTTTTAATTGGTTCTTAATCATAATTTCTTGTAGTAATAGCTAATCTATTTAAATCCTACTTTTTTATTTTTACAATTCCGAAGAAGTAAATAATTATACTCTACAGGACTAGGTGCAGTTGAACATTTCTTTGGCAGCATCAAATATTACCAGGGCAAGTTTTGTGACATGTCATTTTCTAATATCAATGCAGAGGCTTCATTTGATAACAAAAGCTGTTTGCAAAATGGTTAAATGACAATTTAATGTAACTTCATTTTCTGTATTAAGATTTATATTCTTTATTGCAGCTTTGTGTGGTGCAATTTTTCTTCTCTTTCATTTCTCTTCATCAACTTTTTTTTTTGGCAAACTATTAATGATCAGGAAAACTGAGCTTACATGCACATCGTACCCATAAACACACTCTGGCTTTGCTTTGCTTAGTCAATGTTGTAAAAGATAATGACATGCTGAAAATAAATTACCCCACTCATAATCATGCCTAATCTGCCATTGCAGCCCTTCTTGTGACAAACATTAATCACGTATGAATCCAGTGGGATATTTTATTTGTAATGCCTCAGGATAGGTAAGTGAGTGCAGACACTTCAGCCAGATTTGAGTTGCAGCAACTATAATACAATGACCACTAATTGCTAATTATGAAATTCTCTGATGGGCAGAAGCACAGTGGGTTCATTCCATTATTGTTTATTCCTCATTACGTTGAGCTTTGTGCTAATGATTCCATTTTATTCACCACACATACACTGAAGAGTTAACCTACTGTCATGTGCAATATATATACTGTGCTAGATATAGTCATTGCACATAGGTCAAGACTGCACCAAAACAAAGCTTTAAAAGGATTGTTTTCAACTATGCCATTTCATAGTCTTAATTGAATTTAAACGATTGTTTGCTTAGAGGGCCATAAAGTCCCTCAACAAAATGTCTCTAGAATGGAGCCATAACATCAAGTGAAGTCTTTAAAACAGTCAAGGAAACATAACAACAAATCTCTGAACAGCTCAACTGTAAAAACTAATTGTTATTGTTTGTGGAAAACTCTTCCACAAAGCAATTCGGCTTGGAATCAAGACAAGATCTAAGCCAATATGTGGAATGTAATTTTACAGCTTAGATGTGTTCCTGCAATTCCCAAATGGTCACCCTCCGGATAGACTAAAGATTGCGCCACAGCAGGGCCACTAATGACTCTAATAGTTTTGGCATTGTGAAAATACTGCTCAGCAACCAGCACTGATCATACTATCTGAGCTTTTGAACATGCAGCGCAGACAATTACTGCATATCGATGCCTTAATACATAGAGTTTCACAGTAGGTTCCTGCCACATGTTGTTTCCAGGAGGCTCGGAGGCAGCTAATACAGCAGATCACCCTTGCAGGGCCACTCTTCAGCACTTCTGCTGCCAGACACTATCATCACTAATGACTCCTAAACCTGTCATCAATTTCCATCAGACCATCTGCCCTTTACATATTACAGGTTAATGAAAAAGTCATTAACTCTATTTAGCTATACAGAAGCATGAGTCAATAACATCAATGTGGGAGGGAGCTACATCTCATTCAGTTCCTCCTTGAAGACAACGTGAGTCTCCCTGAATTTGTACTTTTGTTAAAAATAATTTCTGCGTGAGAAATTATGTTGGTAACACAACTGAAGACAACCTTGAGGTATCCATGAGTATATATGCAGTAAATATGATGGAAATTCAGTAATTGTGCTTTATAAAAGCAATAATTCTGCTACCTTGAACCTGCTAATGTGTCTCAAATTTACTTTGTTACAACATTGTGTAGTTACATAAGGACGATTGCAGTTCTGATGTTCTGGAACAAGTGATTTCTTTGCAAGCATATGAGCTTCAGCTCATTTATTAAAGTAGGACACCTCTGCACAGCCTGCCGCTCTGCTCTGCAGTGTTATTGTACAGTACAAGAAGCGTGACGTGACAAGAATAGCAATTTGTTCAAGGAGGCATTTTGCTCTATGATTGACAGTAATGTCTTATTAGGTATATTGCTTCATGCTTGTGTATGCTGTTTGTAGGGCATCTACCAAGTTTTTAAGGGAAACTCCTTCAGGTCAGGTTTTGTCTTTGTTCTTGTGTTAATAGAGGAGCCACTCACTAATATAGACTCACCAACTTGTGGACCACTGTACAAGACATGTCCATTGACACTTATCAAGATTAAATCTTTAGCATTTCTCTATAGCATTAAATACTCATGACTAACTAAGCATCAATCAAAGTTAAAATTCAGAAAAAAAACATCCTTAGTTATTATTTATCAATAGTTTAACACTCAAAATTTCAGCCAATCTGCTTCATCAGGACTGCATGGATGTGGTTTCATCAGCTTTGACTGACAGTGACCAAACAACCCCACAACTGTCATCAGATTCTGATTCATATAGTGCCAAATCCTGATTGGTGCATGAAAGTATGTGACATCAACTATTTCCAAAGGATCCCCGCCCACTTCGAACCAGTGAGAGAGAAAAAAGAAATACAGAAATCTCTCATATGAACCAAAACTGTTCTAGCTTTGGCAAATAATGCTGTGTTCGCATCACTTATAGTAGGAAGCAGACTGAGAAAATAGGTTTTCAGGGCATTTAAAGGTTGGAATGAGTAGGCATAGTGGTGAAGATGCTTGTTTGCCCATTCAATTCACCACTCAGTTCAGTCCTATAGCTTTATAACCTCTGCCCTGCTTTAAGTCTGCTCAAAGCTGGACCAATGATATGTTTTTTAGGTCTGGATTTGGATTAAATTGTGACCAAATTCAATTATAAAGTGAATTTCTTTCTTTGTGAAGAACATTGGATGACCAAAGCTACAGTACATGTAAAGCCCTTCCAACAACCCATGGGATTGTCTCAATCAGTTTAGCTCCACCTGACCTCTTTATTGCATTCAAATGACTAGGGAGTAAAGCTAATTCAAATACTGGAGAGTTCATGTTTGTTTCACCCTTGGCTATTGAGTGGGCCTTAAATTATACAGCCTCAATACTACTCTCCACTGTAGTGTAGTCACGGTAGGGTCAGAAGGCTCCTTTTGCAGCATCTGCACTCCAGCCTATAAGTATTAATAAGTATACTACACCTGTGTTCTCACATATCATTTCACATGTTTGTGCATTGTAATAACCCTATGGCATTGAAAAGCAGGTGCAGTGATTAACAGGATGCTTTCTGACCAGATATCTTGCATTTTTATAGTTGGAGAAGTGCTCTAAGTACTCTGAATGTTTTTAGATTACTTTATTATTGAGAGTAAAATAATCTCTATTATTATCTCTATAAGTATCTGATTTTGTCTGAACCTGACTGAAAGTTGCTAACATTTATTTCATTAGGCATTTACAACACAGTGAGATATAGTATCTCATATTATCCATCTATCCATCATTCATTTTTTATGTAATTGCTTCTGGGTAAAGAATGAAAAAGACCAGAATTCAATTGCAGTTTGATTTTTAAGGTTTTCATCATTTGTGTTATCAAGAGGAGTCATTTTTGTATCAAGTTTGCAATGGCTATAATTTGATTGAATCCCTGCCACCAGCTCAACTATTATATTCCACAACACCTCTGTTCTTAGATACTTCTTCATTTCTGACATTCTAATTATCTTTGCATCAATCATTAAAATCTATTAACATTTCATGTGTTTTTTATGGATTATCTTATGCTGAAGTTCTAGTCTTAACACTGAAAGATTTTTTTCTGACAGAATAAAAATTTTATTGCTCATTATATTTGATTCTGTGCGTCACTATATCATGCAACATCCAAATGGACTCATATACATTTCCTCTTAATCGTGACTATAGCAGTATCTGGTGTTTTATGATATGCTGCTTTAATTAAAATTAAGGTGTTTTTCTTCTTTTATCCAACTTAGAGGATAGAAAGTAACATTGTAACACTGCATTTTATGAATATGAGCCATGCTGTGAATTAACAATTGTATTGCATTGTGTATTTCTCTTTGAGACGTGGGTCACCAGTATTTTTAAGTACTTTTTTATGGTCTGATTTAGCATATACGCAATATTAAATGTGAAGGCACTGCCCAATAGAGCCAGTATGATACACTGAATACCTCATTGTTTAGTTAATTTCAGACAGGTATCTGTATTTCTGCACTTTTTCTGTTGCTACTTACATGACCAAATCCCAATCATGAATCAGTTCTAAGCAGTTTAAAACCTTTATACTTTGTAATAAATTAAGGCTGTTATAGGGCTAAGGTTATTTCATTTAATCTGCCATTTGTTTTCTTGTTAAATTGTTTGGTCTATAAAATGTCCATGGTGAAGTTTTCACATGTGTATTCAACCAGCAGTCCAAAACCCAAAGATATTCAATTCACAATGATATAAAAGAGAGAAAAGCAGAATATCCTCACATTTGAGAAGCTGAAACCGGAGAATGTTTCAATCAATTATCAGTTTGTTTTCTATTGATCAACTAATCAATTAATTAACTAATCATTGCAGCTCAAGAGTAAATATATTTAACCAGTGCAGTCCCTTTGTTGATAAGTATATGCATTTGTGACACCATGTGCATTCACCATTCCATAATTTAATACTTACAGATTGACTAGTTTTATTTCACTTCCATTCACTCCAGGGTTTACCAGACACATTGATGCTATTGTATGACAAAGTAATTTTTCTCCTTATTCCTTCTGAAGCTGTCACTCTTTGGGTTACTTTCCAGAGAAACCCCATGGTAAGATTCATTACAGCCAGGAAGCGGATCAGTGCTGAATAACTAGCTCATGGTGGCTTTTAAAGGCCTCCAACCTCCGCAACAACAGGAACCTGAAACTCTATACCCTATCCATTAAGTGCATAACTTAGAATGGACAACACCTCCACTGAATGAACTTGATAGGATTATATTTGTCAGCAGGGGATCAGTGTCAGAGGTTAGACTTGGGTCTAATTTCCAGTATCGCATAGATTTGGAGAGATTTTTCTTGAAAAACTTACACAAAGTCAGAGATTAGAGGTAAATTAGCCAACTGTGTGCTATTGTGGCTCCTCTAAAGGGGAGGTTACAATTTGAAAAATGTGAACTGCAAATCATGTAATGTTATACCAAAAGATCTGTTGTTGGTAAGTCTAGTATGGTTTGATTGGAGCTCACCTGCTGCTTTTTCGACATGATACCATTGGTGGAATGTACACTTACTCAAGTACTGCACATACGTACAATATTGAGGGTACTCAAGTGTTTCCCTTTTGTGCTACATTATACTTCCACTCCACAACATTTAAGAGGGAAATATTGTACTTTGTACTTAACCACATTTATTTGAGAGCTATAGTTACTTAGCACATTGAGATTACACTTATAAAACATGATCACCTTGTAAAATATGATACGTTATTATTGATTAAGCTACCAAACACTTTGATAAGACAACATTAAAATGCAGGTTATAAAAAACAATAATATATATATATATATAACGCTGGCAGGGGCCATTCTTCATAATGAGTACTTTTGATAAATTTTCTGTTAATACTTACGCACTTTTATTTAAGTAATATTTTGAATGCAGGACTTTTACTTGTAGTTTTTACTGTGGTATTGCTACTTTAACTTAATGTATCAGAATATTTCTTCCACCACTTCATGATACCGCAGTTTCATTTAGAGGAGATAATACATTCACATGCTATGATTTAGGTTGACAAGATTTTATTTTTCTTGAAAATGGTTCTTTGATTAAATGTGAGCTAATTAGGCGTCCTATTGTTTTTGTACTAATTATTCTTTCTTCTTTCTTATATTTCTCCGCTAATAGTATTCGTGCAGCAAAAACCGTAAGACCAAAAGTCACCAAAATTTGGCAGGTGGGTTGCACATTCCACCCACTACTGTGGCACATAAAATGACACTCATTGACCTCAAGGTGGCGCTGTAACAATCAAGTTTACATTTCGCAATTATCTCAAACGGAGAGTCACGAGTCAAAATTCTTTCATCATGTTAATCTCTCAGGTCAAGTGTTTCTGAAAGTAAATTTATATACCTAATATATAACAGAGCATCAGCACATTGTGATGACCACGCTGAATTACTTTAAAGAAAATCAAGAGTTTTACTTCTTGTCAATTAAATAAGAAACAAATGCTCGCAATCTGCTAGGACCCTGATCGTTGCCGCTTGCGGCTTTATTTTAGAATTTTAGCATTTCCATGGTGTTTTATTTCTGCAACACATAACTTTTAATTATCAAAATAATTTTACTGTAGAAAAACAACCATTTTATAATTGGGACAGCCAGCATTTACTTCGGGATGGTTCAAGTTGTATTTTGGAACGGTTTGGGTCGGTGGGGAAACAAGTTAAGTTAGAAACCTGGTCCTTCAGCTGAAAAAGAGCAGATTACTAACTGTTTCTTTTCACAGATACAAATACATTCAAACAGTTCTGAAATTAATTTAAACTAAAAAAAAAGAATGAGAATGAAAGAAGGTCCTTGGGAAAATAATACACTGTTTTTATACTCATGTAATGAAAAAAAACAGCTCTGTGCCAGTCAAAGAGATTGATTTCCATGTTCACAGGGGGGTCAGCTTTCATATCCAAGATGCTGAGATGCGATTTTAATTATGACTGCTTCAGTGCCACCCTACTGAGATGATGTTTTTGGTTGCTGTCTCAGACATTTGAAATTGCTTAAACAACAAAATGAACAGACAGACAGACAGACAGACAGACAGACATTCAAGAGAGTAGAGTAAAACCAATTTCTTAATTAGTTACCTTTCAATTGTAACTTCTGGTAATAAGTGCTTGCATAGTATCCAGAGTTTACAAAAGTTCTTATGTCACTGTAGAGCAATTGTAGTGTTTATGGGAATAATGAAAGGGCAGTGGTATTCTTAGTTTCCTCCTTTGTTTTGCAACAGAGACCTCTCTCAATGCTACTATGAAGACATCCAATTAAAATCAGAAAATATGGCCTTTGAGCTGGAGGTTACTGCTCCCAATGGTGTTCTACAAACAATGATTTCATGGACAAATGTCTGTCGATGGAAATAAATATACTTCTCAGTGTTAGGCAAATTCAGTGGCTTTGTGTGTGTGTGACTCCAAATAATGGTATGCCTGATTGCAACAATTGTATTTTCCTCTGTAGTGTGGATGCAGTTTGTTATGGTAGCAACATAATACTTCGATGAAGCGCCAGTTCACAGTTGCAGGTGGGAATATGTCAGTGTTGTGGTGCAATAGAGATTAATTGATAAAGCATTTTATACTGGAGAGTAGTGAAACTGTTCAATGGCCTATGAGGATAAATGTAAAAATCCACAACTACCCGAGTGTATTGCAATGCGGTCTATGATGAACTTTCTTCTTGTATGTGTGTATAATTAATCACCTCAAATTAAATTCATGGTGATGAAGTCATTCTGAGATTGATCATTTTCTAAAAGTGAGGTCACTGTGGTCACTGTAAATCAGAGGAGATGTCACAAACATCTCAGTCATAATGGTTATGGTTAAATATAACGGGTGTTTGTTCCAACAGTAAACTGACCGACATTTGGTCTGCGAATGCTTTACACCTTGTATGAATTAGTTCAGCTTTGCCTTCATGCCTGTAATTACTGCCCCCATCTGAATGGGTTTAGCAGGCTAGTGTGAAGGAGTCCCAGTGGGGCCCAGCGTGGGTCCTTTCAGCCTTGTATATTCCAGCCGTGCCATTTCAAAAAAATGTATTACCGCCTCGCAGCTCTGGTAAATGTCATGCCATTCTCTCCTGTGTGGGAGGAATTGCAGCCATGGCGGTGGTCAAAGAACCCCAGCCCTCAAACCAACAGGAGGCTGGGCATTTTGAGAAATGGGAATAGATGAGCAAACAATACATCTTGTTAATTTTTTTTCCTTTACTTTTTTGAAAATTGAAGAGAGAGAAATTACAATAAAGTGGAATAGATGTAAATGAATGTGCTCAATTTGTGCACAGCAGAAAGGCAGGATAATACTCATACAATGTGAAATTTTCATGTGGCCATTTTTACTGTACTGTACATCAACCCTGTCTCCTAGAAATGACATGACATATTACTAATTTGTTTGGACGTTTTTACTGCCTGGATTATGTTCACTGACAACATTTTTTGCAAGTGCTATGTTACTGTACCGCAGTGAAGTTGTATGGAGATAGTTGGTGTACAGGACTCTGATACCAGAGTTCATATCCAGAGTCCTGCATGCAGTTATTTTAGGTGTAGGCTGCTAACACTGGGTAAGGTTAGGGATAGATTGTGGTTTTCCAATGATGCAGAAAAAACTCTTATGTTTTTGGGCTTTTTATGTCTTTACTGGATAGTGAAGCTGAAGACAGACAGGAAAGAGGGAGAGAGAAAGGGGATGACATGCAGCAAAGGGCCGCGGGCTGGAATCGAACCTGGGCCTCTGCGGTAAGGACTCAGCCTTAGTACATGGTGCGCATGCTTTACCAGTAGAGCATTTCCAACACCTGCTTTTTGGAAAAAGACCAGATCCAGAAGATACTTGAAGATACAAAACAGTTTCAGATTATTCTTGTCAGGAAAGGTTCCCTGAGATACTATTAGTGCAAGGAGAAGATAATCGGCATCCACAAAGCCTTTTATCTCGTAAAAGTTAAACATTCAAAATACATTAGCAGAACGTAAACCCCACATTTGTTTGTGTAGTTTATCTTTCAGTCGCATACTAATACTCTCCCGTCAGACTCTTGAAAGCGGTCAGAATAATTTTCTCCGTTAGCATCTCCATTAGTCTTTTTTTCCTTTTGAGCTCCTCATCATCTGTAACACGGGCATTCTTGGCAGCTTGACAGATGATTCGGTCCCTTTTCTGTGTCTGCAGTAAAGATGTCAGAAAACGATTTCTGCTTTTTTTTCACTAGTCAGGAATTTATTTCCCCCAAAACACGGTGCATGAGTAAGAAACTCCTGTAGGTTACACTTGGCTAACTAAACACGTGGTTAGCTAACTAAACACTAACTCTAATAGCCACACTATAAACAGACTTAAAAAGCTAGTCTAGCAATATTAAAGGTCCAGTGTATAGGAT
Source organism: Siniperca chuatsi (assembly GCF_020085105.1). Classification (NCBI taxonomy): domain Eukaryota; kingdom Metazoa; phylum Chordata; class Actinopteri; order Centrarchiformes; family Sinipercidae; genus Siniperca; species Siniperca chuatsi. The sequence continues at coordinate 14,849,962 of NC_058047.1, forward strand.
TTAGTGGCTAGCGTTGAAATTGCAGTTTGCAACCATTTGAATACCGCTCAGATCATCTTCCTGTTAGAAGCGTGTAGGAGAAACTACGGTGGCCGCAAAACTTGCGAAAAACGCTGAAGACCCTATCTTGAGCCAGTTTGTCCATTCTGGGCTGAAGCTAGAAACATGGCAGTGCAACATGGCGACCTCCGTGGAAGGGGACCCACTCCCTCTATAGATAAAAATGGCTCATTCTAAGATAATGAAAACACAACAATTCTTATTTTCAGGTGATTATACACTAATGAAAACAAACTTGTAAATATTATATTCCATTCCTGCCAATAGCTCCTCCTAAATGTTATACACTGGACCTTTAAAGTCTACAAACAACCCATAATGCAACACTCTCTGTAGGAGTTGGTGTTACACTGGTATTCACCCCATTCAAAAAAAATATTAATATTGTGAATATGTAAATACATTGTCCTCAAATATAATACAACCCTCTCTTTTTGTCTTTTATTCAGGCCAGCATGGTATTTGCTGCAAACATATTCTCATATATTTCAGGAGAAAGGGTTCAGGTACATTATACCAGTCAACTATTCATTCTAAACTGAATGACTTCACTGTGACTTCCCTGTGTCTTGTTGCATACTGTGGTTGCTGATGAGTTGATGTTGACTTTCAGAGATAATATATCTATCTCATCTCATTTGACTGTCACTGAACATTGCGTTATGAAGTTGAGTTTTGCTCATTATTAAAGGTGCACCAGCCAAGAGGTATTTAGAGTGGCTTAGCTCTGTGGATGATGTATGTGTTTATGTCATGCCACACTGAGCCTGAGGAATGACTTGGAACCAGAATGAATGAGCTGTTGTGGTGTATTTAAAGACAAAAACCTCCACCAGATTGCCGGAGGTAATTGCAGCTTTTTGACTGCTTCATAATCTCGAAGCACATAAAATCGACATGTTGCAAAACTCGATGGCATAAAGCAATACACAGATAGTTTTTTTTGTCATCCTTGTAAGATTTCAATATTGGTCAAACATCATTAAAAATAAAGCCCAAAGTTTATTTAAAATGTATAGTTATAGTGTGTTACAGTTAGATCAAATGAATCATCTGTATGCCGAGGCAATTAGGCGAGCAAGAAGGTCTCCCATTTGCCAGAGGATTCAAAGTGTGTATTTTAACTCAAAAGTGAGCATTCATCATATCGCAGCTTGGTTTCCTGATCAGCTTAAAGTGTCCCTTAGGTGATTCTTCTTTAAAGACATTAATCATGAATGCTTATTATACATGACTTGCTGATACCAGGTTTCTTCATTTATCTCAGAAAGGAAGACTCCCTTTGTGCGCGGTCAAATGCTTACACCTGATCCCTCTGAACCCCAGCAACACCCCCATCCCGCTCCTCATCCCCCAAATGAGGAGAAACAACTGTGGAATATACTGTAGGTGTGGTGGAAAAATGTTGTTCTTGTGTCATTGTTATGGTAAAACATGAAACTCAATACATTATACAACGTGTTAACAAAACAGAAAACGTAACATTTAAATAACAGCGCTGAGAAAAAAACAAAAAAAAAACACATCATTTTTATATTTTGAAAGAATTTAACATTTACTATAAGCTCAATAATTACTGCAATGTCTTTATATATTAAGAATATACAAATAGTTGGTCTTTTATTAATATTATTGGATATCATTACCAAGTCATAGTAGAACAGCACCATCAACGTTTTACCTGCTACCACTGCACAGAAAGAAACATTTTCTTTTCACTGTGATTACACACGATCACAGGTGGCCTTGTTGGAGGAGAGACTACAGCAACATTTTATGCAACTTTTCTATTGCTGTTTGTGTAACTACCACATTCTACCTATTTTTATTACAAGTAAATCGCTGCCTGAAATGAAAAAAACACATCTCTGGTGATTTTTATAGGAAATATCAACACCTGACTATGAGTGTTTACAATAGTAAATGTCAACCCTTTCTTAGTATCAAGTTAATATTGTGTAATGTAATTCAGGTGTAAAATACATGTAAAGGGATAGTTCAGCTTACTGTGGAAGTTACCATATTTGCAAATTGACCAAGGTACATATGTTGAACAATGACATTAATCTATTTGAATGCAATTCTGTTTCAATGGGAGCAACTTGCAGCTCCTTTCAAAAGAAAGAAAATACATTTTCCAGTCATGACGGATATAACAGTTTGTATTTGTTAGCACAGCATTACAATTTCTAACATCTATCATGTACTTAAAAAACCTAATAATAACAACACTGTAGATTAACACAACTTTTATTCCAAAAAGTGTTAATCTGTCCTGGCTATACTGTGGGCACATGTAGAGGTGGATCACCTGCATTATTACAGTATATAATCTCATTGCTTTATGTTTAGTTAGACCTCTAGTTTGATCCGTCAAACATCCAGAATTTGAGCTACGCTCGTCATTTTAGCATTAAGTCAAAACTGCATGCTGACACATAAAAAACATGCATCTGTGAATTTGTTTTACTTTGGATAAGAAAAAAGGAAAAATAGAGAAATTCCCTAAGGAAAACTATCCCTTCACAAAAAGATGCCATGAAGTACTACTTAATGACCGGGAAGGAAACATGATGTTTCTGATAAACATTCAAATTAGTAGACCTTTCTTCTTTAAATTACAAACTAAATAATCTTGTAGCAGCAATTAAGTATAAAGAGGATTCAAAATTTAATACAATAACCCTGTAACAGATACTACCTTTTGTGAGGCATATAATGTTTAATTTTTGATGAGACAGAGAAGTGTAAGAGATTGTTTTTCAACCTTTGTACCTACTGAAGGTGGACAGAATGACAGAAACTCAGCGCAATGTAATACAATCTAATAACACCCGAATGTGAGTCCTTAAGAACTGCCATAGAGTTAAATCAGTGGCTCTCTGACACAGCAAACTGTACTATTTACTGCAGGGCTATTTTACTTGATTGCATTATTTCATAAGGTGTTCCTTTTTCTCACCTCTGTAATTCCATTATCTTGTGTGATTAATGGGATATTAAAAGTTATTTTATTGCCATCTTATGGCCTTTGAAATGACACTGGTGAAAAGACACTGCTGAAGATCCCAGTCACTCTTTTGCTAGCTTGAATTGACTACACCTCCAAGCCTTAAGACATAGAGCTACCAGGCAAAGAGTGTGACTGTTTCAGAGGCTTGTACACAGGGAGGGTGAAACAAAGGTTATGGAAGCTCTTCAATATTTTACAGGGGAACCCCTCCCTTGCCATAATTAGACAGATTACCTGTTAGCCATGCTTCTGTGTGCAGAAATGTTTTTAAATTGCTCTATCCTCCAGGCAAATGGAAGGGAAAGTCAAAAAGAATTACACGCTGTCCGGGCAACAGTCAATGTGCTATGAATGGCCACAGCCAAAGCAAAAAAAACAAAAAAACAAGACAGAGTAACTTTCTCATGTCAAGTAGTGATAAATTTTTTACTGGTTTGGAGTACAAAAGGTTTGGTTAAAAATTTAAAGGCCTTGTGGCGGACAGTGCCAGTCTCATGTCAAGACAGTTCAATCACTCCTATGCAGGCTGTTTGTGTGCTGTAGCTCCACATGGGCTTCACAAATAGTGTTTATCATCTACATCTACAATACAGAGCCATGCAATGTAATACAATACAATAACAAATGCTGTTGTGTCCATGTGTAAAGTTACATCAGTACCATCAGCTGTCAACTTTCTGTCATAACTGAAACATAACCTACCAAAACAATAAACAGTTGCAAAGTACAAAAGCAGTTCTCTTCAGTTAGGCTGTATATAATATGCTACTTTTGCACAGATTAAGATTTGATTTACTGATATGATTTACAAAATATAGATTTTACATTACTGCTGATCATTTTCAATAACATACTGTAAGGTTTTAGACTTCCTACCTCAATGTCTAAGTTACAGTATGTTGTTGTTGCATGGTAATGCAGTTTCTAGCAGTTTTGAAAACGGTCTTGTGGGTGCATTCAAGAACACTTCAATGTCACAGAAATGAGAGTTGTAAAATTACGTCTCTGAGATTCAAGAACTACATTTACAAACACTGAATGCACAGTCCATCTATTAGACTTAATCACTGTAAGGGATCTACTGGCACCCTCCTTGCGTTTGTGAATGCTCTCTCTTTTGATCATCCATTAAAAATTCAAAAAGCTTGTGACTGAGATGAAATGATGTACGTACATGTATGTTTATGGCAAGAAGGTAAGAGAGAGGAGACTTCACTTTCAAAGCGCATTGAAAACACTGGAATTAGATTGGTATTGTTTAGTTGTTGTTTTTTATTTAGTCAGATATATTAGTTTCCGGTTTTGTGACCAGTATGAATGTGTACTTGACAGCTATCATTTTTAAAGTGAACCTTTTTTTAAAACTAAACTGAGGATTTCACTGGTTTGTCTGACTCTTATAATCAAATTGATTTATTTGGCCGGTATGGAATGGAATCATTATGAGGTTTATGTTCCATAAATGCCATTTAATTTGCTATGTTGTATGAAGTGAAAAGTATTTCTCTCATACAGTGCTGGAGTAATTAATCGCTTCCTACTTTTCCAATATAATCACTTATGCTATATTTAAACCAAGTACAGTCTGTATGATGTTTCCCCTGTGGACAGAAGGACCATCTGTGTTGTCATTTTTTTTTTTTACTGATGACACCAGTGCTTCACTTGCACAATGTTTCTAAACTTGGCCCAGGCTGGATGCAATTGCCTATTGTCTGTTTTCTTTTCACAGGAAAAGTGCAAATTGGGAAACAATTTATTTGCTAACAGTACAACAAACATGAGGAATAGCTTAAAAACACCAATGCTAATTTCCTGAGGTGGCTGGGTCAGAGTTCAGACCTCTTTCCTATTACAAAATTTAGGCAGGATTCAAAAAAATGTTTGTTTTCTTACAGGTCCAGATATGCAAAGCTGATACAGACCTCTTCACATACTCATACCCAGAATCACTGCCAACGGTGCCTCTAAATATTATTATTTTTATTACTACTAAATATTGACTTGAAAGAGCTGAATACTTGCAATTGGTTATTTAGCATTGTACATTTTTTACTTATGTTAGATATTTTTCCACACTTTCAAGGGAACTTCTATGTGTAATCATGTGTACACATGCCCTTCACATTAAATAACTGAGTTTTAATCTATAATGCTGCTGGCTTGCTGCAGTGAGGGTAAATTAACTCTTGCCAATTAGACTTAGTATAGATAAGGCTCAGATATTTAAATCACCAAACAGTGATTTCTGTCATCTTGTATTCATCATGCACTGACACCAGACCCCTGCCTTGGGTGCTTTGATTGAATTTTATGGAGGTCAATTGTAAATGGCAGGAGGGGTTTTAAAAATAAAAGTACGAGTGAAATCCTGATGCAATATTTCATCTTGCAGAGGCCAGATAAAGCCTAATGAAAAACGAACGCATCACTGTATACGGTGCTGCTGGAATGGCAGCTGCACGCCTCCACACTTAGTCCATCAGTATGCAAAGCACTGGACAACAGGTTCCAGAATCACAAGTCTCATGGGACTCCACCACAGAAGGGTTGAGGACATGCAAGTACCTTTCTTACATTTAACTAAACCAGTCCTTTTCTCAGTGCACGGAGATAAGGGGAATTGCGTAAAGAGATGTCAGATCCAAAGAAAGGCAACGAGATATGCAATGTCACAGCCAGGCTGTCAGGAGACTCTGTCTTTTTAATCAAAGGCCCCCAACATAATGTCCACAAGCCTCTGCTTGTTCATTTGCAGTGGTCTGTGCAGAGAGTTGCAAAACTGCTAGCATGCTGAAAACTCTCGCGCTCTCCCTGCTGCGATTCTCTGTAGATCATCTTTGATTGACCCAATTAGGCAGAGTCCACCGGGTGATGCTTGCTGCTTATTAGTGTTTCACATTGGCTTAATCATTGGATGCAGTACGTGAACGAGGTGCAGAGCAACCTGGCTGACGCAGGACTCCTTTCAAGTGCAAATTAAACCAATGGATGGTAACCTGTGGTAACTTCAACAGCTGCTAAGACTACTTATCAAAACCAATACAATTTAGTAGGTCACTGGTAAGGAGAACTATTTAAGAAACCTTAAATAACATAAATTACAATATAGCTATTGCTTGACATTCGTTATATAAATTCTCAAACAAGCAAGCAGGCAAGCCAATCTAATTTTCTCCCCAGTGACAGTTTTAAGTGTGTGTCAGCTAACATTTTTGCGCATTATTTTATAATTCGCAGCATTTGTGACGTTCTTTCAAGACATAATGAAGCAATATTTTATGAGATGAGCTGTAGGGAAGTGGGTTGTGAAAGAAGTGAGCAGCAGAGCATTGTGCTACAGATGCAGGTGAACTCCCTTGTGTGACGGATGGAGGGAAAAAGGTAATTTGTGAAGAGACCTACCTGCCAAGATGATGAAGAGTTCTCCTTTGTTGATTTTCCCAAAAGTGTCTCCCAGTCAGGAGTCATAAGAGAGCAGAGCTTACAGTGACACCTTGACTGGCAGTCAGGGAGAGGTAGTCCATTGTTGAAGCTTTTTGTGTGTTTAAAAGAAAGAATATCATTATGTTTTGATAGGAATTCTCTGTCATTTGCAGAGGTAATTCCTCTTCTCTGTATGAAATTGTTGCTTTCGGGCTTACTGTATGACAGTATTTGTAAATAGATTAAACTTTCCTTAAGGAATGCAATAGGCATTCAGTAACCTAGACAATAGTTCCTTATTTGGAAAAGAAGATGCAAGGTGTTCATGCTGCTTGTTGTTTGAAACGTGAAGAGTGATTGATGTCTTTAACCCAGAGGTTGCAAATATTGTGATGATCATTATATAAACAGTCATTATCATAACCTCTGGAGAATAAAGTTGTGTTTTTGAAAGTTAAATGCTATTATTTTGATTTCAATGTCCAAGGACAAACGTGCATATCCAACTGTGCATGCATAGAATTACAAGAATTATTTCAGCATTTTTATTGCAATACATTTTAAAATTCTATTTTGACCATTTTAACTTTTCATTGTTGTTTCAGTTGGTATCCGCTATTTTGTTTGAGTGTGACTCATAGATAGTTTGGGGCTTTGTCTAAAATACATTTGGATTTTAGATTTTAGCCCCTGCATGTTTGTTTTATTGAATTCAAGGTGTTTACTGAGCTGAGGCATCATTGTCATCGCTCCATTTTTTTTTTTGTTATGTGTTTAACACAACACAGAGGAAAAGAGCAAAGAGACCGTTGATGGTTTTTGTTTCAAACATATCTGTTATGGTGTACCATAGTACTGCTAGTTTTTTAAATCAACCTTTTTTGAAACTCTTGTATATCTATTCAAGCTCCTGTATGTTGCATATGTTCAACGCCGACCTATTTGCTGTTTGTTTCAGAATTTAATCACACTCACACTTAATGAGGTGAATACTTGGAACTAAAATGACAAGATTTCAGTGGCACCAGTGTTGCATATGGCAATAGGTGTTTGTGTACTTAAATATTTCATACAGAGAGAGATGTAGACAGGTGCTGTTTTAACAAACAGCATGCGCCTAAGCACGTCTCTTAAGTGAGGTGCAGTCAGGAACACATCAGGATCCCCATCTGTCATAAAAAGAGATTCCTCACAGATTAAATTAACATCTTGTTGTGAGTGAAGTGATGGTCAGGCATGGTCAGGAATTTCTGATCAGGATGCTATTCACTCCTTGATAAGGTGTCCCATTCAACTACAAGAGCTGTCTGACGCAACAAGAACTGTATTTATACTCTTATGAATGTATTCTCTTAGAAATATATCTTCTTGACATATACGAAATAGAGTAGCAATTGTGGGTTTATGAGCACAACAGTACAAGAAGCTGTGTTGCAATAGATCTGAATTCCTTTCTCACCAATGGCAACTTAGTTTTGTTTCAAACATTTAGCATTGCACAAAGAAGTGCAATATTTTTTGTTTTACTGTAGGTTTCTAGCACCATAAGAAATTAGAATCTATCAAACAAACCAACAATTAAATATTAGGAGTAGGTAAGATTAACATTCCATTCCATTAACACCTTTTTGTTTTATTTTTTATTTTCTGTTGATTAGGTTTAGTTTTTGTTTTACTGCTCTGTTTTCATTGTGAGCTCAGCATGATGAGTGGTAGGCCATGGCTAACTCTCCAGTTCTTCTTATGTTTTTTGCAGACAAATTTGTGTCATTGCTAATGGAAGCTAAAATGCATTGGTTCTGCTGCATCAGTGGATATATACAAACAATTTGACACTAGATTTAGAATTGAAATGTACAAGCTTTCATAGTTTAAATGACTAAACTGTCATGTAGAAACAGTCATTTATTTATATGACAGATCTGTGTATTATTTGCAATATTTCAGGGTTATTCATTGTTAACTTGAAATATCACCAGTGCTAAAAAAACAACAACAACAACACTTGCTCTATTTGGTACACATAATGCCGTCTGTCAGTGGAGTGACGCCCTCTCACAGTTGTCACAAGTGCTCTGTCTCGTGTCTCCCCTCGGACTGCATTAGTGTCAGCATGCGCTCTGCTCTCCTCATTGTGTGTAATCATTGCTTTGTCTCTGGTGCCCTGACACACACCTCACTGCATGCAACTTCCGCAGTCCCACCGGTCCCCCCACCACCAAATCTCTTGCCGTCCCCTGCGCCACTGAGCTGCACTCGCCTCACACCTAAAGGGATTGCTGTCATGTTGAAAAGGCCAGGCTTGCTATGCCTGACAACTTGCGTATTTGTACTCTGCGATGCAAATGTTTCCCCACTGATATTGTTTTGTCACTTAATGGTGACCCCCACTAGTGCGCCATTAAGAGCTTGGCATTCCACAGTCTCACAAAAACGAGGCATTTCTGTAAACTCGTCCCCATAGGACATTTTCAATACTTGTCCTTCTTGTTATCTATGTGCTATTGTATGCTGCACAAACCCATTTTCTGCTTTATTCGTCCCCCGCTGCATGATGTTGCTAGGAACCCATGGGGGGGTGACAAGAGACCTTCACCACTTTCTCACTGAAAACTTTATGCTTTTGTCTACGGTCTTATTTCTGTGTTAAGATGACACCTGGGAATAATCCCGGGGGTTTTACATAAATGGAATTCAAATTAACTGGATTAAATGCCATAATCATAACAGGCATAATAACTATTACAACTTTGGATATGTTTTGATCATGTCCTTCATTTCATTTTCACTTTTTTACACTCAGCTCTGAATAAAGGAACATATTTTGGACTGAAGCTGTAAATGGAATCAGATCTTAGATATTAGCAAAATGTCCTACAAAGGAAAAAAAAATCTCTACTAATTTAAAAAATCCATTTTAAATGGAAGTTGGACTGCTTGTTTATAACCCCAATTATTTCAAATTTGCAAACTTAATATAACTGATGTGACCCAAAAAAACTTTAGCAAAAACTCATATTGCATTTGAAACAATTTACGTTGAATATGAACAGTAATAAATCCTGTGTTCTACTTTCCAATGCAGTGTGCAACATATGAGCCATATGGTGCTATATTTTTTTGCTGCCACATAAGGGACTGGCCTGTCTCCATGGTGCACAAAGTTTACCCTGTTACCTGTCACCACCTCAGATTTGAGAGACTTGTCAGCAATCACTGCCACGAGTCACATGGTTATGAATAAATTCTAGTGGTAACGCTTTGAGCCTTTCACTTGTCTTGGCAAAGCTGTCACGAAACCCTTTCGAATTTTATTTTTGGAAACAACTATTGGCCAAGATTTTGAAAGCTTTCCTTGTAACATTTTTTACATCATTATTGTAATTTAGCTTGCTGTCTGTTGATAGCCAAAGCAAAGATATCATGGTATTGTGACGTTATCAATAAAAACACTCCAAGTGAGGGTTGGCTTGTCCTTTAATGTTAAGAACTAATAATTATGTTACAATGTATTTTCACAATGTAGGTATTTCAAATTGTTTTGCTCACCTTATTTGTGTGCTGATATCAAGTTGGGCGTACGAAGCATGGGTAAGCAAGGCTTTCTTGTCAACTTTTGAAACGTTCACTAAAGGTCAGAAAGATTAATTGAATGTATTCCATTTTTCCATACGAGTGCTCTACAACAGTGAGAGGCCTTGTCTCCATTTTATGCAAAAGTTGAGGATGCGTTGAGGGAAAAAAACAACACTGTCTGTTGAAACCTTGCTGCTTTCAAGGACATGCCATACATAACACATAAATACCTGGGGGGATATGTTTTTTTCCCCCTTAATAGTACATCTTTTACAGTATATAGAATGAAGTGCATCCTGTTTCCTCCCCATTTTAATTATTTCTGAAGACTATGATACTTGCATACTTATGTGGACACAGTTTCTAAATAGGTAGAGGGGAGCAGAGGAGCCATATGGCGTTGTCTGACATGAAGAAATTAGGCCACCAATGCTGTCTGTTCATTGTCATCAACCTGGCCACCTGCTTTGCTTCTGCAGCGGGTAAACTAGTGTAGACCCCCTCCCACTGCCATCTCCCCAGTCCAACTTGTTATATCTTTATAAAACAAGCTTTAACAGAAAACCAAACTATTCAGGGGCAAGTCAAATTTTGATACAAATTAGCTAGAAAGGCCAGTAGAGGTTGTCTGGCTTTACTCCAGCAAGCTCAGTAGATTCGTCTAATATTAAAAGCAAACAGATATGTTTGTTTGCGGCTTGAACGTGATGATACAGATGGTTAGATTGGCCCCTGCCATATCCTCTTAGGTTGTGTCCTTGACGTAGGGATTCTGGGTGGTAGTGCCAAAGCCCACACACTGAGTAGCCTTACTTTTAAAGCAGCGTCCAACAAGCATTTTTTTTTTTATCACCAAAGTCAGTGTAAACAGGGCATTTTTTTCTTTCTCTGAGACACATGCACACATTTCACCCTCCAAGACATTCTCCCTCTCAGGCCACCTTGCTGCTCTTTGATTGCAATGTAATCATTTACTTGAATTTACTGAGTTGTGATATGCCGGTGAGAAAACATATGGTGGGACTAAAGCTCAGACTATCAGTCAGCAGACGGTTACTTAGGTCGCATTACAAGCTGCTGGGTTCCACTCAGAATAGACACATTTAAAGCAGACCTCAATGCCGAGAGAACAACCTCTAGGGACAGACTACACACTCTTCCTGAGGCACTTAATTTTTTTCGGTGTCTGAATTAATTTTTCATCATTGTGCTCTCCTCGGCGAGGCTTCATGGTCTCACTGATCTACAGTGCAGCGAACTGTCATATCCATTTGGCAACAACTCACAGGCTACACCCAGCTGCTATGTTTGTGGCTTTGGTACGATGATACAGATAGTTATTTAGATTGTCCTCAGTCGTATCAGCTTAGTCTGTGTCCTTGACTTTTGGATGCTGGGAAAAAGTGCCAAAGCCCACACAACACCAGGCAGCTTTAGTTTTAAAACTCCTTCCAACTAATTCTTAACTCTTTGCTGCCAGTATTGTATGCAATTACATTTTACTGGTATCAAGTTTTGCTTTGAATGTTTACCAAAAATAAAATAAATAATAATAAAATAAAAATTTTCAGCACATTATCAGTACTATCTATGATTAAATTTACTAATATTCATTTCATCCACCTCATGTGAAATGTCTTGAATGCCTGAATTTACATAATTCTTACCTTCTTTGAATTGCAGAATATAACCAAGGCTTAGTACAGCACAGAGTTGTGTCTTGTGAAAAGAAGTGTAATGTATTATTTCTTTGATCTGCAACAAAGCTCTAAAGAGGCTTGTCAAAAACCTTCGGTCCAGACAGAAGATGGGTATTGGCACATGTTTCAGCCATTGGGTAGAAAGAGTTAAAAAGGTCTCCTCAGTTGATTTGGCCCCATCAACTGTCAACAAGTCTTCTAGGCCTTTGCTTGAACCTTGAATGTGCTGGATTCCAGCCTCATTCTGGTTTTGAAGGGTTTTTACTCACTGCGGCCCCACGGAGCCTGAGGAAGGATTAAAGATTGATGAGAGCTCTCAGAATCAGTTTATTGCTCCAGAGATCCTCGCATGTGTTATGAGTGGGAAGATTGTGTTGCTGTTTTGCCTCATAGAAGTTCATGAGGCTGGCACAGCACTTAAGCGTTTGACAATCAAGGTTGGATTGGGTTTTTTTGTTTGTTTTTTTTTTTTTTTTTTTTTGCACAGCAGATAGCCTTTGGATTGCCAGAGAGCTGTGAGTAGGCAACAGTACAGTATATTCTGATGTGAAATGTGATGAAATGCCTGTGCTATCAGGAAGAGAAGCTTTCATATTTCCACAGACTCATGCATTTTGCCTGACTTCAAAGTTGATAAGGGCTACACTCTCTCACTATTGTAGATAATACCTGGACCATCTTGAATCAATTCTCACTTTTACCCTTTTGCTGCACTACATCTCTCTGAAAAGAACATGAACTGTATCAGTTCAGTTTCAGTGTAGGAATATAATGCATTTCAATACAGCTGGATTCTGAGGTACTTGTGTTTAGACTCAGTGCTGTTTATGAACTCTAACAAGGACAGAAAACTAGTTTAACATTTAGTATGTTTACACCGGAAATATTGCAAAAGCGTTTGGGTTAGGTGCATTGTTGATAAAAGCAAAATGCAAAAGTCCACTGAAGCTTTCGCTCCACAGAAGAGACGAAAGATGTGACAGACTAAAACATCAGACCTGTGTGGAGCGATGAGGAAACTGTAACCTTCCTGAAATTAATACATGAACCAAAAATAATTGCCATAGTTCCATCACGTTTTCCACATTGTTTTCGTTCGTTTGAGGTTTGACTGCATTCTTTTGTCATCTCGTTTCACCTTATTTTTTTGCAAAGGTTTAACGGCACCCACCTGACAGGCGAATTAGTGCCACCAACTCCTAATATTCGCGTAAGAGTAGTGATTGGAAACATGCATTAATTCGTATTTCCTTTTTCCAATTTTCTGGAAATTCTGAAATTTGTGCTACATTTGGATGGAAACTTGACTAATGCATGCCGTGGAATTCTGTTTATAACAGATGAAGTACTCAGTGGTAAACTATTTTAGTTTGCCATTAGTGCAAATTAAATGGACATTCTTCTCAGACCACAGCCACATAAAGTATAGAAACCATTGAATGAAGTTTTTTTTTTTGCACATTTTGTTTTTCCACTGTGGAATTTTTTTTTCTAATTTAAAGGCCTGTTGTTTCTCACTTTGCCTACAATTAAAATGATTTCAGTATCTTAAGCATAAATGTTAATTCTCAAAAAAATCTCAGAACGTCCACTTGCTATCTTTTCCTGGAGCTTTTAACCACATCTCACAGCATTGATCAGCAGATGGAGTTAGCTCAGTTGTCATCATGTAATCGAATCTCATGTAATCTGCAGAAAAGATTGTGGCTGACCCCTCCCACCCCAGACACAAACTGTCACAGACACTCCCCTCCAGCAGTGCGGTCCATCAGGACCAAAACCTCATGCCACAAGTATAGTTTCTTCCCAGCCTGGACCCCCCCCCCCCACACACACACAGACACACACACTCACTACACATCAAGTAAACACACCTGACTCAATGCTTTCTCAAATGCATTTCCATCCTTCCACATATTGAATATTTACACAAAATATTGTCTATCAGTAACTTCAATTTAAATATGTCTGCAAAAACTCTTATCTGTCAAACCTTAATGGATACATTTGAGGCAGACCTGACGTTGTGATAGAAATCTCCATGGGGACAAATAACAGACTGTATTACAACACGTTAATTTTTTGGTGTTGAGTTTAATTTTTCATCCATGTGCTATAGACTCAGCATGGCTCCATGGTTTTACTGATGAACAGTGGAGCAAACTGTCATCTCCATTTGGCAACTACTCACAAGCTACACCCAGCAGCATCCTACGGCATGGGGTATAAGGGGGAAGGGGGGCCTGCTAACAACACAGGGCTTTATTACCTGAGAAATTAATGATCTGAGAGACTAAGATGTAATGGCTGAACCATCTGCAAGAAATCATCCTAGAGAGGACCTATCCCCTTTCCTATCCGTATCTTTCTGTTCAGGCTTAATGCTCCATGAACATAAATCAGTGAGCTAATTCATACTGTTAAGGTGAATACACCACAGTTAGCAAACACAACCTCATGATTGATTACCGGCAATTATAGTTAAGTAGGTTAAGTTAAGTTATGTTTTGAGATTTGTTAATGGTTTTTCCTTGTCATTTATCAATGTGATTACTGACTGAACTTAGAAATGTTTCTTCCAGAAATATATGGATAAATACATGCATGTTTTGTTGATTTTGTTTCTGTTTTTTCCCCACTTGTTGTCATAATACTTTGTGACCTTTTGAAAATATGCAGTATACTGTAGTATGAGTTGATGTCATTACTGGTGCAGGCCTGGTTTCTATGGAATGGTAGAGCTGGGCCATTGATGATTGGCTGACAGGGAGTTGGAAAGAGCCAATAGGATAACTATGCTTTGTGTGTGGAGCGCACGCACACCAATAGTGAGTGAAGAGGCACCCCCTGTTGCACAGTTGTAGAATTTACTCTCCTGGCTCCATATTGAGCCCTGCTGGAGCTGGCTAGTCCACAGTTTTTAGAGATTATAACCTACAGTAACAGACCACAGTGCCTCGAGGCCTCAACAGTATTCTACGTTAACAACAGATTTACTCCATAAACCTTGAGGATCCTGTAGCTGGATTTTGTTTCACTGCTACTGTATGATCATGATCTGTTGTTGTGAGCTCAGAGATGGGAGAAAGGACATGATAAAAATCAGGCATTTGTACCATGGCTGGAAAAAAAAAAAGCTTTGGCCTTTCTCAGTGAAATTTGATAGGATTATGCAGATGATCACACCATGGGAATTGAGCCTGACACCAAACTTTGTCTAACTCTATTAATTGCCAGAAGGGTCCGTTCAATATTTTTCTAATTTGAAGCCTAACTATTTAGTCCTTAGAAGGCCATTTTTGTCCAAGATTAAATAATACTTTATTAATTTGATAAATTCCTGATAAATGATTGCCTATTAACTATTCAAACAAGGTAATAGATCATTTGCTAACTTGTGAGGAGAGGAAATGAAATGGTTTGGTCAGATTTGACTTTCAGTGGCCATAAGTGTTTAATCTTTCTCACCAGCAGTATCTTGATTCTTTTCTCATTGGTTAGATTTCGGAATTTCACATGATAAAAATATCTCCAGCTCCTGCAGAGTTGGCAAAATCGCTTCCACACCCCACAGATTTCTCCCCAGCTGCTAATCATTTCCTCCAGACCATCCACACCTTTTTTTTAGTGAAACCATGTTGTAGCTGCTGTTTATCACATGTCTCCTGAACACATCCTCACCTAGACATCCATGTCCTTTTAATTGAGCTGTTAGCCAGACTACCATTCAGCCTTATATACTGTATACGTCCGCTCAGCTGACAGGGTGCAGAACCAGGAGGTTCCTCATATGAAAAGCTCTGACCTTTCTTTTGTGGTGCAATCAAATGGGGCTGCCTTGGTCCTTGGCTCTGAATAATTAATTCCTCCCCTCAGTAGGAGTGTTTGCTAAACAGTGGGGTCCTCTGCAGTTCACTTTTTCTGCACCACTGCCACTGCACCCTAGGGGAGAGACGAGTGTACGCTTTAGTCAGACTTAAGATGTGCCTTTCAGAGAAAAGAGAGACAGTCAGGAGATATTGGAAAGCCTTTCTTTTCTTTTTTCTCTGCGGAGAAAAGAGAACTGCATATAAAGGAAGGTAGTGAGCAAACTTTCCACAATTCTTTGCTCCTCTTTATGCTATTTACAACAGAGGGGTTATTTGTTGTGAAAATTAGTTCAAAATGGGACTCATCACACTTGCTTTTTTCAAAGATTAAGCTCCTTATCATAGCAGTGTGTGTGTGTGCTGATACAGTAAATTTCTGTGTAATGTCAACTTAGTCGCTAACACATCCATGACAAGAGGTTAATTTTACTTTAGAGTCCTAATGTAATGGTCAGCTCTGGAGTGGATTGGTTTGCAGGACAGTGCTACCCTAAACCATTTGTTACTTTTGCCATCGTGCAAACCAATCCCCTGTGAGGGGGGCCCAATGTAACGCCCCCTACTGCATTTGCCTCGTAACAGTGTCGTCTCCACCCACAGTATACACTCTTTCATCATCCATAGCAGAATAAAATATTGTAGGGAGATGCTCCTGAACCGTCCTCCACTGGCAGTGTGTGTGACAGCTACTTTGATCTCAATGTGAGAGGCTGAAGCTCCAGGAGAAATTATCAATGAGATGGGGAAAGAGAGAGAGACAGGAAAAGAGAGGTGGGAGCAGTGCATGGTGGTGTGGTGTGCTATGTGTGTGTGTGTTGGGGGTGTTAAAAGTGTCCCATCCAATTAGAAAGTGGTATTTATTATTTAGTACCCATGGCTTATGAGCCTGGGAAAAAAAAGTGTCACAACATTTATATAAAAGTTATTATTTGCTATTCAGTGCTCTTAAATTATAAACATACAATATAAGTTGCTTTTGTGGCAACTTAGTTCCAAATGATCATATTCCCTGAACCCTGCAAACAAGCATCTAGCTCAGTGTATGTAAGGGAGCAGTACAGGACTTCATTAAAGGAGTAAAAAAAACCTCTAACTGCTCCACTTCCATGAAAGCTTCATTTAAGCTAAACCCTGTGATGAAGCATTAGCAGTGATCCAGCTCCACACTGGGTCTGCATAAAAGCCAGTGGATTCTGTCACAGGATAGATAATATATAACCTAACCTACTTTTCACTAGCAAATATCAGATGATCAAACATATTTCTACTGAACAACAGTGTATTTGTGTAGTATTTGTCATCTTAGAATGGTGAAATGATGATGCAATCCTTGTTTATTTATTCATAAAGACAGACCACTTTTTGTCTGAGTTGCTCATTTCCACAAATTAAAGTATACTTTTGACAGTGTATTTCAAGCAATGTTGACATACTGATGTTTCTCTTATGAATGAGATATGCACATATTGCATGGCTTCTTGTTAGAACTGTATTAAGAGGAAGAGGACGTGGATAAAATGTAGCATGCAAAAATATATTTATATACTCGTGTGAAAGTTCATTCTCGACCTTGGAAATAGTAAAAAATGAAGCCTCCAGAAAAAGCTGGGAAGTGGACCTTGAGTAAAGATTATTTTGTCAAACTATATTTACAGATATGCACATGCACTGTTAGTAATTGCTGCTTAAACTATGAAGTATGAATGTCTCAAATTTATATTAAAATTAACATAACAAGTCAGGCTCAAACAGTTTCTCCTGCAATGGTAAAAGACTTCAAATTGATTTTGATTGACCTACTTATGGCTCTTAAAAAATGACCTATAAATCTCATAGAGCTATATATCTATAGCTGAGACAGTAGAAAAACAATTTTAAAAGAAACCTCTAAGAACTCTGGAAAAAAAAGAACAAAAACAAAACTGTGAAACATAAAGCAATATACTGCCTTTTATAAAACTAGGGGGAAAACTCTACTTGGCACATCTGCATATGAAAAATTACAGTGTAATGAAGACATATTAGCCCATAGAAATGTTATTACGGGTGCAGGGAGGGGATTGTTTTTCATAGGGAGATCAGAGATGGTGCTGTCCTGAGAGTTGCTTTTAGTCCTGATCTCATCTGTTCGGCATGAAGGGGGAGCTGTGGCTCCTCCTGTCTGACCAAGGTTACAGCTCCGGGGTTCACGGTGTGCCTCGCACATTTTCTCACACTTTTCTGGCTGCGCTGTGCCACATTGATTTAAATGTATCTGTTGAGGGGAAAATAATCAATGCAAATTCCCTGGCAGTGCAGCCAACAAATAAGACATGTCTGATTCATCAAGCGGACATTGCTATAAAGACCACTCTTTCTCCTTTGTCCCATTTCTCTCTCTCTTTCTCTATTTCTCTCTCTCTCTTCTCTCTCACCTCTGGGCACTTCACCCTTTTTTACTCTGTTCACCTTTCTCTGTCTAAAAACTCTTAGCCTGAATTAGTGGAAGGAACTTTATGCCTATACATATACCTATGGAATTACAGAATAGCCATCTAATTAAGGTAGGTGCAAATATACTTATCAGACATTTTAAGTACCTATTGTTTTGTGTTCATATATCTATATATGTTCTAATTTCTTATTTGCTGTTACTTATTACTTAATTTTAAAAAATCAGAACAGCCATTCTCTTAACTTTTTCTCATATGTTATTAATATATATATATATGGTTTTCAATGTATAAGGAAATAATGATGTTCTCAAAAAATGTTAATATCAATTAAAAAAAAATTTCATTGTGTATTTAAGAAAGTTAATTTGAAACATGCCCCTAGTTCTTGACCACATTAAAATGAAAGTAAGTCAACATGTTGAACAGGAAGGAAGTCTCACCTGACACCTAACCTTAACATTTTGTTTTGCTCCAGTTTGAACTTGGTCAGACGGTCTGGCTCCTAACAAGGGCAGTGTGTAGCCTGTGTATGTAAATTCACTACATGTGTGAGAGAAATAAAGGCACGGGCTATTTGGAAATTCCTGTGTGATGAAAGGGAAAGAATATCCCCCAAAAAATGATTAATGTGGTGTTCAGGTACACAGAAGATTGAGTGATCCTGTCATCACACCATATGGTACCAATTTATTCCGGCAAGCATAAGGCAAACTCAGTGGAGGAGCTCTCCCGACTGTGCCTCCACCACTCTTCAAAAAGAGGGGGGAAAAAAAACAAAAAAAACCATATATATATGTGTGTATATATATATATATATATATATATATATATATATATATATATATATATATATATATGTGTGTGTGTGTGTGTGTGTGTGTATATACAGTTCTTATGTATAATTATCAATTTTTCTAATTGTACAGTTAAGTTCGGATTATTTTTTATTTTAAAATGTAATTTATTGTGGAGGTGCAGGTTTAGAGAAAGGCCATAAGTAATTGCTCTAGACATACTGTTAAAATCCACTCCCATTATTACCATTATTATTATTGGCATGTTCCCACATTCTATTTCTTTTTTTTCATGCATGGAAAATTACATTAGCCACTGTGATCCAGGTTAGGTCTGTAAGTGAAGGGTGTGTAGGACTTAGCATACTGCACTCGCAAGTGTCGTGAGCATCGTCTTTCATTTTCCTGCTCCTCCTCCTCATCAAACATCGACGAATCCAATTCAGATGAAAGTTGACTAATAGTTGAGAGAAAAAAATTGCCCTGTTTTTATATTGATGAAGTAATTCCTCAAATCTGGACCAGCAGATGCAGAATAGTGGAAACCTTTTCAACAATGCAGCTTATTATTTTGACAGCAACTCCAGAGGTTTCATTCAGAGTATACAGTCACTTTTTTAAATATAGCCAGGTAGGAGACAGAAATGTAGTTTGGATCTGACAAGCCTGTCGAATCAGGCTGAGGGCTATAATTTGACATGGTTTGTTCATCCTCTAGCACTTAAATAGGGTATTTTCCCAGAAATAGACATTCTGAAATGCTGAGGGCTCTGTGTAACTCACTGACCTAAAAGCAACTCCACAAGAAATATTTTGAGTACAGTATTTCTAACGCAGCAGTGTAAATATTAGAGGTATAATTAATAAATAACCTTGTTGCTAGAGTGTTGTTTTATTACAAAAATGATAAGCAGGATGTTGTAACAGTATGTTTTTATTTGTTTTGTGATGTCCATACTTGAGTTTTTTTGTTAAAATAAAATAGCCTGTGAGATGTGACCACCGCAGTGAGTAAGGTAGTCTTTCACTAGGCAGCCTATGCAGTGCTTGACATTTTGTGACGTTTCTGAGATGCACCGAGTGCAGCTTC
This sequence comes from Siniperca chuatsi, assembly GCF_020085105.1. Classification (NCBI taxonomy): domain Eukaryota; kingdom Metazoa; phylum Chordata; class Actinopteri; order Centrarchiformes; family Sinipercidae; genus Siniperca; species Siniperca chuatsi. The sequence continues at coordinate 14,869,925 of NC_058047.1, forward strand.
TTTGCATCACGTGACTTCGATATCTCCTTCTAATGCTGCTCAAACATGACTTTCAACTGTCTAATCTCCTATCTCGAGTCATAAGCGGAAATGAGTGTTTTTTGAAAATGCAGATGCCATTGGCAGAGAGGAAACAGGTTAGGGAGCTGGACTCCTACCACTTTTCTTTTTCACTACCTTGTTATTTGTCGCCTCACCCCTGCAGGGCATGCTGACAGGAACTGATAAACCTCTTTATGGGCTGAACTGAATTGGCTCCTATTATCCAAGGTGTGGAGCTGCTCAGTGATGGAAATAAAAGACTTTATCCACTGCCCATCTGCCCGCCCGTCACTCTCTGCCCAGTTTTCGGGATTCCATGAAGCTGAGTCCCATTTGTGCTTGTAATGGTTGTATATAGCTAGGTCTGAAAAAAACAACACCAATGTCTTTTGAGAGAAATATATATTTTGCCAAATGCCTCATTTGAATACTGGCCTAATAGCCACAGCTTTTGCCATGAAAAATAAATTGCGGTCATAAAAATATTTTAATATATGGGTGTAGTTGCAGTTGTATTATATGGGTGTACATTTGGGCATAACTGTAACATTGAACAGAGAAAAGGGATTTGCTTATAGAGGAACGGAGCCAGATCTCTAACATTTGACTTGTAATCAAGGAAGTAAAACCAGGGAAATCTTTGAAAAGTCACTCTTCTAAAAGGCCTGTCTGTGATTCCACTGGCATCATATCATCGTTAACAGTATTTTTTTGAAGGATAATGCTTTTGTAGCACTGTTTTATACTAATGGCGGAGAAGTACATATTACAAAACATGTGCCCCCAGGATATTCAGATAGTTGTCAGATAATTGTACACACTTTTCACGTTGTTCACTGTGTGCTGCTTTTCAGAGTCTTTATGATAGTGTGGTACTGTACCCATAACTCAGTGTAGTCACACACAGTCAGTGTATAAACTAAACCACACATTTCTTTAAAAAAAATAAAGCGTTGTATTTATTTTTCATTATTTTCATTTTATTGAATAAGGAAGAGGACTGGGTGGTGATTTTGGTTACTTATTGGTTTTAGGCTCAGTCAGAGTGTATTAGTGCAATCCTGTTACTTCATCTTCTCTTAACTGGGGCTTTTTCTCCATTATTTCTCATACATTGTACTCTTTATCACATTTGAGCCATCAAGCATCAAGAGAATGCTGTCCAGACAGGAGGAAAAAAAACTATTTTCCCTTTTTACATGAATGGTATGAATGTTAACCAAGCAAGGAAAACAGTAAAAACAATACTTTGCTATATCTGTGCATGCATGGTTAAGGGAGTGATGGTGAAATTAACAGATTGCAGAAAATCAATATAGTATATCTATCTATATATATGTGGCACTTGAATGATAATGAATCAGTGTGAATAAAGGACGGCAAATTATTAGACATAAATAAATGGATGTAGGCCATACTGATCAACACCAATCTGCACTGACTGTAGCTTGGCTCCCGACTGCTGAATCACTGCCCACATTTCCAATATATATGAAATGACATTTCAGTCTGACTAGCAGGTTCTAATGACTGCATTATCTTTATAAAAATGTGAAGATGTGACATGAAAGTTAAAGCATACTGCATATGGAAGCCTTAAGGCTGACACATGTCTAACCAGTTTACTGTCTGCTAAGTGCAGGAGAATCACTGTCTAAGTGATTTGTGTCTTAAAACATGCTAATTCTGTGGTTTGGAGTTAGTTTGATATCTAACATGTTTGCTTGTAAGTTTCATCAGTTCTGTGTCACACTAGAATAAATTGACCAGCACATAGTGTACAGCTTTGTTCTCACTGAAATGAAGAGGTTCTGATCTTGATTATAGGGCCACCTGAAAGATATCCTTCATGGAGACTAAGAGTTGCAGAGTGTCTTAAGTCACTGCATAAAAAGTGTCATTTGTGAAGCTATATTATATACTACATTACTACTCAAATACTTGAGTCAGCTTGAAATTATGTAACTATCAAAAGTGCTGTAGATGTGTAATTGTTCTTCTGAAATGGATGAACATGGCATTAAATTAAGCTGACTGTCTGAACTCTAAAATCATTTGAAATGCAAAGAAATAAGAGTACATGGCCAAAAAATCACTTTCCAAATGAATATGGCACTCACTGTTAGTCCTTATTTTAAGTGTAAGAAAATTATTTCACCATGTATGCCAAATAATCCTTTTGGGATAAAACTGGCTGTGATTTGAAATTTTTTTAATTTGTGCAATGCCCTAACAGTATTAAATCTTCCATAGCTTATCTTCAGCAGACTGGTGTTTTAAGGAACCATATAGTCTCCTGTGTTTTACTTAAAAATAATCATGCTTTATTATATAGTGCTGAGATTAATTAGCCATAGTTTTTTTTTGCAAATGTCATGATTTTGAGAGATGCATTGCTGCGTTTTGCTTTCAAGGATCATGTATTATTGATTAGCAAAAAGGTGACTGTCTTTCTGGATAAGGACGGGTGCTTTATTGGATACTTTTATTTTATAAAATGGCACAGTGTCAGAGTTCTGGCTTGATGCGATATGAGGCCTCCTTGTAAAAAAAAAAAGTTTACTTATTGAATGTCACTTTGAACACATGGGAAAAAAATGAAATGTTTGGTGAAATGTCAGATTGTTCAAGGTGGCTGGAACCAGTTACGCTCACTTAATATTAGTGTCAATTGACTGGTTTAGGAAATACAGATGACAAGGATCCAAATCCTCGATAGGAGAGGGTTAGGCTCTGTGACAGGGAATCTCTCCCCCAAGCCAAGTGTATAATGACTCTGTTTGCAATGGTACAAATAGAGCCAAAGATGGATGTCTAGTTTACTGTATCTGTGGAGTTTTGGACTGCTTTAAGCAAGTCATCAAAGCCATCTGTTTGGGCCTACGGGCCGAGGCTGATTAATATAGCCAAGGAATGAGAATGTCACAAAGGAACTAAAGTCACAGGCACAGACTACAATATTTCTTAAACTAATTTAAGCATTTAAAGCCTCACTCCAACCATTCTGATTTCGATCCTTCACCAAGGTAGCATCAAGAATGTATACGAAAAGCATGACATCAGGTAATGCGGCCATACTGTCTCATTACAGAGCGAGCAAAAAATGTGTTGAAAAATTCTGCTTTGCATGCTTTCAGGTCATATTTGTTGAGTGTCTTATGGCCTCTATGGGATGGTATTTGAGAGATGTGCTCCCTGGCAAGAGTTGGATCTTTAAAGAGACAAAACACAACATTTTTTTTGGTCGGAATTGACTTGTATGATAGAAAAAAGATGAGGAAAAAGGCTCCAGGCCAAGATTGCAGAAGTGATTTCTTATATATTTAAGTAAGTAGCTCAGCACAAACAAAGCGCTGTGGTAAGAATTTAAGGTGTCGTGTCGAATTTAAGTTGCCACAAAGTTACAGTTAGTTAGCAATCAGTGAATTACTACATCAGTTATACTGAGCAATTTTAAAACAGCTTTAATCTTATTAGCATTTAGATGGGCATGCTAAATGGGATATTGCACAGGACACAATATAAAAGCAACACCCAATTCATTGACTCTGTGCTAACCACTCACAAATACATCAATAAAAACAATCACGAGTAGTCCTACACTGCCCATCCTTGCCATTTGAATTATTTCAATTCAATTTAACTGCAGTGTCCCACCCTCTCAAGCACCAAAACAACATTCGAAGTGCTCAGTGACTTTCTATTTTGGACTAATAATCCAGAAAACAGATTTCCCTTTCAGACCAGTAAGCTAAGCGTCATTGATAGTTAAAGGAAGACATTAGCATGAGTCGGTGGTTAATGACATTGTTTAATGGTGTGTTCACTTTGTTAATATGGCTGACGACACAGACACATTATGCTTGCAACTTTGAGTTGTTGTGAGTTCAATATGAAGAGTCACTTTCAAGGATAAGTTCACAAATTTTCAAGTAATTTTTCAAATGGCTTCTTGCCTGGAGGCGAGTCTACAGGGCAGGTGAATAGGGAGTGATAATGGGGTTAAAAGTGCTAAACATGCGGGGCAAATAGTGAGGGAGCAATTCGATGGATTTTTAGAAAGGAAAATATTCACCAAGTGATGCAAAATGATAAATTACAAGACTAGAAACTGATGTTTTAAATAATGGCTAACCCAAGACCTTGTTATTGAAGGTTTGGATACAATGAATAATGAACTTTCCCCCCCCAAATTTAGATGCTGCATTTAAAAAAACTATCTGTGCTGAACTAGATATGCCATTGTTGAAGGCTAGCAGTTTCCGCCTCTGAGTTTTAAGTACTCAGTTTCATAGAAAACAAATGAGGGAGTATACTTAATTCTCCAAGAGACCCATATGACACAGAAATACACACAAAGAGCTCTGATCCTATAGTGAACCTCTAAGATAGCTCAAGTAATTAGTATAATCTCCGTAGGATGCATTCATTCCTCATAGTTAATTATAACAAATTCCCTCTCCATGATCCGCGGTGTGTATGGATCAAATGTTCCAACTGTAATGGAAAGATAGAAGCATCTGTCACAAGTCTCTGTCTTCAGAAACCCTGAGCCTTATGTGGTCATCGAGAGCTGCATCTCTTAGTCTTCCTGAGCTGAGATGGGGTTATCATTTTATAGCTCTAGTGTACTTATATCTCTCTAATTGTGGGATTTCAGACTTGAATGCACTCCGTATCTTTAAAACCCTTTTCATGGCATTCAGAGCCCCTTAAAAAGCATGATGCACTCAACCTTGAGAATGTATCAATAATTCAAACACATCATCCTCTCATGATGTAGCTGTCTGAAATTGGGGAGACTGTGTCTGAGGGATAATATTGCACTCTGTCACATCTGACTAGCTGTCACCTGCTAGAGCATGGCTACACCCAGCTAATAAATGCAGAGTCAAAGCAAGCACATTTTCATGATTTGCAGTACAGTAACTGCTGCCCTTTGCAGGAAATGTGACTTTCAGATCCCACAATGTTCAGATAGTAAATAGTTGGAGCCTGCATATATTGCTGGACTGGTCTTGAGTTTAAAATTGATTCTAGGGATGCGCAATCCTATTTTTTTTTTTCCCCAATCCCGATCAGAGTCCTTTATAATGGACCATCTGCCAATACTGAGTTCAATCCACTACTGTTAAAAATTATTTTCTACGTACAGCAGTGCACACTTAGCATAAAGTGGGCCAACATCAAAATTAGTAAAGCAATTTCGTCATGTTTGAGGAGCATCAGTGTGGCCCTGTTGTCACAGGACCTTTGGGCAGGATTTTGACAACCTTTCATCAACTCCAGCATACTGAAGCTCAAATGTGAAAAATGCTATTGTAATTTTTTAAAACTCAATGTGGCTCTGCTCGCATGGTTGGATGATGCATGCTGTCATATCATTAACTGAAACTGCTGGCTGCTGTTTATTTGTTCTGTGTGCTCTGCAGTTCACTCGCTCACAGCGCTATGTGGTGCCAGTGTTTTAAGGGTGTGCAACAGAATGTTTTTGACAGTTGGCATACCTGGAGCAAGCAAACAAAATATTAGTAAACAAATCGGACTTTGTATAGCTCATACAATCGATTTAAAAAAGATGGAGTGTATGTCTCTTTCAAATTATCCTGATGATTGAAAGAGACATGTAAAATATTTATTTTTGCAGCATTCTCAGGACAGAACTGTCTCAAAAAAATTGTGAAATGAGTGCAAAATTGGAAACAAAACTTATTTGTTGTGGAATCTAAAATGAAATTACATTGAAATTGTTCTCACTCCAGCACAATAGGACTTGACAAAATTACAGTGGTCGAGAACTTGGAAAAAATTGGACATTTAAATATAAAGAAGTAATAAAAGAAGGGATTGGGTTAGGCAGCTGAAACGTTGGTTGAGGTGAGGTTTGGTCCTTCCTCGCAGTTTAACACCTTCAGAGTTGAAGGCAGTGCATCTGACCACCGTCTTCATACTACATTTCACTACGTTATTTCATTGTCAAACCACTGCTGGCTTCTATAGCGAATGGGAAATGTACAGATGCATATGAAGCTTATTATCTGCATTTTAAAACTCTTAAGTGCTGATTTTACAAATTTCTTGAGATTCACATGTCATTAGGCCTATTCTGTGATCTACATTGTATATTGCACTACAGCAAATCCTGCAGTAACTTAAGTGAAACACTTGAGTAAGCTCTTGAATTTTTTATTGGGTGTGATGCAAGAGTTTGGTGCTGTTCTGTATCTGTAAAAGGCTATCAATGAATTTCATTATCCAGTATATCAACTATATTAAATGACTCACCAATTGAATGGTGAGGTCTGAAAATCTATTATGTGTTGTCGTTTTCACTGATGAGATAGCAATGGATTTGACTTGACTCTTCAGATTAGATTCATTCATCATTATGGTTGAAAATTAATACAAATTTTCTTGATCAATTTGGCCCCCTCCCAGTAACTTCTGGTACAAGATAACCAAACATGGATAATTAGTAGATACGAGAAATCATTACCCACTGTTAATCATGGTGGAAGTTTGTCTTATTCATTGTCGTTTCAGTATCAGCACACTTGTGAGACAAGAATATTTCACTCATGTAATGTAATCAGAGATGCCTATCTCTGAGAAGTTTTGGCTCAATTAGTCCTCCTGAACACTCAAGGCTGAGTGCCGTGCTAATTTTGTCCTCTACTCAGCACCTGCAGTGCAGTCAATGCGCTCTCTCTAAAACTTTGTAATATGAAAATATTTATGAGGCATATCTTGGCATAGGTTATTCACGAGAGATACAATTTTGAGGTATAGGTATTGTCATCATTTTATTTAGGGAGATTCATGAAAAACTGCAGGACCGCAGGACAATAAACACATTAAGCACATTACATCCAACATAAACAATCAATGTGGCCTGATTTAGAGAACACAGCCATACTCATCTTTGTCTATTTGATAATCTTCATTCGACAAACAGCCCTGAAAATGAAGAGTCACGTAGAGCTAATACTGTTGGGTTTCATTGGGAATGTGCCTCCCTTGGGCTGAAAGACATTTGGATGGTCGAGTGAAAAATTGCTCTGAATTCTGACCAATGAATCGTTTTGCACATGCTTTAATGCATTTCATAAATAATCTGCCTGAGAAGGTAATTAGCGCAGGTGTTTACACATATTTCTGCCATCAGGGTGCACAGTAGGATCACAGTTGGCTGAGTGAGTTTTAGGTTATTAAATTAGGCCCAAGGTAACAGGAAGAAGGATGAGCTACAGTTGGGCAGGTATGAGCAACAACATGTTTCCCTATTCATCATCCAAACAAAAAATACACATTCAGGAAATTATGCAGGTTCAAGTTATCTCCCATTCGAGGAACAGATTCAGTGTTTGCATAATCAGGCCTGTATGCAGAACGATTTTTCATGTTCAAGAGAGGTCACTAGTAGAGAGACATCTCTCCAGGGGGTTTTCCAAAGACGAAAGAAGGGTTGGACCTAAAGTTGTAAGCATTAAGCTGCTTAGCTTCACACAGTCATATAGGAAAGTAAATCATTTTCATAATTTTCTCAGCAATAATGCAATAAACAATGCAGTGCAGAAAGCGTAAGAAAATTGGAAACCTGATCATATTGTTTGCCACTGTCTTATAAAACATTCTTTTGTAGCTCCTATGTCTTGTAGAAGAGCCTTCCCAATATTAGGGATGTCCCAGGGTTTGGGGAAATATCCCATTCAACACCACAGAGACCTGTCTATCAGCTTCCTTAGAATGACTGTGACTTGCTGTCTGCCGGATGCACATGCCCCACTGTAATTGCTGTTAAAATAGCAATGCTTCTCAGTGCTGCAAAAACTCTGCAGGTGATGACAAGCCTTTCCCTGAGGTGAATCTGGTTGCTCCACTGCCCTCACCTCTTTAACCCAGACACAAAACAGCTATCACATTATTGGTTTTGACAAGCTACTTACAGCATGCAGATGCTACTTTTGACAATGAATGTTTACAGGTGTTGTTATTTTTAAAGGTGACAAATGCTTTGTAAGACTTTTACATGTCATATCCATTGCTTTACACTAAAACTTAACAGAAGTCTATCTCATGCTTTGCTTGAAACCTATGGCACATGTAGTACGACAATAAAGGGCAATCAAACCTAAGGCAAAACTTTGAGATTGACAGTGTTGGGATTTACAATGGTTAAAGGGGCACCAAATTGTGTAGGTGCAATCAATTCAATTTGGCTATCAATCATATAATATCATCACAATCATAAATAATAACTTTAATTAATAAAGTCCTCAGGGCATCACTCTGCTTAAAGAAGAGAAATGATAGCTAATTAATTGATTCAGTCTCATAAAATACACTGAATTATCAATTTGGAACTCAGATTAATAATTAAATTAATAACTATTGACCATTAACTATTAACTATTAACTAATTAACTAATAACCAGAATTACCATCAATAGCTAGTAGTAAGAATTTGGAGTTCAACATAGAAGAGGTTGGCAAATTATTCACTCTTGTGCATTAAAGAAACCAGCATAATTATACATAAGCATTTATTAAAAGATAATAAAAGCAAAAACACACAATATGAAGTCAAACTCTAAATGCACTAAACTACAGAACAGAGGGTGTGTGTGTGTGTGTGTGTGTGTGTGTGTGTCCACAATGGCTGCTAGGTCCAAGATGCTGTCAAACAAAAGAAATCTAACTCAAAATGGCGGCTGGGCTGAGCAACGGCTGCATGGTTAGACAAGAAAGGAAAGGAAATGGCGGTAAGGCCATGTGTGGCTCTGTTGAAAGGGCCAAATTGAGGTGTACGTGTGAACTGTATAGCATAAACAGTGCCAGGTTAGAAAGAGGATAGTTAGTTGCATGCAAGACCCTGTGTCATTGTGTGAACATCACTAACATCAACTTAGCATGTGGCTACCGAAATAACCGTGTAAACACATCACAACAATAAACCTCAGAAAAATAAATCACTACATGTAAGGTTACATTAGTTAAACAGTCCTGTGCTTAGCCATGTACACTGTTACTCTATGTTATGCCCAGCTATATGTTACCAATAGGCCATCGCCCTCCCTGAGCCCTTGGGCCACAAAAAACCCATTACTACTACTAATAATAATAAATAATTCCAGTAATATGTGTAAAATATGATAGAAAAACATCTGTGCTACATGCTTTTCCTACACGTCCCCTCTGACTGTCAGCAGCTCTCCCACAGGAGGAGGGTCTGTGTAGCAGTTTAGTCAAAGATATGAACGTATGACATACAATTTAGCCAATCAGCGTCATCAAATCTAATCCGAAAAGGGCAATTATTTTATCGCCCAGATCAACCTTACCTCACAATCAGTCAGCAGGCTAGCGAGAAAGGGAAGCAGTGTATGCAAGGCTTCTCTCGTAGCTGGTATACTAGAAAGGCCTGGCTAGCTGGATGCAGTCATGCTAATGGCTTATTTTGCTTTCCATGCTTGCTTTTTTACAGGGACAGATCCAGCATGGACAGTTACGGGAGTGAGGGATATGAAGTACCTGTCTGAGAAAGTAAGGAAACATGAGAACACCAGGGCAAACATGGATGATTCTGTCAAGCCAGCGTTAGCAGGGTAGGCAGAGTGAACATCGCTACACAGCTGGACTTCGGCCACAGGATCGCAGTAAGGAAACACAATGAGGAACTGGATAAAAACAGGCACATTTTATAATAATAAAATAATTGATTGCGTGAAGTTTTGTGAAGCTTTTGAGTCGGCCTTACGTGGGCATTATGAAACAGACTCCTCGGACAACCCTGGCATTTTCAGGGGATTGATGGATTTTGTTGCCTCCCTAGATAGTGTGCTGGACAGCTAAGTTAACATTACGTTATCTTACGCAGGCCCTTGCGTCGCTGTTAATAGAGTTTTCAGCTCTGTTGTGTGTCTGGTCCAAGCAGATACACTGAGAGGGAGACAGCAGCTGCTGAGCATCAATGCTGTAGATGAAGCCAGGAGGAAAGAGAAAGAACAATGATTGCTGACCCCCTTTATTGACCTGGTGAAATCCAGGATCATAGGTCAGACCAATGGGAACTGAAAGCTAGGTCCATAGAAGGAGTTAATACCTCCGGGAATTCTGAGAGCATGCGGTCTCCTAATAAAGCTCAGTTAAAGTCCCACAAATGAATGAATTTTAATGGCAGAGTGCCAGTGGTCCCAACAACAGGGATGATTATCAGTTTATTAAAGGTGTTTCTGGCAGGTGCTGTTTTTAATTGAAGACGCCATAAGGTTAGCTTGAAAACAGTCATTGAAAATTGGCCGGTTTTTAGCTTGAAAGACAAATGAATGAGGCTGGTCTGGCAATGTAGCAGAGGTGCCAGCGCAAAGGGCTAAAAAAACGTTGAACCTGGCCCAACTTTTGCTGCAACACGCATGTATGTATGGCCGATGACATACATACAAGTGCACATTCCTGGTGGTTTACTTTGTAGTGTGAACGCCGAATTTCTACTGTTTACCTAGTGATTGTCATGCCGAAAAATAAAATAATTGCCGCCGTGATAACTTTCCAGAGTTGTAAATTCCTGTCACATAGAATAATAAACTGTTCTGCAGTGTTTTGGCATCTGAGAAGTCTTCTAATTCACCGATCTGTGACTCAGACTGGACATCCTGGATTGTATTTCATTGTTTCACCACTACCTGAAGCTACCCCCCCAACACAGTCCCTTGTTTTAACGCAGGGCTAATTTCGGTCTGAATGCTTGCTTAGGGTGGCAAGAGTTGCCTTACAGGAAGATGGTGCTGTGTTTGATTCATGGCCCAATTGGTGTCCAGAATGAATATTCTCCCTTTGAGTGTTGCGTGGGAGCTCTGTTTCCATCCATATTATAAAGAGTCAAGTGAAGTGGAGACTATAAATTGCCCATAAGTGTGTCTCTGTCAGTCTCTCTATGAACTGGCAACCCATCCAGTATGCCATGAAGGGAGATAGAAGCCTTAATATGAATTGAAAAAAGCAGAAAACATAATTGCCTTTAGTTTGAGGATGGTAATGTGAATGGGTTGATTTGCAAGTTGGTACAGCAGTGCTAATGGACTAATAAGGTGGAGCTAATTAAAAATAATTCAGTGTGTGGGTTGCTTTAACTAAAGTCTATTACCTGCTGATATTATGAACCGTTCCAGTAACAATACACACGTAACGTTATTTCAGATAAATCACAGTGACTGCATGGTATTTGGAGTCCTGGCAGTAACAGGAGATTTCATTAGCACCTTTGTGAAACTCTTAAACTAGTGTCCGGTGAGTGAGATATTTATTAAAGCTGCTGTCCTTAATTAGTTGTATTAATAAAATATATCCATCTGCACGTTTACTGTGGTTGGAGAGGATGTCCGCACGCTGCCATACATAAATGTACTTTGGCTTGTCAGGTGGCACTAGGTGACAGTGCCAATAAAGTCTTTTCGAAACAGAAGCAGAATGTGCTGGAAGAGATGTTTCACACCATGGGTCTATTTTCATATATCAAAATTAAAATCAACCCAACAGCAATGGTTTTCACACTTTGCTTGCTGACACATGTTAAAAGTTTTACTTTGGCTGATTCAAATACATGTAAAAGGCAGGCACTGACAGAACCTGTCACAACAAGTATGCCATATTTTACGTAGCGTAAACATCATTTCAATCAATTGCCGTCACAGGAGAAGGTGATAATGTGTGGAAGGTTAAGGATTTCACCTTTGAATTAACTGTTCACGTGATTATTAGTTAAGTGATATAAAACGGTACATGTTGATTTTAGGGTCTAATAATTTCTGGGATGTAGTAGATAATTACTTGGTAAGAAGTGGTGACTGGTAATGATTTGGTCAAATGGGTAATTGTGGAAACTTAACTAGTTAATTGTGTGGTGCGTAGTTGTTATACCAGGTTGTTACTGTTATTAACAAGGTGCATTATTTGGTAAGTCCATGGTTAGCTTGTCAATTTACAACATGTTCATGTCTGTTATACTTCCATTCCCTTCTCCTAGAAATTACGTTTATATATATATATATATATATATATATATATATATATATGCAACAGCAAATTTGTTCTGAAGGAAATAAAATGCTGGCCTGATACATTTTCTTGTAACATAATGAGGAAATATTGTTAATCAACGTAATCAGTAAAATGTTGACCAACAACATATTTAATTTGTTTTCCACCAAAATATCCAATCTAGCAATACAATATCCGCTTGTAGTGACTACAGCATTACCACTTTTTGTGGTTACGTTTAGGCACTCACTGTCCTTGGTTAATGTTAGGAAAAGATCATTGCCTTGATTTGATACAGGAAAAAGCCCCCAGTGACTTGAAGCACGACATTTAACATTTAACCGAAACCACAATCTTTCCTAACCTCAACCAATGTGCTTTTGTTGTCTAAACCTAACCACAGACGGGAGTCAAACCCCGGTCTCTAGTGTCAAGTCCAGGGCTTTGTACACAATGGGAAGAGAATTGAAGAGAGTTGAAAGTCACACAGTGATTTTTCAGTAACTAAGACATCATTCTAGTAATAATCTTAAAGTCAAGAGGTATCACTCAAAGCAAATAAGACTTGTTAACTCAGCATTAACATATCAGTGACACAGTAATTAATAAGTAACACAACTGTGGAGAAGGCAACTGTAAAATAAAGTGATGACACTCACATTATAGTTTTTTACTAATTACCCAATACTTTGAGGTATCAATAATTATAAAGACACTTAGTTGTTAGTAATATTAATTATACAACCCTCCAGGGTTATTTCACTGAATGAGAACTTTTGACTTGGTTGACATGCTTGAATACAGCAAAAGTTTAATGTTACCAATAGTTAGCTGCTATTATAACTTTTTGCCACATGCCTGGTTGCTTTTTTCATAAAATTGTAATCAATTGGCATTTTTTGGACATCACTTAATGTTTTATGGGTATGTTTTCACAACTCAAAACACTTAAAGTAAGGGAAAGATCACAGTCTTGGTTGAATATTGAAAAAGATGTTTACTTTTTTAATATCCAGCCAAAACCACCAACTTTCTGTAACCTTACCCAAAGTGTTTTTGCAGCCTTACCCTTCCCACACGCTGGATTTCCAGGAGACAGGTTTGCATAAATAATAACAATTCCACAACAGGTAAATGGACATGGAAATGTCATTGATTGTAGTTGTGCTTTGGCCAGTTTTCAATTTTCTGTCCACCAAGTACAACTGCTATGGTGAGTTATAAACTTTGATGTATGGGTTAATCACAGAACACTGAAATACTGCCCACCTTGTAACCTGGGAGAGTTTGCCGCAAAGGCACAGCTGGTTGATTCATTGAAAATCAACAAAACATATTTAAGCAGTGATGTTCATTTTTTATACTTTGGGGTTTCAAAATGCTACCAAAGTCCCAGTAGAAAATAGTAGGACATTTTGAACACTAGATTTGCAAAACCTATATTTTCTTTATATATTTCAGTAAATTGTTCAGTGGTGTACTTTTCAGTGTGCTGAGCAGAGGATCTGTCTCTGTGTGTGTGAGAATGCAGATGGGAAACTGAAGGTTCAGCATTTATATGCTGGTCAAAGCAATTCAGCCATCACTTTTGGTTAGTAATTGCACACAGTAGGTTGTTTTTCTTTTTTAGGGATTTCATATCATTTCTTTCAACTGGAAGACACACACTCTGAGGAGTGGAGGGGACAGGTGGTAAAAAGTATAATTTTGTGTACTTATATTTTCAAATCACCACAGTATGTAATTATGTTGCAAACATCTTAACGTGCACTGTGAAGCTGTTAAGAACCTTAACTACTCATTTATAAAGCTGTTTTGATAGCCCTGCCGTGAAGCTTAGGATGATGGCCTTGAATATGTAAACCTTTACAAAGAAAAAGTTACCTGTGTGTCTGCAGATACAGTGAGTGCGGGAAACACTAATGAGTTTTAAGCTGCTCTACCTTGCTTATTCTAAAGCTGTAGGTTTACCCTTGGAGGATGACACAAGTCTAAGAACTAAGACCAAACTCTCTATTAGATTTCATTTAAATGTGCAAAATATTCTTTGAAATATCCTGATAACCATAAAACAGACACACAAAAACAAAAACAAAAAAAAACTCATTTGGCGAATGCACTTTGGGCTTTCAAGATGGTACATTCAGTGTTCAGGTTTATTTTCTATGCTTTAATGTCTTCTGTGTTGAAGCTCAACTGAATCTCAAAGGTCATCCCCTTCCCAACACAAACTCACGAACAATTATCTGTTTGTCTGAACCTTTATCTCTTGTAGGTAGGGTTTCAGGACTACATAACGACTATTAACAAAAGTGCAGGTGTATGATTTTTTTTTTATACCATGCTGTTTCCAAGTCATCCCGTGCATGTCAAAAACATACTTCATAAACTTGATAAATATTTCATTTTACTTTTTCCAATAAAAAAGGCCTTTGAAGCCTAATTATTCAGTGCTTTGTTGTCATTTCCCAAAAGACAGAAATTAACATTTAAACCAACCAAACTCGTGTTATGCACAAATTGTGTGTTTCTGAGCAATGATATGTGCTGCTAATTGGTATTGTGAAACATCAGAAATATCAAATATCAAATCTGCGCCTAAAATCAAAACCAGGTATGCTGAATGATTGACAGCCGATGAATACCTCAGTAATCAAAGTCTGCTGTAATGCTGCTTGTTTCATGTGAATCCGTCCACTCCATCAGATTGCTGCCTGTGGAATGTGGCTTTGCCTTGGACCAAGACTTTAATTAGAATAGACTGTTTTGAAGTCAGACTGGTCATTATCTGGCTAACAGAATGAGGACATTTTTCAGACTGCAGAGGGAATATACATAGACTCTGTTTTCAAAGCTTAAGTAGATATGTATCAAATAGTCAGATAGATGAATGTGATTCCATGTCTTGACATTGTTGCTAAGTCTGTCTTCAACTTTTCATGCTACTGTGAAATTACTCGATTTACAGCTGCTTCAGGCTTATGGAAAAGTGAGTGCAATGTGGTTGCAGATGCAGAAATCTGTGTAACCCCATAACACGAGTGATACAGTAGTAAAATGTATCAGATAAACGACTGAATAATGCTGTTACTGTAATAAATGCAATCCAGAATTTAATTGAAAAGGAGCACTCATGACAATAGAAACGTGCAAGTTGTCAGTGCAACTGACAAAAGCCCAGAGCTTCATTGAACTTGAGAAAAGAAGAATAATAGAGAAAAGGTCTGCTTAAAATCTGTGATGTTGATAATGATAAAAGCAATCTAAAAAAGTGAAGTAATACAATCTTGTCACATCTTTTGAAGTGCTTGTGATTAAAAGTCTTGTGATTTAAAAGGCTCTCCAATGGCCATATTGACTAGAAGTTTATTCAGATTGAAAAATAGTTGTATTTAACAAAGAACAAGTCAAATAAAAAATACAGTCATTAGTCCTTACAATGATGGCTTAAGATAACATTGTAAAATTTGGATAATGACATCATAGGCTTTTGCTACTTGTTCTAGATAGCTTTACAGTGGATAGTGTGCTAGAAAAGTGAGGAAAGCCCCCTTTGGCCATGCGGCTCGTGTCTTCAGCTGTGGTCTCTTTAATTACAACAGGAACAATGGGTCAGTTGTCTCAATACAGTTCTGAGGGTAACATCTTTACAACATGGAGAAGCATGGAGAAAGCAGCTGTCAGCAAGGATATATCTCTTTGTCTCCCTTTTTTCTCTTTCTTTCCTTTTTATCTGCTCGGCTTCAATGTTGCTAAGCACCGGGGCAAGCGACCATGTTTGAGAATATATTTGAGTGAGGACAGCCATCCACATATTTATTCCATTCCTCACTGCTGGATGAAACCACTTAGCATTTAGAATATAGGATGAGTTTCATCTGTGCAGGTATGCCACGGTGGGCAATCACCAAACCCCACGATGTTTCTTTGGTATGGAAGACATGTCCGACCAAATTGTTGTTATAGGATTGTATTTACCAGAGTTATTAATATTTATAATTAACAAAAGGAGATCTCTTGCATTAAGTCTCATCTGGTATTTAACTTAAGTATAAGAGGATAGAAGAAAGCTGGAAAAAGAAGATATTTCTTGCTGACCTTGATGAAGCTGAGGTTTAATTGAGATTTGGAGGATGAAAGTGTAGCAGGGCATTAGACAGTGAGGCACTGCTTAGACACTTAGGACATTTTTTGGTTAATAATAATTTGGTTTTCTATTTTTTATTTGTATTTTTTCTAGTGCTGTTCTGAGCAAGCCAAACCATCAACTTATTTAAAAAGCTGAAAGTTGGTCTGTTGCATTACAAAAGATGTGATAGGAAGGAAATATAAAAAACTAAGGTGAATCCAGCTACAACCAAATGTAGAAGTACTTTATTCATTGAAAGTGACTTAGCACAAATAGAACCAAAAAGTTGTGTTCAAGTTTGTAATGTTCAAGATTATGCTGTGGTTGGTGTGAAAAGCATTTTTTTATGAATGTTGGCCACAGTGACTTTTTGATAGCAACAGTGGGATTTCCATAGAATACCAAACTGTGCACCGAATACACAGCTCCGTGGGCAGTCAAACAGTCGTACTTCTAAGATGCATAAAATTGCTTGAAATAAGGTATAAGCTGGTTTACACCCAGATGGTTGCAAGTTATGTTGCACAGAGTCAAATTGAACAGAATAGAGTAGTGTTTAACTGTCTTCCCTGCAGTGCTGAAATAATGACCCATCTTTGTGTGTGTTGCTCAATCTATTTTTCTTTCCCTCTTACTTTAACTCTTTCTTTTTTTCTCCTTTTTTTAGCTCAGCAGGAGAAAAACTGCTGTAGTGAAACAAGACCATGAATAATTTAAAACAGTGTTATTAATGAACTTCCAGACACTATGTTAATGAACGATTTCAAGTCTAATTTGTCAGCTCGTCTTTTGTTGTCTGTTCCGTCACTTTTCTGTGCACATTAAGGGGCTATCAATAATTTGATTATGACAGTTTGTGTGGAAGGTGTCATTGTATGATACCAACGTACTTTGGTACTGGTAGCTTCATCAATGTTGGGCCTGTGTAGTTTAGACTGTGGTGAACTTAAACTCCAGGCTGGGTCAGCTTCACAATCATTCAGTGACAACCCCCCCCCCCCCCAACCACTCCCAACACACATACATCATCATCCATTTCCTCCTTCTCCCATGAATATTATTTTCTACACATGAGCTCTACTACCAGTGACAGGCAGCTGGTCTGGTGGAAACTGAGAGAGTTGCAACAACTGTGGAAGGAGTTTCTTGCACAGCCTTATTTAATTTCTTTCATTTCTTTAAGCGTACATGGTTATTGTTCATGAATGAGCATGTACTACGTTATATATGTTACAGTATGTAGCAGAAAGATCAATGGAATATCAAATATCAAAGAAGACACAGAATTAAACAAAAGTGATCAATCACCATACTACTACATAAATGCCTTTGAAAACAAGTACAGCTTGGTATTATCAGGTGGATAAATATTTAATCACTAAGCACCACATCGCAACAACATGATGATGTTTATTCACAGTGAGTCTATGAGTACCAGTTGAGTCTTTTCAGCATGACAAGATGGTGCAACTGAGACTGAAGATTCCAAAGATCCATTAGTGTCCTCTTTTTCATTTTGACACTGACTTCTGGATATCTGCCATCACTTAATATTATATTACAGCAACAACAATTCGTTTATCCTTATTACTGGCCCCTAATCTCTTGTGACAGTTAATCATGTTACAAGTTCTTTGGGTCGCTTCACTTCTTTACAGCTCTCAGCATTGTCTTCGTTTTTGTTACGGTATAAGATTCATAACTTCTGATCACTGAACGGACCATTATACAGTGTATCCCCCATTATAACTCGTGTCTTGATAAGAGAAGTCACCCGTTCTCCCTCAGTGCTGGTTAGCCGTGCTGTGATTAATGTCTTCATGGTCTGGTCAAAGTGTCGATATCTTCAACAGCTGGGCCCATCTGTCATCTTTTTCCTGTGACACCCCTGAACGTAACTCAGGTCCTATCAGGGAGGCCATCCATCAAAGTGGTAAACAGAGACGTCTCACATTAGCAGCCCTGAACACTTCTCATCATATACCATAACAGACAAGCAATCATCTGGTATTATGTCGCGCCACAGGCTAATGTGAAATATTAACGCAAATATACAGCACACCAGCTGCCGATTGGACAGCGCATCTGTGCTTAGCGTAATGGGTGGGTAACAATTTAATATTGTGGAGACAGTAGATTGTAGATTCTCTCTGCGGATTTGTTCCAAAGCTGTAACACTGTATCAGGGAACACGTCAATACAGAACAAATGATTTTGGGGAAATCTTTCTCTCTTTACCCTTTTTTTCTTAACCATGCTTTGTGTGTGTAAATCAAAGGCACAGAGTCCATTTACTGTGAATAGCCTACACCTGCATATTGATTTGTGTTGTATGCTCTGCATGGTAAAGTCTGAGAAGCAAAGTAGTGAAGAGCATTTCACTTGTAGTTAAACTAGATCTGCTTTATAAGAGACTCATAAAAATGATAATCTACAACCACCTTAGAACGTAGAATCTAATGATGCATTCGGATGCATTTCTTACATTTGCCTGTCATGGTATTTCCTCTAGGGGGCAGTGGAATCAGGGACAGCCAGGGTCTCTCATCATCTGTCCCACTGGTGATGGATTCACCACCATTGCTGCTCAGATAAATGCTACAGGGTTGAGGCCATGGGCCAGCTTACGAGGGATCAACCTCATCGTTCTCTCCAGCACCCGCTCACCTCCACTCTATCTCTCTGCCTTTTTTGCAGTCCTATGCAGCACTACGTCCTGGCAGGGATTATGCTGACACTGTAGTGGGAGGAATATATGCACGTTGGAAATCAAGATATGGAGCTTTTGTCAGTGCTGTTGTCAAGTGATGGAGATAAATGTGTGTAAAATATGTGTTTTCAATGTTCATTTTGGAAGCTCCACCGAACACTCAGCTCTTTTTCAAACCAAGAGCCACATTTCTATTTTGATATTTTTCTCACTGCTTCCAGCAAAGGGCACCTTTTTATATTCACAACTGAAACATAGATAATGGTCTCAGCAGTGGGGATTCTTAAGAATAACCCTGTTAAAGTTAGAGATGAAAATGTTATGATATCATAGATAAAACATCAGTCTCTTGGCTCTTGTGGCTGACCATTGTGGTCCATTATTTGGATTCAGCCAACAGCAAACCACATGGTGTTTGAAAAAGAAAAACTCTATTAGATAAAGGAGGCCAAATTAAGCACAGGTCCCCTGAAATTTAAGCAAGATAGTGTTTCTTTGACTCTTTGAAACCCAAGCACGATCTGGCACACATTTAGTAGGAGGACGGCTAATTGCATCAGCACCTCTGCATAAAAACGCAGTCAGTTATGAAGACATAATGGGAAACAGGATTCCTCCACAATGCTTCATGTAATGCACAACTTTTTTATTTCCGTGCTCAGAGGATTTAAAAAAAAATGTTTTCCATCGCAGAGATAGCCATTGTAACAGTAGGAAACATATCACATGTATTGAAGAATGAAGCAACGGAGGCCAATAAGCAGGGCAGTTAAATGGAAATAGTTTCATTTCCTTTGGTGTAAACAAATACCCCATGTAGTCCCCCGGACCAGAGCTGTGGGTAATCGGCTGCTATAATTCAACAGAACACTTTGCCCTGAGCTAAACATAATACTTCCTGCACTTAACTAAATCCATTTTTCAACCCTCAGAAGAGTTATGACACACCAATACATTGTTGCACAAATGTCTCACAAAGTTAAACCTGTGCAAAAGTAGTACAGTAGTGTTTATTTTAAGAACTACAAGAAATTTTAAAAGAGATTTCAGAGCATTGACACTATTTGGTAAAGGGACTTTCTGCCAAGTAACCCTGTTTTTCTTTTCTTATTTTTCTTTAGTGGACTGAAAATAATTATATCAAAATTTGAAAATGACCATCCTGAACTCCTCTTCTCTTTCAATTCGATTCTCCTCATTTTCCATTATCCATGTGACTTGCACATATCAGGAGGATAGTCAATAGGCCATTTCCCATCAGTATGGATTCTTTTCTCAGTGCTCAGGCTTTGCTTTTCAGGCACTCCGTAGCCCGGATGCTGACTGCGGCAAATTCACATAATTAATGACTGCTTGCAGCTACAGGTCCGCACAGAATTGTATAGATTTATAGACACAAGATGTGCAGTTATGAGGAAAGCGGTATGGATTGAGCACAAAGTCAAAGAAATCCTTCTCAAGGACAAAAATAACCAAAATGTGAGATTAGGCACCTGTCTGAGACCTTGATTTTGTCTGCCATTGTTTTTTTTCTTAAATTCATCATTTTGTAATTAGCACCTTGCATCTCTGAGATGGGTTCTAGTTGACTGCCAAGGAGAGGATGAAGCCTGCACTATTATAATCTCATGAATGCTTCTTTTCACCCCATCACACGAAGATGCAGGAGGTCTTTTTCCCTTGCACCACTGCAGGTGGTGTGAATGCTATTGCCACACCTTCTGGAGCAGCATGCCTGTATCCAAAGCCAAGATACTCCTATGATACCGCACACCGGTGATGCTGTTTGCACAACCTAGCATAAACCATTTGCCCATTTGTTTCACTCAAGTTGTAACAGTGCTCGACTTGCTCCTTGTACCTGCACGTTTCAGTTCATATCTCAGCAGTAAAGCAGGAGACAGGTCGGTATAAGGTCCTGCTGCGAGGCATTGGTAGATAAAGCACACTGCAGGTAAAAACATGCATAGCCACTCACCATTAGATCACTCCCCATGCTGTCCCTAAGATGGCACTCTTAATTAGAAGGTCCTTGGATCTTGCTGTCTAAACTCAGGTTTTACTGCCCACATTACCACTTTATATAATGCCGTTCCTCACGAGCTACGGTAAAACATTGCAGGGGCGTACAGTATATTATGAATACATGCTGTAATTGACACTATTTTGGAGTTGCTTTATGGCTTCATTTTGAACTTCTGCTTTCTCCGAAGCAGAGTCTGCGTTGTATTTGGCGATTAGCCTGTTACTCACCTGTACTTCCTCCCTAGACAATGGCCTGTTCTGCTCATGCAGATGATGAGGTGCAGTATCAAAGCCAAATGAGATGGCTGCCAATTAGGGAGGGCTTCCAGGTGCATTTCAATGCAAACTCGCACCAGTAACTGCACCCTGTAGTGTCTCCATTCAAAGACACTTTATAACGGGTAGACTTCAACAGAAACTTATGAAAGTATTTCAATTACCAGAATAAATGACAGACCTCTTTTCAATACTTAGCACAGGGGGGGTTTTGAACTTTGTAATGATGTCTTACTAAATGTTCTAAGCAGGAAGTTAAATTGACTTGCCGCCGGGACAGTTTGTGTAACCTCTTTTTTCTTCCTTTCTTCCTAATGCTGAAAGTTAACTGAAAAAATCTAATAATCCATTTGCCTGTGTTCTGGATGGACTCCAGTTCAAATGCTTGGAAACAGTGTGAGACCACACAGTTATTTGTACAGCCCCCACACTCCCCAGGGGATACAGAAGACTTTTTATATATATAAGTGCTGTAGTACAATAGCCTCAGACAAATTCAATCACCTTTCACCGAATGTGCAAGTGGGTCCCGACAACAGTTTGAATATCTATAGATTTGGAATGATGTATCTATACTAGATAAGGCTGTTGTTGACAAGTGTAAGCTTCCTGTTCAGTATCAGATGTAAAAATTTATTTTGTGTTAAAATTAAGAGAAAAACCAATAAATGCTGCCTAAAAGAAAAAATAAATCAATGTAGACTACTATATCCAGATGCAAGACATTACCCTTTTAAGCATTAGTGATGAACCAGGAACTTCCCTCTTTAAACACCTTTTACCCAAAACAGGTTAGGTCATGACAGAAAAAAAGGCTCTCCTATGTTCTTGTGAGTGTGTTTCCTGAATCTGCAAATGCATCGTGGTGCACCAAAGTGGCCTTTGAATCAAAATTTTTTGTTATTATTCAAATTAAATCAAGTCAGGGCAGACGGGATGAGCAGTCAGAAGAAGCTCACTGCTGTAAATCTTGAAGCTCTACCTCTGTGATTGCTCAGGCCACCGTGGAATAAAGATTAGAAGAAAATCACTAATCACAGCGGATGTCATTAGCATACTACCAATAACGGGATGCAAAAGGGAGAAGAGGAATTGCCTTATAATGCTGGTTAAAGTACGAATCAATGCCATGTATGGATGCACACAGCTGCTTGATAAACAGATATATTCACTTCCAAACATGAGTAAAGGAAGTGTCTAATAATGATGTTTTTTTCAATGTTTTTGTCTGAGTCACTCGCTGAAGCACTTGATGCTAATATCACATTCCCCCTCTCTCTTTTGATCAGCTTTTGCAGCTGGGCTACCCTGCCTCACTTGGATGCATCAACAAAGCTTGAAGAGGCCACTCTAATCTGGTTAAGTATTGCCTGGTTGAGGAGAAATTAGCCGAATTCTTTTAACTTTTCAAACAAACATAATACAGTCGAACTTGCTGGATGAGAATCAATTACATGAACTGAAAATAGGTTCGGGGGGGATATCATTTCATTTCTGGAAATCATCTAATACATCTATTCAATGGCATATGCCTGTAGTGTCACATCGGAGCCATATTTCAGTCCAGTGGAATGAATGAAGCAGAGGAGTATCTGTTGAAACACTGCCGGAATACGTTTCACAAATCTTTTTCACCCACTGGTGATATTGCCATTATCAGCATTACTTCAAAAATAGTTATTCCCTGCCTAAATCTATAAGATATTGTAAGGAATAATGGGATAATTTTAGGGTAATTGCATAGTTTCTCACTATGATTGGTTGGATTGGTGACCGCAAACTATTGTCCTAGTGGTATTGGTCTATAAAATAAAATAATCTCTGTCTAAAACATGTTCAGTTTATTCATATTTTAACAAATTTGTTTCTGTGAAGGTTGAGAAATATATTTTCCTGAAATACAAATTGCTTTGAGGCCACCGATATAAACAGTGCAAAGGATGTCTGGTTTAGTAATCCAAAAGGATGTATGTTTTAGTTATAACAAATATATGGTATACTTTATCATCTTAAGCCTTTGATATAACCCTGCGACCCATGAAGCAATTCTCATTCGAATTCTCATTAAATTAATCACCTTTTCACTCAAAAGTCATGTTTGTTTTTGTATCTTATGTTAAAAATATCCATCTGTGTACCTGTCCAACAAATCACAGTGTGTGGGTAGATTGATTACCACAAACATAGTAAAAGAAATATTTATATTTATACTATTTTGCTATCTTCTCTTTTCAAGAGATAAGATTCTAAAAAAACATAATGATTCGACTTGCCTAACAGATGGTTGCGAGAAGAAAAAAGAATAGGATCACAATACAAACATTTTTGTTGTATTGAACATTTTATCCCATTGGATCTTTGGGGCAGATTGTCTCCATTTTTCAATGTGTCTAAACCCTTTGTTTGAGAGAGATCTGTTAAATCTGTCTCGCTGCTAATAAACTGCCATTATTCCCTCCAACAAGGCTGCACTCATTAATAATGCTTCTGTCAGATGCTCATTCTCTTCTGTGAAAATAGAAAATATCATTAATTACAGTTTCTGTCACCCTTTGACAGCTCAAGCAATTGTTCCAGTCCCTGAGTTCTGTTTCATTGTGTCCATACCTAGTGACCACCTATTCTTTACTGTCTCAATGGGGATGTCCAGCATGTGAGAGCCACAAAGGCCCTGGGAGATCTCACCACACATTGCAGAGCTTCTGTCCCAGCAACACATTAGTCATCCAGGGAGCGATTGAGTTTGGTGGTAAACTCAAAATGTAGATATATCTCACTCTCTCAAGCAGAGATTAGGGAAGAGTATCAGTCAAGATTGTGTTTACTTTTCATTGTGGATTTGTTGCATTTTTGCTACTCAGAGAAATATCCTCCTCGGAGAAACACAGAGGGATTTTCTTAGTCAATTCAACTGGGGGGAAGAAAGAGAAAAGACTAGACTTCAGATTGCAGCTGCTGAATGTAGAGGAGTACATTCTTGTATGAATACACAAGGATCTTATTGCATGTGGAATGCTTACAAATGAAAAATTACCAATCTGAATAAAAGGAAACAGTTGCAGGACCTAACTCTCCCAACATATCCAAGCAGTGTGTTAACAGAGGGAGTTGCTTGGATTGTTTAGTTTTACATTATGTAAACTACAGAGAAGCCCACAATCACACACCAACTGTTCCCCAGAGCGTTGCCATGTCAGACAAATATGTGGCTTACTTTGGTGAGTCGCTTTCATTCATGCTAGTGAACTTAATGCTGCAGCTACCTTACATTCGTCACAAATTCAGACCAGAAATGTTTGAGTCTATTAAGTGTCAAATATCAATTGGCCATCAGGTTGTTATGTAGCTCCGGTACATAGCAGGTTGTGTCAGCCTTCATGCAGAGCTCATTTTAGATTGTTTATGTATGTTTTTTGATTGGCTACGGGGGGGCAAAACAAGCACAAACAACTGTTTCTGCTCCACAAATTGGCACGTTTTGTAAAATGAGTTTGGGAATCCGTGTATTTGTGTCAGTGAATTTATCTACATCTTTATGAGATTTCTTTGGACTTGTGGTACTGCCACAGTAAAATCAAACTTTATTTGATATTCACAGCCTACATATTGAATTAAATCTGCTAATATTGAAAGGAAAATTACAAATATTGAACGAAAATGTCATAATAAGGAATAGAAACCTAAACAATTTTGAATCAAATATACTTATATACTATATATGGTGTCATCTTTTGTTGTTTGAATTTAATGTTAGCCTATACTACACAGGTCATGTTGGTGTATCAGTGGATGAGTTAATAAAATATAAATCACATGGTTAATGATGAAATAATTCAGACTTTCTGCAGTCCTTACATGGCCAAAAAGTAACACTAAAATAAACCAAATTAAGCATGAGAATTGCAGAGAGATAAATAAAATGGAAATTAAATAGATATTCCCCACCATCTGTGTTATTTTGGGGTAGATGACATTTTTGTCTGCTTCTGTCACAAGGTTTGCTTCAGCATGGCTAAGGAAATACAATCCTGTCCCTCTATATATTTTAAAGTTGAATAGGAATGTACTTATTTAAAGTGTATCAATAAACTGAAGGTCTTTTCAAAGCACACACCTTATAAAAATATACAGATACAAAAAACATACATAGGCGATGTAAAGATAAAGGTGTGATACATATAGATTTATTATATTTAATATTCGGTTTTTAGACATATGGCCCTGAACACTAATAAATCATGTTGGGTTATGTTTAATTCAGTACGTTCATTTATGTACAACATATGTTCTGCAGAGGTGAAATTTTATTGGACTTTTAACCTGACTTTTATAATAGAACATAAAGACAGTGTGAAGAAATTAAATGACGTGATAATAAACAACACTGGGCTCAAATCAAAATCAGTCACTCAGAAAAAAGAAGCTGTTCTTCAAAGGCTTTTCAAGGAAAGATCTAAATGTGTTCTTCATTATTCATTTGCAGTCCAGGAAAAGGCCAAATAATTCATTTTATATTCTGTGGCTGTGAAAAAACATATTAATGGATAAGCTGTCGAGATACCATACTGTTAAGTTATTGCTGAAACGTTCTTTCACATATTCTGTCAAACACAGGATTATATGACACAATAACGCAGACTTTGGTTAAAGTTTCCCATGATGGATAAGCTTTGTAGGATATGGTACCAGACCCCATACATGGATGTAATTAAACAAGGGCAAGTGATGGCAATAATGTATCATCCACTAGAGCTGAGGTCCTTGCTTCCTACGAACCACTGTTACCAGAGACAAATGACTTGCAGCAGTCGCCAGCGTCGCTTTTAACTTTGCATGGTGCAGACACAGAGAGGGAGTGTCTCCCTAACAGTGGTGGCCCAGCCAAGACAAATGGACAGTCATAATCCCCCCACTGGTGGAGAATGTGGTTTATTAGAATACGATACAGTGGATGTGAAATATTTTTCTTGCAGCGCGATTCAGTTTCCAGCTCGTTCCTCACCACACACAAGTCATACTTGACAGTTTCCACTTTTTTTGGTGCAGCTTAGCCATCTTGGAGCTACCGCCTTCAAAGTTAGATAAGTTGTCTGTCAAGGAGGAGAGTCTGAAATGTATTATTACTGCCTGTTCGGTCCCGTACTAGAGAAACCACTGTGTAAATATAAGTAGGGCACAACATTCTGCGTAATTTAGTTGGACAAAATGTACAGTGGGTTTAACTAAAGAGAAATATGTATTCTTTTTTTGGGCATTTCTGCTTTATTAGATAGTCACAGTAGAGAGACAGGAAAGACAGAGAGGAGATAACATGCACTGCTGTAAGGACTCATGGTACACGGTACATGCTCTACCAGGTGAGCTACCAGGGTGCCCAAAAACATGCATTCTTAAGTGTCCTAAATTTAGAGACTCATTCTGGTATCTATTGGCAAACATTGTTTATCTATTCAGTTACAGGATGCTCTGTTTGGGCCACGCATGCAGGAACTGCTGACACGGAAGGATTTAGCTATTATTGCATATCATTACATGAATAAAATATGTGTATGATTACATGCAAAAGTTTGTTCAACGATTCTCCAATTTAGGTTTGTTGGGTTAGAGGGAGGAAGGCGGAGAGGGGCAGGTTTTGTCAATACCTTGCAAAGTAATAGGTCTATGACCTGTGTTAATAATGAATAGAGAAATTACAAAAAGTAGTTTTGTAATTTTTCAATAGAGAAAGGTGTTTGCATGGATCAAAACTTTTCTTCAAGTAGTCTTTTAACCTAGGCTTGCATACATTTTCTATACACTTGTAGTCCAAGAAATTTCCCACATGAGAACCACAACAACTTCCATTCACCTCCTCATTGTGTTTCCCTCCTCCTCTGCTCTGTCAGCCTACAACCTCTACTGTATATTGTCGTTCATGTTACCCCGACTCTTGGGGCTCTGAAACATGTTCGCTTTTGTCTCATACACTCTGGTCATTTCCTTGAACACAGTAAAGACCTGCGGTGCTAAGAAAATCATTTATGGCTTCTTACGTCCCGTCCCATCCTCCGGGGGTCCTACAGTATCAGGGGAATGCAGATGAGCCCACCTCAGACCTCTTTTTGCCATTTTTTGATAGACCTGCAGATGGTTTCTTTCACACCGAGACCCCCGATGGGACCTTTTATCCTTGTTGTAAAAACGACCATCTGAGCTCTTGATCATAGGTGGCTCAGGAGAGGGTGAGCCCTCATTTCAATCATTACAGTTGCCCATGAGCGACATTTCACATTAAGACATATTTGCTTAGATTGAAAGACATTATTCATCTGCTTTTTAATATCTTAATGTCACTGAATCTGTATTTTGTTAAAAGTTTTGTGCAAGACATTCACCCGCAAAAGATTTATGTTGTAATTACTTGAGCATAATTACCGGGGAAACAGTTAATCAGCATAAATTAACAAACCAAAGACTTTGAAACATGTACTTGAGGAATAAACATACTATCAATTATAATGAAAAACAAGAATTCAGGCTGCTTAAAAATTGCTTTAAAAGTCTTTATTCCACATTTTTCTTGTGAGAGGAAAGTTGAAAACTCATCAGCAAGCAGTTTTTTTTCTTTTTATGAATAGTCAGTCCAATAATATTCCTACAGATTTTTTTCTTGGTATGACTTGAATGCCATAATCTGTTGTTACTAAGCCGTTGTGTCCTATAAGCACAATTTTAGCATTTTCAGCTACACAACATCCCCACATCTGATACTCATTAGGAAAGACCATGTTAAGTGAGTACAGTGATGTGGTGGAAAGCTTGCTGACACTTAATGCACAAAATAGTAACTGTTATTTAATTTTTTAAATAGCTAATACCTGTGTAATAAATAGTATCCTGTAAGTACTGTATATAATTTTGGTGAAGGAAGTTAAGACTCAAATGTGATATGAACTCTTTTCTTTTCTGTTTTCTTTAAATTTGAGGAATTTTGATATCCAATACAAGTCACTGACATTTTGGTCCAGGCTTGGTGTCAGGTTTGACAGCCTGTGAAACATGACTTACACCATCAAGGGGCATTAAAAACTCTCTCTTACTATACCCACTTATTCCTATTTTAGGGTCATGCGATGCTGAAGCATATCCCAGCACGCACTGGGTGAAAGGCAGGAAAACAGCTGCCAGTCTATCACAGGGGTAACACACAGACAGACAGATTCACATTCACACCTACAGGCAATTTAGAGTCTCCAGTCAACCTGAGCTGCATGTCTCTGGACTGTGGGAGGAAACTGGAGCACCCGGAGGAAATACACAAAAAACACAGGGACAAACATGTGAACCTTTTTACTATAAAGTGACAATGTCACTGAGCCACCGTGCCTCCCCCACTGAAATCCAAACTAATGCAACAATATTATAGTAGCAGCTTCATAAGGCATATTGACGTGCCATGCCTTTTCAATGCATGAGATGCAAATTATGGGATACATTAATACCCAACCAAGAAAAAAGAGCTTTAACTAAACCATTACTGCTCAATCAGTTATTTTGAAGCTACAGCTGGGTTGAGACAAGATGTAAAATGTGTGATGAAATTATCTCAGTGGTCCCCTTTTTTTTGAAACTTTCAGTTTCATCTAATGGCCTTCATCAGCGAATGGAGTTGGCTCAGGTATCAATGTTTTGTTAGCATTGTAAAATTTCCCTCAAGGAAGCCTAAAATGTGCATAAAAAACCCTTTAATAACATTCATACCCAACTACTTAAATTTGTGACTATTTTACCATTTAAAAAAAAACTATTTTTGAGTGCTCATTAATTAAAATCAATTATACTTTGCTTTACTGCTAACATTTTTCATTTGTTTGACTGTTTACTTTAGGTTTTGGATTTTCATAAGGTGTATTGCTGTGACTCATATGAAAGGAAGATTTATATTATCTTCAATTACAAGAAATATATCAAATGTTTTCTCTGTTTTGTCGAATGCCTGATGCTATAATCCAATACATCACAATACAGTAGGATTACCACTGAATTTATCTTAAAGTAGGTCTTTGCATCCTTACTTTGCGGATTATGGAATGATTTTGTGAAACAGATTTAGGAAAATATTTGTAGATTATGATTAAATCCTGAATTGTAGATACACAGGAAGAGGTTGGGCAGAAAAATGCTGGTGTTTGGAGTTAATAATAACTTTAGTATTTTGGATAGAGAGCTTAAGTGGTAAATCCAACCATTTAACATGTTACAAAGATCATCAGTCTTGTTTTCTCCTCCAAAAAGAACTGAGAACTGAATCTTGAAAATGGTATAAGAGTCATGACTACCCCAAAATAGCCCATCATATCAACTTTCAAAGATTAGTTGATTGAAACATTTTAAAATTTGTATAGTGGATTTTTAAACTCCCTTCTTAAGATAAAAAGGTTTAAAGTTAGTAAATGCTGATCAAACATGACAACCAAGCACAGAATATCAATTTATATCTGTACCTACTCGGTAATTCACTATTTTGGAATATTAAAAGTGCAAAAGCGTTTACTCAAGAAATTGCAGTAAAGCATGAAATTGTGGCTGAGCATATGATTGGATTTCATTCAGCATAGATTTCCTCTCTGAGTCAGGTACTGTAGCATGGATCAGCCCTCCTTAAGAGTACAGTTAACAAACTTTGTGTGTGGCAGGGGTTAGTGCTTATGTGCTCAGACAAGGTGCTGTTTGCAGTGCCTGCTAAAGGAGGCTGAGCACAGTGGATTACAAGCAATGCTAGCGTTTAGCTCCCACCCCAGACAACATGACTCATAAGCTCTAAAGAGCTGCTGCATATGTCTGCATCGTAAGTCCATTTGTGATATGACAACATGACCTTTGGATTCAGACCCATCTGTTCTGCTTCAAATGTTTACATATGAGCAAAGAAGTGCTTTGTATTTGAACTGACTGGAGTTTTAGAAAATTTGCTCTACAAACAAACCATTTTTAATACATTTTGTCCTCAGTGCTGTCTGTAACAAGCAGTGAAGTCAAGAATGCTCACTACAAGAAAGCTGCATTGCACTTTTGCCCAATATGTTAATTTTTCCTACATTGTTACATCATAACATTTCATTATGCTATGCCTTCTTTGCATGAATTAATCACCTTCAGTATCACTTTCAGTATAGTTGTGTCTCAGAATAATACTCAATTTGAAATTATGACAATGTATGCAGTGAGAAAAATCATTGTGATCCTAGTTCTGTTTGTTCATTCAAAGGACAGCATTGTTTCTTTTAATCCTGCATCAACTTTTTTTTGGTCACTTTTAAACACAACCCTGACATGTTTTCACCTCATAAAGTTGATATGGTGTTAGCAACTGTTTGCTAACATGTTAGCAAACAGTTGCGTATTTACACATCCAGCTTCTATGAGCGACATCTGTATTCATTTGGAGTCGTGTTTCTGGCCACCTGTTGAATCCGTCCAATACTCATGCTCCTTTTCGCTCTGTTTTTGGTCTCCACCAACACCTGAGGGAAATATCTGGCTGTTTAGCTCCTGAATTGCTCCACTGTGTTCACGAGCTAGTTGCTAACTTTGTCTGCTGTTTAGTGCTGGGCAGGTAGCGTACAGTGGATTTATGAGAGAATTTTTTGCTGAAAACAGCTACCTGCTGCAGCTGGAAACGGAATTGATGAGAGTGGTGAGTGTGAACTAAAACATTAAAGTTGTGGGCCGTAAAACAAAAAAATGAAATTAAAGTGCTAAATTGCTCCATATAGAACTGAGGGGAAGTGCAGTCGGTTGACAATTCTCTGTGGGATCATCACTACGAGCGACACTTTTCAAATTACACACAGACATTTGATCCATTGTTAATATGAAAATATTGATAAGTGCTGCTGTAAGAAGAGGTAAGTAACACCTAGACTCTCACCAAATCTTACAAGCTGGTGGCATTTGGCATGGTTTTGAGAGTTGCATTGCGTACAGTTGACTTGAATTTGGTGTGTTAATGTGTAATGTGTTTGGATGTTAGTCGGCAAAAAGTTTCTTTACATATCCAAAAGAGAGTTATCGTGATCTGATTTATTAATTTCTTCGTCATACTTCTCTTGATTTAGCAACGTGGGTGGAGGGCAACATTCCTCTACAACTCCATAGTACTCTGTGTTTTTTTAAGTCATGCCCACTTTTGAGTGAGCCAATCAAATCTGAAGGGTTTGATCAAATATTTCTTGTAACTATACCCCACCCACATATTCCATTTCACACTTTAAAGTACGTCACATTAATGAAGTTAAAGACGCTCTAACTACCGTTTCACTGTTGCTGTTATGCAGGCCTGCCTGTGAAGGATTTAGTAATACTTCAGGTGTTTTTGACATTAATCCTAGAATACTGAGTAATCTTTAAATGATCTCCATTCATCCTCCATCACATGACTCTTGTTTCACAAATAAGTTCAACAAATGAAAAGGGAAAATTTTAATTAAGCTTCAATAAATGAATAACTTGTCATCATTTTTACTTCTCCTTGCCAAGATGTCCACGAAGCCCCCGTGTGCTTTTTCAAATAAATGGCCCAAACAATAAAAACAAGAGGCATACAACTATTCAAATTAGAATTATGGTCTCTGTGGGCCAAGTGTAAAATTGCTTTCACCTCCTCTGTGTTGGCCAGCAGTCCAGGTCATTACTGTAATTCCACTGTGAAAGTATTTTGCTGCAAATCAATTTATAAACTGTGGAAATGAACAAATAGGTGTAGGATAGTTGAATTAGTATGAAGAGTACAAAGACTGTCTAAAACGTATGATAATTAAGGTGAAGCCAACCAATAAAACTTTTTAAAAAAGTTAGTCAAAATTCTTCCACATAAAAATATCTCACTCTTACGGCTTGTTACTGCCATCACTCTTTGCTGTTGTTTACCTACAATATGTGTATCACATATAACATAACAAAGAACAGTAAATGTGACAGTATCTAACTGCAGTCAATCTAATCTTCCAGATGTGCAATGGTCCCCCTTGTTTTGACATTTGACATAAAGACTACACAAATTAAAGCCTAGTATATCACTCATTAGCGCCATCAATCAAAAGTGTAAAAAGGTTTAAATATACAACACTGATGACATGTAGAACTAGCTGTTGACATAGCTCAGATACATTAGGCCCCTAAACAAACCATTCCTTGGGAAATCATCTGTTAACGTCATGCTTTTGGCAAAAATGTGTCTGTTTTTAGTGTCAGAGGGTGCTCTGCTGTTAAATCAATTGGTGACCATCATTACTCTTAACTATGCTATAAGGGAAAGCTATGTGTTCTTGCCAAATGCTGATATATTGCTCATAAACCACCACACATTTTTTTCAATCTAACTTTTCATAGTGAGCAGAGTTTTGTAGTAAATGATCTCGCATTTACCCCCTCATTTTCTGATTTGTTAGGACCCATTTGAGCTTGATATTGCCATAAAACCATAAAGCAGTAGTAGTAGTAGTAACTTTCTCATTCCTTTTTAGAGATGTTTTGAGTTTATGCTCTGAAATACACACAAAGCTGAGACAATAACAGTTAATCGGCCAGCAGTAACTGCCTTCCACTGACATCAACATCTCAACAACAGGTAGACAAGCAAACAAATCTGGCTTTGTCAGTTGGAGCCATCACAGTTTATGTGTAACGTTTATCTAACTGAGGAAACTGATAAGTAAATAAGTCTCAGGGGACCAAGTCCTCTGATAATGATAGGAGTGGTAATGGTTTTGATTCCTCATTGGACAGTTTGTTTTTGGCCAGGAAGTGGCCCCCCTCCTGGAGAAATTTGACCTGGGCACGAGGGTCAGCAGCTTGTCACAATTATCCTCGAGGTCCTTTTACTTCCACATTGAAAAAAAGACCTGGTGTCTCCCAGACCTCTTACTCTGCCTTTGGCCAATCAGGAGTGTCACAGGAAGGGAAGAATCCAGTTGGCAAGACCTTTATCAGCCCATCAGCACCACTGCATGACATGGGAGGACAGCCAGACATTCTTCTCACAGGAGATCAGTTTCTTGGCTCAGCCTGTGTTTAAGTGGGTCCTCTGCCACTTCTGTTGCTGATAGTAACCCATTTGGCAGCCAGACATGACTCGGCTGGAGGAGGGCTGAGGTGGAGGCAATAAGCAAATTCAGTCACTGTAAACTTCTCTGCAGTCATTCTAGGAATGTTTTGAGAGCACTTCATTTACCATATTACTCCCATGGTTTTTCAGCGTTTCTCTCTTTACATCTCTCTGAGAGATAACGTACATCTCTCCGACCTAGAGCTATGCATTTCAACAGAGGGATCAGAAGATATGGTCAGCCAGAAACCTGCACAGCTGTAGTTCGAAGGGCTTCAGTGTGTTAGCTGAACTACACTGTGACAGGGCTCGTTTGCAGGGAGCTGTCACTTCCCAGTTAGAGAATTGTGTTTCAAAGAACAAAGTCGCAGTAAAGCTCAGTTTTTCCCTTCTGTATTTTCAGTATTTCTACCTCAGATCTAGGACCTACATTTCTAAAACTTTTACTAAACTAAGCTACTACTATTTCAAGTAGTAAATGTGTGATGAACTTGTTTCTCTTGCATAAGTTTAACAAAGTTTGGGTTTTAAATCTCTGGAGTCACAATGCACCTTGGAAGATCATAATAGTATAGCCATATTAATTGCAAATATTTTTTGTATTCATCTTTTTCTTTATCCCTACTGGACTTCTTTGCATTTAGTTTGTTTTTTTTCAAACCCAAAAAAACCCATATTGTTTTGCCTATTGGTATCTATTAACATATACAGTAGAATGCAAAACAATTATTTTTATTGATACACTGATTTTAATTCATCTACAGATTTTTCTACAGTTAATCATTAAATGTCAGTTTCATCACAGTTTCCTAAAGCCCAAGGTGGCGTCTTCAAATAGCTAACCAGAGAATGTTTGATATTTGTGATAAAAAAAAATGTAAACAATTAATGGAATGATCAAAATAGCAGATTCATTTTCTGTCGATTAACCAATCA
Source organism: Siniperca chuatsi (assembly GCF_020085105.1). Lineage (NCBI taxonomy): Eukaryota > Metazoa > Chordata > Actinopteri > Centrarchiformes > Sinipercidae > Siniperca > Siniperca chuatsi. Next base: position 14,904,164 of record NC_058047.1, read on the forward strand.
ATTAATTGACTAATTGTTTAAGTCCTAATTTCAAGACATAATTTGAATATGGTAAAGAACTGTTACTGGTGTTATAGAAACAAAAACATTTCAAACACACATCAGTTTCTAGTTAATAGTAGCTAATAAGCCAACAAGAGATCAATAGTCATTCACTGAAAGTTTAAGTATTGCAAGCTTTCTGTTAGATGAAGTGGGTCACACATGAAGCATATTATTCACTCTGACGAGGCCATTAGTATGCATGGGACAGCACTTAATCATTGTTAATCAATTTAAATTTTTTGACTATCCACGTTGCAAATGTGAAACAAACGGTAATGGTTTCATTGTGGAAAATGCAGGTGATGTGATGTGATATCTATTTATCTAATGTTAATTGTATGATTGTTTGAATTTTCTTTTACCTAGGTCTTGCCAGTTTGTATCATGCACCATCTGTTCAGCGTATGCTGGGAAAAGCGCAACTATCACTGTGAAGGAGTAGGCAGGTATAGGAAATTATTCAAATAGCAGCTTTATTTGAATTAGTGTGTGTGTGTGAGAGAGAGAGAGTGAGAGAGAGAGAGACTATACAAATTTACATACATCAGGATGGAGCCTGTTGGCATATCTTGTCTGCAGACAAAGAGTTTAAGTCTTTATGCTTGTTTGTCCATCCATCCATTTTCTACCGCTTAGTCCCGTTAGGGGTGACTGGAGCCTATCCTGGTTTGGGCCTTAGGCAGGGTACACCCTGGACAGTGGCCAACTCGTCGCAGGGCTAACACAGACACAGACAAGGACAGACAACCATTCACTCTCACATTCATTCAATACGGGCAATTTAGAGTTATCAATTAACCTACACATGCATGTCTTTGGACGGTGGGAGGAAGCCGGAGAACCCGGAGAGAACCCACGGTAACACGGGGAGGACATGCAGACTCCACCCAGAGAGATTGTGTGATGTTGGTCCGGTCCGGGGATCGAACCCACGAACCCACGATCTCCTTATTGGGAGGCAGGAGCTTTAGCCGCTCTGCCACCGTGCACCCCCTATGCTTGTTTGTGATTTGTGTAAACTTTTTTTCACCATGGGCTCAAGCGGGAAGTGTCATGTCCACAACACGTCCAGCAAAGTACATCTCATGTTAATTTCCACTTATTTTCAACCATTGACCACTAATCAATAGAGGTTTGCCATTTTTTTATGGAAGTGGCAGCAGTTTCTTTTGAGGATGCAGTTGAGGCATTCAGAAAATCAGCACTCTGTTTGTTTAACAATTTGTGGGCAGCCTCTCTTTATATGCACTCGTGTGAGTAAGGCAGCCGTTTGCTACTGTGATTGGTCTGGATCAGTTTAGACCGACTGGTCCAGGCAACAATGAAGTTTAGAAAGCTGCCTCAAAGACAAACATACCAGTCCAATGAATCACAGCTCACAAATGGCTTGCTAAGGTAAATGAGTGAAAAACAATTACTTAGGAGGGAAAATAGAAATAGGAGATTCATGAGACTTGGATCCAGTCTACCGCTTCCACCCTGCTCTACCTCAGCATCTCTCCTGTCTCCACTTAGCCACCGTCCTGTTGTTCCTCTGCCACTCTGCTGCAGTTCCAGTTTCAGTGCCATCCTACATTGTGCCTCTTTCCATTTCTCTGTCAGTGAGGTAATTATAACCAGAGAAGGTGGGAGAGAGTCAGTGCTGGAGGGTTAGCCTTGGACCGGCCCTCTGAATTGTGAGCCACACCATCATCTCCATGTCCATCTTCTGGGATGGCTAGCAAGCTTTACAGATGACCGTGCCACTGGTCTTTCAGAAATGACAGAACAAGCCAAATGTGAGCCAAAGTGCCACTTCACAAGTTGACATTTGTGAACAGCAGTAAAATGAGTAAAATTTCTCTCAGCACCAAGCTTAAATGGTGTAACTGGCTCGAGTAGTAAGTCATTTGTGATTTATAATTTCAGCAACTGCTGTTAGTAAAAACAAACTAAAATGCAATATTGTGCAGTTTTCCCAAGAAAGACCAGTTTTAAACCTGGGTGTTTAAAACTGCAAATGAAAAAGCTTTCCTTAACTGGAGATATGTAGGTGGAATTACTAATATGTTGTGCCATTTCCTGATAGACTGTAGCTAAATTCATTGATATGAGAATGTCACAAATTATGACTGTTTGTTTGCCTTGCCACTCAGGTGATTGTGGGTGTTAATAATTTTCCATAAACTTTGTAGTGCTACGATTAATGATATCCATTCAACACTACGTTGATTTTTTTTATCAGCATTTTTATGTGCAAAGAACATTCTTGGTAGTGCAGGCAAAGTGGCAGATACTTCAACAAAAAGTAAAGACTTGCACATACTGAGTCCTTCCACTATTTATGAGACATCCTTTAACTCATCCAAAATAGATTTATATATAAAACATCTTTCATGAACATTAACAATACAATAATAGGAATAAACAAAAATAGCAGGCAACTTATTGCTGCAACAAGCTGCTCAGTGGCAGATATATTCAATTTTGTGTGAATGTGATACTTTGTTATGGTCGAGCAGTCACGGGATTTAGTTACATAGCGAATTGGACAAAACCAGGGTAATCGTGTTAAGGTAAAATAATATTAGAGAAAGAATCAGTATTTTGTAATAATTTTAAAATATTTGAGTAGTAAAATGAAACAGTAAGGAGGGGAATGTTTACCTGTTTCAACTTTAATTGAGGACAAAATGCATTAATTCTTGTCCCCACAGAACCAAGGTGCTATAATGTTCTGCTATTCTCATGACAAGTTTAGATCCAGGGCCTCTAGATCTTAAACCAATATATAGCTTATTAATAGAATTTATGTGCCATATACCATCTTCTCAGGGATGGGCTGCCTAATTATCCCACAAGCTGAATGATATTGGTGTGCTTTATTAATGTTCCATGGTATTGCCAGGCACAACCAATAAATACGGCACTGGGGATTCCACCAAATGAAAAGGGAATATTTCAGTCTTTTAATAAAGCACTGTCTATGTGCACCACATATACCCTTATTTAAATATGCACGTGATCCTTCAAAGACATTTTATACAAAGGATGGGTAAGTGATGGTAGCTGACTTGCCTTTTACAACCGAAGAGCTGCTTTGAGCCGCCTTGGGTCCTTCCTCATAAGAAAAACAACAGCATTGCATACAGATAAAATTCACTGCATCTTTTTTTATGTTGATGATATTGTTCACTAGGTGGACTTAATGAGCACCTTGGGGCCCTGACATGACTTAACTATCTTTTTCAGGGTGTCTAATACTATTGGAATTAATGGGGAAAGTTTACATTATGGACATTTACAGCAATAGGTCAGGACATCAAAGTACCAGCCATGGGTTTCTCTCACCTTTCATTGGAACATAATGGAAAATCAAACATCATTATCAGTACATCGAGCCATAAAAGACAAATGTGTGTGTTACTGCTCACACTCTGTTTTCCTCAGTGTTTTATGTGCTCCCTTAGGAGATGTTAAGGCCTGTTGCAGATCGGCCATAAATCCCAAACTTAGTCTTTTTTTTATCGCAAAGGGAGGTTGCTGTCTGGCTGAAGATTGACCATGGCTCAGGGCTGGATAGAGACCTATATGACAGGCCCCACTGAGGACTGAATGGACAGCAGTGTCTGATGAATGACCTGCCTCCTTCTTAATCACAAAGCACTCACACCAAGTGAGACACCAACAAAGACGAGTGTGGTAGCACTAGTCCAAGGTTCTCAATATACCTTTGGTGACACGCTCTGACTTTTTGTTGTATTTCAACGCTGTGCCTCTTTCATGACTGGTCCTACTCAAGTCAGTTCAACAACTGGCAAAGTTGCTATTGGAGTATGGCCAAAGCCAACAATGAACTGATCCTACTAACAAGTACTGTCTGTCTATCCAAAGCCTGACATAGCTTATTCCTCTGTGCTATAGGCCTCCATCATTGTCTAAAATATATATTTTTGTAATAAAACGTAATGAGCCACACTGTTCCCTTGCGATGAAGATGGGTGCTGTAGTCTCTTTTGAGTCAGTTCAGCATTCACCGTCCTGCAGCTGTAAATACTCACTAGAGCACCAAATGTGGATTAATCCACAGTTGAAAATATTCCTCAACAAATGCATGTTTTACTCTTGTTTGGGAAATGTTTGCTATAAGCTGCAGTGACCTGCTACTTTAGGAAATCAATGTTCAACTAACGTTTTTTTATTTATAAAACTGTATTTGTTTACGTCTTGGAAAGAAAGGAGTGAGCTCACAGATGAGTATTGAAATGCGGGCTAACACATTGTTGGTTTTGGTCTTTTCACAAGGTTTGTTAACATTAAGAAATATATAGAATAACTGTCTTACACTGTATAATGCTAATGTCTGGGTTTGCTTATAAATTTAAAGAAAGTTTTACAAATACCGTGTGCATTGTGTTTTCAAGAAAAGCTTTTCTGTACTTGAAATCATGCTATTCTGAGTCCTATTTAACACTGAATTGCAAAATGTAAATTTTAATAGTCAGAAAAAAGGCTTGTGTCAGTGGAAAAAGGTGACCCTAAATACAACCTTCACTGTCTGCACATTGATGAGCAGAAGGAAGCAAAATTGTCCTTCAGAGCCTGTTATTATTTGAGCAAGCTATTGCAATGCACAGTACACAGTGAGCCTGGAGCATGGGTTACATTTGCTGTACACTCCACTGCAAAATGAGACTAGTCAAGCCCTAATGTAACCAGAAAAAGCTGGATAAAAATCTTTACAAACTCAATTATGAATCAATTTGAGTTTGTGTCAGACAGTCTGGTGCCAACAGAGTGGATTTTTTATTAACTTATGGTCTGGGAAGAATGAAACACTTTTCATTTGTGTACTTCAGTATGTTGCTTCATGATTCAGAGTATGGGTGTTCACACTTCGTCTTGGGGGGACTTATCTCTCATGGTGGACCGAGTTGAGAGGTACAGCGTGTCCTAATTATGAAATCAAAATGGTTTATTTTCCGTTTGTCACTTCACTGCTCAAGATTGTCATATTATAAAGATGTGAGGAGATAGAGAACCCCTTTTGCAAAGCAGAAGGTAGTTTAACAGTTGATTGAGTAATTAAAATTAAATCCCTCCCACACTGATTCATATTACCACATTGCTGTAGTACATTTGAGTTCAGATGGATTTTTACCCTGCACCCCACTGTCCTGCTCTAGCATATCAAAGTAGGTCACAGGCTTGAATATTCATGATCCTCTATGACAACTCCTTACTATTCCATGTCAAGACCTATGTTAATTCTGAGATTTGCACATTTGAGTCTACTTGAAACCCTTTAACTTCACTACCTCAGATTTTGAGTACTCTGACAACTGTAGCACCTCTGAAAAGAAAATATTGTGGTGCACAAGACTCATTTAATGTTCCTAACATCCAGTGTTTAGTGCAGATGTAAGCAAGTTATTTCTTTGCTTTACTGGACATATGGCTGCCATTTTGGAGGGTCACTCAGGCAACAGCTGTGATAGCTTGAGATGTTATTGATTTGAACAAGATTTGGCCAGGTGGCCAATGGGATTTCCAGAGAATGTGGTTGTTTTGCACATAGATAGATTGTGCTCTAATTCTCATGTGTCACTGGAGAAATGACAGTTGAGACTTGAATATTATGAAATGTAGTAGTCAGTTAGACCCACAGCTCATCAACATTACAATCCATCTGTCAATCATTGTCCATCACGTCGTTATCATCAGCAAGTTGCCTTCTCTATTATATTGTAGTGTGTGTGTGCACATACAGGGACAAAGCATTCTCACCTGCACACAAACACACACAGGTCCCATTGGTTCCATTAAAAGTTGCCCTATAGTAGTTTGTCCTTTTTTGTCCCTAACTCATACACCTGCCACTTGCCAGGAATACCTGGTCTGTCCCTTAAGGTCAATAAAGCACTAAAGAATTGCCCAACAGAAATGACAGCATTTTCTCCTGACATTTATACTCAGTGTGTGATGACCTCTCATTAGTAAGAAAGTAGGTCATATAGGATCTAGTGGTTATCAGTTCTTGAGTGAGAAACGGAAGCTGTGTATACTTCATCTTGGGAAATAAAACAACCCTCTTGGTAGTCATTTACTACTTTGCTGCCAAGAGCAGAATCATTAATTGGAAATGGTGTGGAATGCTTGGCATGGTCCTTTTCTAACAAGTTGACTGAGAACTGAGGCTTTCACAGCCAAACTGTGGGTGTGTTCAGCACAGAAACAGTAGGGCGGAAAGCAAATGTGATGGGAACGTGCAATGTTAGATGAAAAAAAGGAACCATTTTAAGAGGAAATGTAGTTAGGAGAACCATAATTCTACATGCAGTAGCTCGCTGTAAATATACTGTCCTGTTGGGTTTTGTCACTTCTCTACCTTGGTTTTTTTTTCCTGTCGTTGCTGTTTTCGTTGTTTGTTTTTTTTAAGTCGTTAAAAATTACAACCGCCCTGTTGATGTATCTTGAAGATGATTATCCGCTGAGATTGGGCTTCTGTAGCTGAACATGCCCAGGGGAGCCTCATCACCCCCGCTGTAATAGACAAGAACAAAAGGAGTGGAGAGGGAAGGAGAGGAGAGAGGCAAGAATTCCACTGAGCTACAACAAAGAACACAGTCAAATCTTCACCCCCACCCCCATCACACCGTCTACGGCAGCCGTCCAACCTGCTTGCCGTGAAGATAGCTCGATCCTCATCTCACCCTGGGAGAGAGATATACTGAGGCATATTGATCATAGTCTGCTTACAGCTGTCATTAATTCAGACAACTCAGAGCTTAATGAGAACTTTTATTTCTGCCTCTCAGTTCCTTTGTTACTCTGTTGCATTAGATGCCAGCCCCACCCCCACCCCCACTTAGTGTGACATAGATGCTGCCCCTCTCCACCTCCCCCTGCCAAATCCAACATTTAAAGATTTATCTCTTAAATGAGAACCTGTGGTAAACAGGCTAATCTGTTTGGCAGCACTCACGGTCATGGCTGAATAAAACATTTGACAACGCTAAGCTCCTGAATCTTCCTATCTCTCTCTGGCAAAAGGCCTCTCGCTGCCTCCCTTCAGGGCTCCTTCATTGTTAATCCTGCCGATCGCATTCTTCTAGCTTTTTGCCGTGCTGCAGGGGTGTGGCCGGACTTTTGTCTCGTCTGACAGAGAGTTCATTATGTGATTGGCGAGGAGCTAATGCAATAACGCTCCTCACGTGCCGCTACCGGGGCCAAGTCCAGCCATTCATGCAGCACTCTGTTCTTCTTCCTCTCCTCTCTCCCCCTGTCTTGTGGAGGCAGCCTGCCACCTCTCCTGTGGTGACAGGTTCCCTCTGAGGTATTTAACCACTTGTCTTGCAAAACCCCTTTTAATTGAAATTACCCATTGGCTGATAAGCTTCTGGAGCCTTATCAGGGAGGAGATATAGTGGTTAGGTTGTTTCATGCTGGAAGGTTTTGCTGTAGCTTGGTCTTCTTGCTCTTTTTCTAATTGTCTTTTTCTGTCTTTAGTTCTCAACTCCGGTCTATCTCCTTTTTCCCCCCAAATGGACGATTGTTTATTTCTGTTTATTTGTTGCTCACTTTGTTTCCTTCTTTTTGCTTCTCCTCCACTTTTTCCACGCTTGAAAGTTGCCCAGTCAAGCATCCTGTCCTGTCTCTTTGGTGATACAGGTGCTGTTGTTGAGGCCTCGCAGCGTGCAATATACTACATGATCCAGTGAGCACTTTCGTTTTTATCTGACATACCTATGAACCACAATGACACACCTCCCCTGTTGGGAGCTGTCAGGAGTCACCAGTTAACAAAGCTAATGCTGCTCCAGCCAATGTCACTAGCCTTGTGTGTTTTCACATCAAATAGCTTTGCAGCGGTCTCATCAGTCAGCACACATTCAGCTGGTTCAGGCACATTACACACTAATGCAGAAGTACCATAATTAGGTCAGTAACAATCTGTTATTTAAATTCTGTCACAGTCAGAACTTGACAACCTCCCTCCCACACACACATACACACTCCTAGAGAGACAGCACAATCAGTGGCAGAATTAGTCTTTTTTGAAAGTGACAGTGGAAATTTAGTGATGACATCATTTTGTTTTAAACAACTCACCCTGTTTTTCTCAGTCAGCTTCTGCCTAGCTGAAACCGTGTGTATAGAATGATCTTGGATTTGGTACCCTGGAGCATGCAGACTTCTTTTGTAAAACACTGAAAGAAGAATGATGTTATCAAGTCAAAGATGTCTACAGTGCATTGGTTTGCCAATAGAAATGCACATTAGCTTGGTTCACTATCCCCTCTTTCTAGATGCAGTACAGCACACTGCACTTTTGAATGGGCTCCAACTCAGCAGGCTAAATTCAATATGAAAATGCAATCAGCATAAGGCAAGGTAAACAACCTCAACCGTATCCTCACTTTTCCAAAGATGATATGAATACAAGCACAGTAGGAAGGGCTCATGAGTACACACAGCTCAAAAGGCTGCTTGTATGTTTAACAAAACACATCGCTGCTACCTGGAAAGATAGAGCCAGGGATTTTTTTTTGTTGTTTTGTTTGATATTCAAATACTTTTCTTGTGAGTCAGTAAATAAACTTCAGCCTCTGCCCTGTTGAATTTAATTTGAAGGCTATGCCCTGCCGAATATAATTTGATGAGTACTTACTATGCTGAAACCCACATCACTCTTCAGGCATGACACAAATGAGCAATTCAGTGGTCATTTATAATGAAGAGGCTGTTTTTATCACAAGTCTTGGTATGAACAAATCAATGTGACACCAGTGTTACATCTGAATAATTCATCAGCAGTTATAAGGCCCTTTCATTTACATGTACTAATTGGAACAACTGCTGCACACGCGCCTGTGTGATAATAGTCATGCTTAAGCTGTCAAATGCATACAATGGCCAATAGATCTCTCATACTTTGTGCTTTATATGTATGTGCTGTAACTATTTGATTGCTGAAATGATGTGAAGGGGATGTTTGATTAGCAAGCAGCACATGGCTAATATTGACCTTAACAACTACGATGGAATTCAGTTTGATGTGTTGTGATGTTTAGTTTTATACTTGACTTTTACTGTCTTGAACATATTCTTATTGAGACTTTTTACATGTATATATGTCTTGTTTTATTTGTATGTTTGTTGTGTGTGGACCCCAGGAAGAGTAGCTGCTACCTTAGTGGCAGCTAATGGGGATCCAAATAAAGAATAGAATAAAGAATATGAGCCACAAATGAGTTTTTTCCCCCTCTTTCTTTCAGAACATTAAATACAGACTTAATTCAACTTATGTTAAGTGAACCTTATGACCACTCTTGAAACGAATTAGCATATATTCAAATTGAAATATTTAGCTAAAACCTGACAAAATCAATACAATGCATGATTAGCACAATTTAAATGTAGAGACATTTATTTATTACAACCTCCAGTTTTTCACAAAACACATTGCAGCCCTGTATCATAGAACTTACAACATAATACTAATTTTCAATAGCAAATACGTTTTGACAGAAACATAATGAAAAATTTTTTATATATATTTTAACAACCTTCTCCGTCTATCAGCATAAGGAGGAAATGTTGTTAAATAACATATTTGCCAAATTGCAAACTGCTGATACTGAATTTATCAGCCAAATGTTCACTGACAACGTAATTCAGTTTTTTTCCCTACAATTTCCACACCAGCAACTAAAGCGTGATTTTAAATGTTTTTAATGGTAATGCTAAGGCACTCACAGCACTTGGCTATGGTTAAGCAAAGATTGTGGTCTCGGTTAAATACTGAAAAATTAATTGATTTGAAGAACAAGACACAACGTGTTTACTTTGTTAAAATTTAACAAAAAACAAAACAAAACAAGATATTTATTAGCCTTAACTAATGTGCGTTTTTTTGCCTAAATCTAACCTAGATCCAGTAATGGAAAGTAAATAAGTACATTTACTCAATTACTACACTTAAAGGTCCAGTGTGTAGGATTTAGTGGCAACTAGTGCTGAAATTGCATTTTGCAACCATTTGAATTCCGCTCCGATCATCCTCCTGTTCCAAGCGTGTAGGAGATACTACGGTGGCCGCGAAACTCAATCTAGAGCCAGTGTTTGGTTTGTCCGTTCTGGGCTACTGTAGAAATATTGCTTTGCAACATGGTGGCCTCCATGGAAGGGGACCCGCTCCCTCTGTAGATATAAACGACTAATTCTAAGGTAATGAAAACACAACGATTCTTATTTTCAGGCGATTATACACTAATGAAAACATACTTAAATATACATATATATACATACAATAAATAGTATATTCCATTTCTGCCAATAACTCCTGCTAAATGTTACATACTGGACCTTTAAGTACAGTTTTAAGGTACTATATGAGTATGTCCATTGCATGCTAATTTATATTCTATTTAAGTTAAATATTCAACTTTTTACTCCACTACATTTATCAGACAGCTATCATTACTAGTTGCTTTTCAGTTTAAGATTTTAATTTTAAAAAGTTCATAAGCTTATAAAATGTATTATCGATGAAATCAGTGGTCCAACCTTTTTGGCTTGTGTCTAGCCCTTTGTCATGTTTCAGATGTCTATGAGTTGTTTGCAGTTCCAGCATAGAGACAGTTCCACTCTAAACTTCTCACATGGTTTCATTTAAATTACTGTTTGAGGCCCAAAGAGGTAAATATTTGACATTTTTACATATTTAACAAAAAAGCAAAGATTAGAGAAAAGACCAAGAAACTTTGTGTCACAGAACTTTTTTCTTTCTTTCCTTTCCTTTCCAAATTAATCATCTCACGATCCCCCAGATTTATCTTGACCCTTTGGAGGGGGCCCGACCCCTAGGATGGGAACCACTGAACTAAACTGTATATAAAGTAGTTAAAACTACTGTAGCCCCACCTCGACCAGCTACAACAGTAACAACAGTACTTAAACATTGATGCATCAGACAAAATCTAATAATGTCATTTATAATAATATATCAGTCACAGGGGCCATTTTTCTGCCGAAATACGTTTGATACTTTAAGTACACTTTCACTTGTAATGGAGTATTTTTACTTTGTCATATTCTTTCTTTTACTTAAGAAAAGAATCTGAATACTTCGTCTACCACTAAACATATCACACCACATACTGTATACAAAAAGCACATAGAGTGTTTTCTACCTGTGTGCATTCCAACAGACTAGCATACAGCTGTAGTGGAAGAAGGTATTTTTGAGTGTGACCAACAAGCTAAATGAAAGCCTTGGCCATTCATATTTGAGATTTATTCAAGCGTATTGCAATGAAACTAACTCAGGGGTTTAGGTGGTAAAATGAGCAGAAAAAAGATAGTAAAGACAGGGAAAGAGAAGGAGCAATGTGCTGCAGATGGAGAGGAGTGTGGAAAAGTGCCAGTGCTCCAGACGGGCGTGACCTGAGAAACACCATGTGGAGGTAGAAGGGCCCACTGGAGCCACCTGAGCCTTGACTCTGTCTGAAACAGGAGTGCTTCGTTGACAAGCCATCATTCAGAGACTCTGACAGGGCTTTCAACAGACCCCCGTCCTCCCTGGCCCTTTTCCCCACACCAGCCCCCTGACACACGCTCGAACCCTACACCACAATGTATGTCAGCACTATCATTAAGGTAAATGCTGATTACATCCGCAATTGTCTCACCCAAGTCTGGCAAAAGTGCATCAATCCACAACTAAGTTTTCTTACATTTGTGATGACTGGTCTGAAAGGAGATTGTTCTTGATGTTGACTTCTTTTTCTATAACAAATAACATTCCTCTGGTGAAAATGGAGGGACTTTTCTTTTTATGGACAGAATTTGTTTTACTTTGACCAGTTTTAGTGTAATATTCACACCCTTCCCTCTCTTGCAGACAGAAGAGTCGTGTGAGATATGACTGGCCAGACGTCACAGGCACAAGATGAAAACTCACAGCAAATGCTTTCGTTTTGAGGCCTGCTGATGGATAAGTGGACAATGTGTCACAGACAGGTAGCTGTGAAAAATTGCCCTTGTTATGCATGTAGACAGTCAGGGTATCGGTGGAATTCAAAGCGATGAAAGTCCTTGCAGGCTTTTTTGACAGTCTGTCTTCCTTAGTGGTAACAATAGCATATATTAAGTTTGTTGTTTTTTTGTTTGTTTTTTACGTGGTCTATCATAGCCGACAGTCTCTCCATTTGAATTGTCAGAGATTAGTCAACTGCCCAATCAAAAATTAATCTGTTTTTTACACCCTTAATATCTAGTCAAATTGGTCAAATTACAATTTAATTATATCTTAATTTTCTTCCTGTATCCATTTTAAAATGTTTAAACTGGAGCTTTGGCAAGCTTAGTGTTGAATGTTTGGGATTAAAATCATGACCAAAGACTCCCTGTTCAATCAAACTACAGTGTCTGAGTCAATTTACATGTACATTTTAGACTGATGCTTACAGAGGGGCTTACAGTGAAAAGGCAAGTAGATATTCTGTGCCTTGCTGATGGAAACTTTTTTTAACTGAAGTTGTTGTTTTTGCACATGTGACCTTTCTGTTACAGGACAGCCTCTTTCTTTTACAGGACAGCCTCTTTCTGTTACAGGACAGCCTCTTTCTGTTACAGGACAGCCTCCTTTGATGGAGTGCCTGAACAGGTGTGCCTGTCGAAGTAAAGCAGCAGCCTCTTACACTCTGTCCAAAACATCGGTTTAATCAGCATTTTCTTTAGGCTAGCGCAGTCACACTAATGAATATTGTATTTGGAGACTAAAATCAGGTCCCCTTGTTAAAAATATATGATTTCATAACAGCTCCATGATAACAATATTAACCCATTCAAACAAAGGTTCATGTTTGCAATTACACCAATCGGGTGTGATATCAAAGGGAGGGCATGCTGATCTGGCCTTCTGTATTCAGGCAACCATTTCCTTATCATGTTGATTTCAGGTGATCACTCTGAGTTGCCTTCAAATGTGTTATTTACGGCTGTTTGTGATCATCACTTGAGTAGAAAATTGCTCCTGCCTCATACCTTTGTGCTCGCCTGTGTGGTAAGGGCAGAAACTGGTGGAGGTGGTGAGGGCAGAGGGAAAGAGATGGCGGTTGAGGTGAGTGGTCCTCCATCAATACCAGATGATGAGTTTATGCGTCCTCACTCCCCAGAGGCCCTGAGGCCATGACCTTCCATCCATCCCCTTACGCTCTCATTCATTTCACTTTCATAAGGACCAGTAATGACTTCCCTCCAATGAAAGGCAGAGAGCAAGGAGGCTGAAACACTTGTTGGGGAGAAGTGGAATCGTCTTTCTGCAATGGCAATTGGTTGTGCTCTTAGCCCTTAAAACGCTGCAAGGGGATATATAGCCATTACTGAGGTCAGGAAGGACAGGAACAACAATCATGTACACACACGGCTTTATGCAACTGGCACTCAAACAGATTGACACATGCCTAAACGTGCACATGTATGCACATAGACTGGTAATTCTCACACTCACACAGTGGCTGATGGACCGATGGCTCTATGCATTGTAATATGCTTGGGAGCCTGTACACGGATTAGCAGCTCATTTCAGTGGCTGCACAGTTGGCCTTCACAGTCTCCCAGAGGAGGGAGACAGCTGGGTGCGGGTGCTGTTTAGAGAGTGGTTAGCAGTGTGTGTGTATGTGTGTATGTTGAAGGGGAGGGGGGCACGGCGTATGCTTATCTGACACCAAGGGGCAAATTTGAGATGGTCCAATACCAGCTTAACCAATACACACCACTGCACTTAACTGAAACGGAACCAAGCAAGTGACTCCCGCCTCTCAGGAGACGTCTTATCATATTGCTCCTCACTTTAAACAAACTACAAGTTTGTGAGGATTTAGAAAGGCTTCAGCACAGGCATGTGGTGAAGCATGAACGCATGTGTTAGAGAGGATTTGTGATGATTAAAAAAAAAAGACCCTCAGAGATCCAACTTAATTTTAAAGTAGGTTCCAGCTAATGCGAAAAGATAAACACAAACATTGGTTTCTTTTTTCAACAAAGTACTCAGGGCGCACAAGGCCCAGGCTTTGTTGTGATAATTACAAGTGAAACCACTAACTTTAATTACATTTTGCCCAGACAAACTGCTCTGGTGACTTCTGGTGATGGAATCCAGGTGGACCTTATTATGAAAGTGCGAGAAAGGTCTTGAGTGACGAGGGGTCATGTGAAGATGTGCAGTCATGATCTCACACAAAAAACTTGTCTGGAAAGAAACAGGAGGTATCTGCAGACACCTAAACACAAATAAATATTTAAGTTGAAGTTAGCTCCTCTGTCAACTGGAGACTAAGTTTCTTGACCTATGGCTTTTGAAGTGACAAGGTGTGAATTATTAGATTTGATGACCTGCACTTGAGCCTCTTTGACTCTTCCTGCACCCATTCTCTGTTAATGTAGCCTTTTTTGCAATATTTCCATGTCTCCGTGCTGTTTTTAAAGCCATGCATTAGAGAAATACTGCTGCAAAACACTTTCCTGATGAGGATTAAAGTTTACACTTTAACATGCCAACATGTTTTTAGCATTTATGGCTGAGGTTGTCCTTGTTGCCTGTAGTATAAATGCTGGATCGTAGAAACTTTGTTGTTACAGGTTAATGTTTCATGCTTGCTGGTGGGCCAGCTTCTGCTATCCTAAAACGTCAACATTAGCTCCAAAGCAAACACTGCCGACTCCAGGACAGAAAGGAAAAAGGAAACAGAACAAATCCAGAGTTCAGCACTCCAAGAAAACCTCTAGCAGAGTAATACACTATGACATGAGTCAGGGACTCACTCCTCTGGTTATTTCCCAGGCGCTCTGAGAGTTTTACAAAAGTGAACAACAATGATCCTCACCAACTGATGTCACCGTCTGTAATTTTGCAGACAAAGGAACCTTTTACTGTGTTGTATCCATTCTATTATGTCGGGCACCATGAACTGTTGTGGCATTTACATGAGAAATGGGACTGGTGGTGAGCCTGGGCTCCATCTCACAGTTAGTTGTCTCTCTAATCCGATCTAGTGCAATGGTGTTGGCATTGCGGTACCAAGGCTGCAGCAGCAGGGGACTGCTTTGTGAAGAGAGGAAGGGTGTTATAATTTTGAGACCCCCAAACCATGGAGAGGTCACTGGCTTTGCTTCTCTGGCTTCCTCTTACTGTGTCGACATGAGGCGTGAGATCGAGTGGGGATTGTGAATTCAAAGGCAAGGTTTTCTTTGAATCACTTAAGACATCCAGATGGGAAAGAAGACTAAGAAATAAAAATGTAGTATAAGAAATATTTTCTCCATTGATTGTGTGCTTTGTGCAGCAAGAAGGAAATTGTCAACAGACATGTTCATCTATTGGACAAGAGGAAGCCTATTCAAATACGACCTTCCAGTTTTTATGCCTCTCAAACTTGGATGCAAAACCCATAAATATTTACTAAGTTAAGATACAATTGCTTGCCGTCAGACCTCCACCTATTGTAGTGCTTCCCCACTCTACAGCACATCTTCTGCTGAGGTTTCACTGTTTGGGTGCTGGAGAGGTTTGAGAAGAGTCCTGGCCTCATTGTTCCGAACACAACAGCTGTGACTTAATGAGTCCATTCCAAAGTGCTCACCCTTTGCTCAAGTCTGAGCTGCTTCCAATGCTGCCTCCTCATTGACCACATGACCATTGTCACCAAGGTATTCACTGGGTCTTAATGGTAAGACACACAAGAATGCAGCAGTGGCTGAGCCTTTGCCACCTCAGAGCGATGGTGGGAAAGCTGCTGAACTCAATTCCAACGGCTTATGTTTACCATGACAAACCAGTGACCTATGGGTTGACTCTAATTTGGGGAGAACCTCCCACATGAACACGCATACATACTCACCCATTTCTCTCTCTCTCTCTCACTCTACAGCTCCATTTATTCTGCCTCACTGTGTTTTTGTATCATAACAAGGACATTTACAAAAAATCTGACACAAATGCTGGTTTAAAACTGTGTTTCTTACTTTCATTTTGAGAGCTAATAGTGTCTGAAATGGAAAATTCAACATTCTCCTTAAACATTAACAAAATAACAAGGATGAAATTCTTGGCTCTGTTTCTGTCAACAACATAATATCATTACCCATAAAAATGCGCTAGTTTCTAACTGAAACTGGGTCCTCTGTGATCTTCGTGGCTGCAGTTTGTGTAAAGCTGAAAAGGAGCAAGACGTGATGTAGTACAAACCTGCTGCCTGGCAAGGGAAGTTAGGATGTTGCCATAGCAATTGAGATGAAATGCACAAGTAGTGTTTTAATTAAATCCAGCCTCCTTTGTAGATTTGACAGTGAGTAGAGTGGTGACAATAGGCAGCCATAATAATAAGTCCATCATTAGACAGTTCTTGTGGAACCATGCAAGTAAATTCATTTTACTTCCACACTGAGGCGATTTGACTGGGACTGCTGGAAACAAGCTTTTTACGAATGAATTATTCACACAGATGTGGTGATCTTGGCTCATAACAGAGTTGCAAAACAGAGGCTTACATGACCATAAACCCTTCTTGTTGTCTTTTATTCCACATTCCCTTCAGCTGAGTTATACTTACTGTATGTTACAAGGCTAGCCATGTTGAGTGTTTGGTAATCGTTTATCCTTGAGGAGGGAAAGAGCGCCTGTCAGTGCATCGTGTACAAAGAGGTGTGCTTCTTTATTAAGGACTATACAAACAAGACTGTATTAAGAGCCAGGGGCAAAGATGATGCCTGGAGTTACACACCCTTAACCCCAGGAATAACACAGCATGGATCTGTCATCTGAGTCAGGTATCATTATCGCGGCAGGTCTGAATTCTTAGTGAAGGCTGACAGCTTTATGATTTGACTGACTTGTGCTGTGAAGTAATTAAAAAGACGGTAGCACTAGAAAGTCGAATATGAAAAGTAGACACCTGAACTGGTATTTGTGAATTCTATACAAGGTATTACTGCATTTCAGTGTTTTTAAATGATCTGTGGTTGCAAGTGAATGCATGCAACCTGTTAACAGTAAATCCATGTGTTTCAAATCATTCTGCATATACAGTAAAAGATGCATGTCATGACACATTTGTGGATTAATGAAAATCAATCACGTGAACGGTATGCCTTGAGTCTCTTCTCTTACAGCCACCTAAGAGCATGCTTAAAAGACATTCATAATGACCTTTTTAAAGGCATTTTAATTAACCTTACCCCTTTTCTATCACGCCACCATCATTGCAGATCATGTTGTGAATTGAATTCCAGTCATGTGTCCTCCAAACATACTCTGAATCAGCTGGGGCAAAACTCAGTGTGTTTGATCCAGGACATGAACTTCAGGGAGAAAAAAGCTTGTTGAAAGCCAGATGGGCCAAATCCATGATAACCTTTCCCCCTCCTGAGGTTGTGCTGGAGAGGTTCTTCTCCCCGTCTCTCTTCCACTTGTCTCCTGGACATGCCATGCAAAGTGAATGACATGATATTAAAGCACTTCCTCATCAAGACTGAAAGGCGTACATTCTTTTTTTTTTTGCCTTCAAGCAGTCAATTATTTGACAAGTACACATAATGAACAATGCAAGACTAGTCGGAATTTAATCAAAAGGCAGAGACAGGGACCCAGTGCAGATGGGAAATGATTAACACAGTTAATCAAACATCCCAGCGTTAGGTTAAACATGGCAAGCCTGTCCCATCATCTGAAAAAAGGATGGGATCCGTTGCAAATTTCCATTTTTCCATTTCCTTTTGCCTGTGAAACATTTATTGCATTTAATATGTTGACCCCTATTTGTTCTGCTTCTCTCATAAAGGTATTTATGTTAGTCCTGACTAATTTCCTCTCTTTGGTGAACCCTAATGCAGACAAATGTGAGGTAGCAAGCTTTGGAGTCTAAACCAAGTGGTATTTATGTAAAGGTTATTTGATTGTGCTTCTCAGAGGGCTGCTATTGAGAACGTTTTTTGAAAAACACCCACACAGAGTTTATAACGCAAGCTCTCCAGTGAAAATCCAATGGATCAAGCAGGTCAAAGCATAATAGGTGAGAAACTGAACAGACATTTCTCTTTGATCCATAGTTTTTCTTTTGCATCAGATTGACAGAAATTCATAACAAAAAAGGTGCCAACTTTGTCAGATGGACCATAAACTTGTATATTATCACAATTTCACACTGACAGTAATACATATACATCACCATATACTCAAGTACCATACTTAAGTACAAATTGGAGTTACTTTACTCGAGTGTTTCCATTTCATTGCTACTTTATACTTTTACTCCACTAAATTATTGTACTTTTTACTTAATCTATTTCACAGCTTTAGTAACTTGTTTGGCAACTTTACAGATTGTGATGACATGTGATGATCTTAAAAAATATGATAAAAAAAAGTTTTATATAATAGTATATAAAACCATACAACCAAAACAAAGTAGTCCTTTGAATAATATCCAACACCTCATCCAACTACAACAATAAATGCTGCTTGCACATTAATGGATCAGTAATTGTAATCCATTGATATATTATAACACCTGCAGGGGCAGATCCTGAATTATGAGTCATTTTACTTTTGATACTTGAAGTATATTTTGCTATTAATACTTGCGCACTTTTACTTAAGGGATATTTTCAATGCAGGACCTTTACATGTAATGAAGTGTTTTTATATTGCAGTATTGCTACTTTTACTTAAGTAGAGAATCTTAATACTTCCTCCACCACTGCACAGTGGTATATTTGGTCTATACCAGTTAATTAGTATCTGTCAAACTCCTGAGGTAGAACTGTGTGCAGTGTGGAATATAAAACATTGAGACAAATTAAACAGTAAGTAGGCATTTGTTTTTATTTTGTCCTCTGCAGTGTTGAACTTGAGAGACAGTCTCAGGTGTGCAGTAATGGAACTTTTGTAAATCTTCAAAATATCTCTATTTTGCACCCTCGTGGAAAGTCTGGAACAACGACTATTGTTCCTTTCCCACTTTACCATGTAACAATAATTAGCCATGATTACAAAGTATCTCTTGAGAAATTGGGACAGAACAATTTAGTTCATTGTCCTCAGAAATTGGAGTTGCCTTTCCTTTCCTTGTCTTTTTCCCCTATTGGATTCATCTGTTCTTCAGTGTGCCAGGAGGAACACACCACTAATCAAGCAAACTATTTGATTGGCTTGGAAAGATTTCATTCAGACTAATTTGGCTTAATAAACAGTTGTGTCAAATGATTTGGACGGGTGCAATTCCAAACCTATTAACGAATGCGTATTTAAGAATGTGCTTTTGGTATTGGCAGCATTTGCATACGACCTTGCACATTTGCAAAAGCTTGTGCTTCCTGAGGCATGTGGTTGGAAACACACCTCTAAAAAAGTAATCAGCCCTCAAGAACAAGTTGTTTAGTCATATGTGCAAGTTTTGACAAATTGAAAAACCTTCAAAGATTGTTGTTGACTTAGTAATGCATTTAAGCATTTACAGCAATAGCCAGCATAATTTTGGCCATTTTTTTATGCCTTGGTGAGCAGCCTCTGTATTTAGAACAGTAATGTTTTATGGAAATAAGCTATATGTATTTAAAACTTATAATTGTGTTCCTTTATGCTGGCACAAAGCAGTTACTTTTAAATTAGTAGAATTAATCGGAATGCAAAATTGAAGGGAGGAATGTCTGTCCACAATGATGAATGCTTAAGTAAGATTTTGCTTCAATTAAAATTTCAGGCAATTATTCTAAAAGATTATTGACCTCTAAAGGGACTGGTGAGGTCACATGTTTTCCTCTGTCTTTGCAGTATAGTATTCATCTTCATTAGAGAGAACAATTGAAGGCGTTTTCCTGTATTAACACAGACAGATTATCCCCTGCACACTTCACTAATAAAGTTGATTTCTATTATTGTCTGTCCAGGTAAAGGCAGATTTTGAAGCATTGTCTTCTTCACACTGACCTACTCCTCCTCTTAATCAAACTTTCTTGTCCTTTCAGCAGGCATAGGAAGGTCATTTTTGTTATGGTGTCAATATGAAGAAAACTGTATACTGGTTGTTTTGTTCTGTCAGAAAGTCATTCCTACTTGGGTTTTAGACTGGGAACTTTGTTAGAGGCAAAATACATTCAAATACTGTCTAGGTTTAATGGAAGTTAATGTAGGGCTCCTTTGAAAATAATTATGCTATGAACGCTGAACTGAAGAACCAGACATATTTTTCTTTTTACTACATCTGATTGATGCATTATTGCAACATGCATAACACGTTTGGAGTCCTACACTTTTCTCAGTGCTGTGGGAATATTTGGGGATATATTAACTTTAAATCTGTGGGAGACAGTTGAAGAATAACTACGTTGCAAAAAAGCAGTTAGCTTATTATTTCAGAGTTCCTTGAAAAATGTAACAGTGAAAAACATATCACAGATGTTCTTGGTTGCTGAACAACTCTGTTTTTAAATTATAATATATCAACTTGATTAATTATAATTGTGATAACATTGTGCTTGACAGAAAACCTGCAGTGTCAAATGTGTTCATGAATAAATGGGTCTTTCTTTCAACCCAGTCATTTCAAAGTATACAGAGAATTCACTTGGTTTACAGTGAAAATGCCACATCTTTTGTTTGAAAAATACGTCCACATTTACACAACACAGAGCACAACACAGCAAAGTGAAGCTAATTGGAACCGTTGGCCTCTGCTGAACCATATTACTGGTGACCATATATCATTTTTTTATAGGTCACAAGTGAAGCACATCTGTTTCCACTTGGCTAAGTTTCCATACAAAACATTTGAATAGAGATTCTTCACCTATGTCTGATGCTCCCCTATGCTTGTTTAAACCAACATGTGTCTCATACATCAAACCTCAGAAAGAGCAAAAGGCAGTTTTGTGCCAGAAAGTGTATTTCTGAAAAGGTTTGATTATAGCACACAGTTTAAAAAGCGCTAAGATTCTTTAATGTTTACACCGCGACACAGTTTGCTTTAAACGATTTGTTTATGTAGTGTGGTCTTTTAACACCAAACTTATTTGACAGTTGTGCAAGCCAGAGCCCAACATGCCCACACTGGACCTTGCTTTTTTCTAATTTGATCTCAAAGCCCCTCGTGTGTTTGACTTCTTTTTAATTGCTTCCTGTCTGCTGGGTCAATTATAAGTCCTGGGCCCTTTTAGGGGGGACTGACTATAGCTGCATTTTTGAACAGACGCAGTGATTAAATAACTGAAATTCGAGCAGAATGATGAGGTCACTCATTGGGACTTGATTTGATAATATTTTACTTGGTGTGCCAGCTCACAGCATACACATGTTGATTTACGTTTAGACAGAAGTTGATTGCTTGGGATGGCTTTCTTCAGTCTGTTTAGTGAAAAAAAGGGAGGGAGTCAAAGACAGTGTTAGTCTTCTATCCATTATTGATTTTGGGTCAGGTGCATGCCTGTGTAAATACCCCATTGGTATTGTATTTAAAACAAAATATGAGCCTTGAGAAAAACCCTCAAAAGATTAACCAGTAGTCAGAAGGCGAATTAAAAACACATAAAAACAGGTTTTCAGTAACATATGGTAATCAATTCATTTTTAATTAACCCCAGCAGCAAAGTAAAAGCAAAATAATGTCTGTGTCAAGCTGTACTCTCACTGTCAAATACTTGTGAAAATAACGGTGGTTGATGATAATGCATTTTTTCAAGATTTCTGGCAACAGTTAGATAAAGTGTGCAATCTTAAGATATGACTTCAAAAGGAAATTTGTAATAAAACTGATAACATATTCATGTCAAAGTATTGGTAAAAGTCTCCATAAATAAAGCCTGTTGAATGAACTTCGTATTCAGCTGTCCTCTCGCGCCAAAATCCATATTTACAAGCAAGACTAACAACCTATTTTCAGTAGAGAGCTTTGAATTATATATTATTTATTGTATCACCAGCCACAGGCTGAAATTTAACATCCTCATACACAACTTACAGAAAAGCTTTGTAAGTATTCAAACTTACAAAATTAACATTATACACAACGAAACCTCCATTTTTTTGTTTTCGGGTTGTCCATCCGTCCGAAGTTCATTGTGACCTGAAAATAGGTTTTTAGCTCTAAATTAAGAATGAATTGGGCGATTTCACACACATGTTGACTGGGACAATACAATGAGTAAACAATAACTAGCACAGTACGGGCTTTCCTCCATCTCATCATTCTGCCTTTCACTTCCTGCCTCATTCTGATTTTCAAGCGTCATCAGAAACACGTGACTGCAAACAACGTTGGAGCGCGCCTAGCTAATCATGATCCTATGAGTGAGTGAGTTCCAGTTTAGCCAAAAAATACACTTTTTACCTTGTATTCAATTCCTTCCAAGTATTCACTACATATATTGACAGACATGGATGTAAACTGCAACTTGACAGTGCGGTAATTGTAGTTTTTTTATCAGCCTATACAAGCCCTGTTGCTTCCCTAAATAAGTTCTGTGTCTTGTTCAACCAGTGCATACACATGGCAGCTCTTCAAGGTGCTGCAGCAGTGAGGTCAAAACTCCAAGCTGAATGGTTGCCAATGGCTACATAAATATTAACTGAGTCTCCACTGTGTAGAGAGGCCTTCTTTGATTATGAGTCTACTCCGAGTTTGATATCCAAGGAGACTACTAAAGCCAGCTTGACAAAATTGATGAGAGAATACGGAGAGAGTCGGTGTAGTTGTGAGTTTCACTTGGTTTGGAACAGATCAAGCTGCTGGATTTCATGCAAACTAAGCAGGGAAGGAAATATCACTAGTTTGCAGTTCACATACTTGAAGCTTCACTTTGAACTTTATGCTCTCGTGGTTTGGAGGGATGTAGCGTGAAGAAAATAGGAAACCCCTTTCAGTATCCTAAAGCTGATTCCTTTATCAGTACAATTAGTAAACTGTAGTAAACTTAAATGATGTCTCAATTACAGGAGCAGTTCAGCACATTTAGTACATGACACAAGCAAACTCTGTTGATGTCTTGGTCAAGCCCAAAAAAATTAAATAAAAGGACAAAATGAAGAAGGTCAAAAAAGTGATCAAGGTTTGACGTGGCTTTGTTAATTGTGTTCTGAAGCATATAACCTGGCCAAATCTTTGTCCGTCATCAGCGAAAGGACACTGATTTGTTGGGGTCAGCAGCAGTCATGTGACTGGTCATATGCACCTGAAATGTCAATCATGTGCAAATATTTTGGGAAGGAACCAATAAGCATTGTTAGGTTAACAATAGAAGGTTAAGAGGCAGGCTTGGAGCCACATGGGAAATAGGGAGACATGTTTGTTCTCACCATGGATGACTGAGGTCTGTCTAAAGCATCTGTCATCATTTTCAACGGGAAAACATATGAAAACAGACAAACATTGCAGTTACATCTTTACTATCCTACAAATGTACAATTACATTTTTACTTTTATTGGAGTGTATATATACTTGATATTTTAAAATGATGTCATAATTCCTGTCCTTGTTTTTCACCTTCTGAATGTTTTTTGGGCTGCGTAAAAGAGCCAGTACTTATCATGCGCCATTTGGTGAGTGATTATGTGCAATATTGTGCCGCCTTTGCAAGATATGATTATATCACAGTTTATCATAAACACTTGCACATAAACAATTTATGTGCAACCGCTGTGACTCGTCAAAGAAATGACTGCACAAGCTGGGGTCACACACACAAGGTGGTCTATAATTAGCAAAATAAATTGTAATTACTGTGTGATTCAAACTGATATCTCTGTTCACCTGTTTATCTGGTTGTGAATTTTACAGTTCTATGAATTATGTTCATTCAGAAGAACAGCAATAAGTCTAATGCCCTCTGTTGACAATCTGAGGAAGCAGATTGAAATGAATTCATGCAAAATGGTAGTTTAAGCTGTTCAACACTGCAGCCATAGAGACACCACATGTGTTTTTAGTCTTGGCTTATAAATAAACATTTCTCCAGATATGGATGCCTGCCACTGGGTGACCTTTTATTACATCTGTTTTCTCTTTTTTGTCCCTTGCAAAAAAAATTGGCTGTATTATTATGTAAAATTATGCTTATGAAAACACAAGTCTGCCCCTCTCCTGCGTTCACCTTCACCTGGTAAGCATGACTCAACTTCACATTTCCCCATAGTGGGTGAAAGACAGTTTCTATTGAAGCCAGGTGTGCACCCACATCTTGCCTGATAATATTTCTGGACAGAATTCCTCAACCAGATCATAACATGCGTCCAAGTCTTCACCAAATGCAGAAATAAACATGAAACCATTATGACCTGCACGTTTGATTTATATATTTTTTAGATATTCTGATTCAAAGATAGAGGCCATGATGAAAATATGGAAAATAACAGCTGCATTGGAAATTAGATTTTCTAACTTGTAGAAATCTTGTACAGAATGAAAAAAAAATACTGCATTATACAGTGAATACAAATTCTGGATCAACTACATAACATGCAGCATACAGTAAGAGGAAAGAGGTGCAAGGGTCAAGGCCACAGCAGCCTGACAAAATTCCCTTCACTGCCAAATGGTGTCATGAATCATGTAAAAGAAAAGTGTAGGGGGGGGGGAAACCACACACTCACATTTGAGTAGAGATTTTTGGTTTGAAAAACTACTTGGTTCCACACACACACACACACTTAGCTCTACACACCACCAGCAGCAGCTTGACCACTGCTGCCCGGGCCAGTGTGTTATCATGTGAGGCCAGTTGGAGTGAGGGGAGAAAAAAAAAGTCTGCCTGTGCTTCCATGTTCCTTTTGATGCTTGGTAGTATTACAGTAGAATAAGTCCTCTGCCATTGGTTGAATAGGCTGGACTGCCTACTGTGACAGAGCGTGGGCCTCTAGTGCCCAAAAGGAAGCCAGTGTTGTATCTCTAAACAGAAAAAAGGGGCCAGAAATTAGGGGAAATATATTGATAACCTCCTTCCTTTCAGTATGACGTAGCTGAATCTTCTCTTGAAAAAAAAGCTGAGCTGATTTCTGCAGGGCATAATAATAAGTTGATGTGATTAGTGCCTTGCACCGCTCCAGACTCCGAGTCAGCGCGGATGTGGAGTCCATGTCAGGTTTTAGTGGAGTCCTCAGCTCAGACAGCTCCTGCAGACGGCAGCCTGCTCTCCACTGCACTGGCGCTGTTTACTGGAAGCCCGCTCCGCGCTGCTTCCACCAAGTGTCTCAACACTGTGAGCGGGATCTTTTCCAGAGGCGAGCCGCTGAAACTTGCCCACTCTTCACACTCTCATTCAGAGGAGCCAGGAGAGCAGCGTCGGCGGCTAAAGTAGCGGAGAGTGGGAGTCTCTTATCCCCCTTCATCAGACACTGAAAGCCCCACACTCTTGTCTGTCCCTCTCAGTCACTGGGTCCCCGAGCTCCGCTTCTCCTCCTCTTGTTTATTGTTGCTGCTCCGGGAGTGAAGGCGCGACAGGAGAGCCGCATTAGGTGTTGATGAGTCAGGACTGAGCGTAGAGCAACACCTTGCTTGCCATGGAAGTGTGTGTCCGGTACAGGGGAATGTACGGGCTGAGAGGGGGACCTGCCGCCTGATAGCCAGCCTCTGTCCCAGATAAGGGGAGCATGCCTCAGACCTGCAGACTCACTCTCTTCGCTGCAGACTGTCTTTCCACAATCTGACTTTTTTAATTTATTTATTTTTATAATTCACATCCCTACTCACTTCATTTCATCCTGTTTGGCTTCACTGCTTTTCAAGAAAGGTAAGTTTTGTTTTTTTCTTTAGTCTCATCACCACTTTATAAATCAGACCCTAAGCAGTATTTTGACAAGTTGATGTGGAGTGTAGTAACTTTTCTTTCTTTGCTCGGTCACTTCAGAGCCTTGCATTCGCTTTCGGGACTTGATTTGAAATAACAACACATTAGTGTCTTACAGTGCATTTGAGCTACTTTATAAAAGTAAAAGTAAAAGGTCAGGTTTTACTAGGAGAAACATAGTTTGGTTTGAACAATGAATGAGTCTTTAAAGCAGGACACCTCGTTTAGTAGTGATTGAAATTGTCTGAGGTGTACCGTGGTTAATTGAGAAATGGTTAATCAAAACATAACCAGATGTGGATTGAGTGGATTGCCGAGTTTGCCTGAGTGGAAACTATTAAAAAGTGGGGGAGCAGCTCATTTATGTGAACCAGAACATGTAAAGCACCATTTAATTGGAATTTATGCCTCCAGAGTTGAAGTGTAGCTTGCTGGTGGTACTGGTCACCGAGGCTTTTAAATCCACTGATGGTCTTGTTGGTTTGAATAGGGATTTATGTTGGGAGCTGTGACCTGAGAAACGATGTCGCTGCGATTCTAGAGAGCATTCACAGGCTAATCCATTATAATTGGGACTGGGCTATTTGTCCAAAGAAAGAAAAAATCAGTCAAGCCTCGCCTACCAATGTAATAATTAGTTTTGGCCAGAAAGTGCCAATGATGCAATGGGCTACAAGCGTAGAAAATGTCATGGAAATCCATCACAGGGAGAAATAAAAATGAAAACATACATAAAAGGGGACGGATTTGGCTGCTTAGACTTAACTCAAACCCAGTGGCGCAGAGTAGCAGTAAAATTAGATCCTCTTACTGCACATTTATTATTTAGGCCTACCGATTCCGAACGCGTCTTGTCAACCATGTGTTAGGCAGCAGAAGCGCACATGCGGTGCGGTGTGTGCCTCTCCTGGCCCGAGAAACACACACAGCGGCCAGCCGGTGATGCATGGCAGCCTGGAGCAGAGCGCCAATCTTCAGTGATCGATCAGTGGATTGGGATAAATTTAGCTCCAGTCTTCACATGCCCTCATCTTCTTCTTCTTTTTTTTTTTTTTTTTTTTTTTTGGTTGTGCGCCTGATCTTAAGAGAGAGGGAGCTACGAAATCCTGCCTGGATTTGATTCCACGAATGTGTATCATTCCTGTGTTTGATCTCTTAACATCTCTGTAGACCACATTCATCATAGCTGTCTTATAGAGGAATATATAATTCCTGTAAAATGTGACATCTGTTGAGTATTTAGTCAAATGTGCATTTGTATGATCTAACCCAACAATCCTGATTGAATAGGCACAACCTTTTTGTGAGGTTTTATTCTTGAAATGATAGAAAATAAAAGAATAAACCAAGTGTTTGGAGGATGAAGTGGTTTTATCTCCCTCGTCATACATAACAAAGTGGCATTCAGTTAAATACAAAGGCAGCCTATTTGTGAATGAGTACTGAGTTTTCAGGAATGTGTAAGAAATAAGATAATACACTCTTTTATCAGGCTCCAGAAGCTACACTTCTTATTCAAGCCTCTCTATTGGGAAACTCTATTTTCACATGTTTGTGCATAAAAATGTTTGAATTAATGCAATTGAAAATTCCAGCTGTTTGGAAGGAACATATTAGCATTTCAAAGTGGCCAGAGCCCTTACACAATGGAAGGAGTCGTATTTTCTGCCACTGGTTTTTTGGCTGAGCCTGAAAGGCTTGAGAATGAGTGTGTGAGCTGGTAAAACTGAAAGACTTGTGTATCTCCCCCCTTTCTTGTAAGTAGGTCCACATGACATCTTGTGTATAACATAATCTCACTTGTACTTGTTTTTGTGTTGGTGTGAGAGAATATGTCAAAGCTTTCGCACAACAGGGTAATTGTACAGTGACTCACAAAGCAGTGTAACATTGGGAAAAAAACATTTGGTTCTTAGAAAAATAATATGAGCTTTACTTCTCTGAATTCTTAATTAATACAGAGCAACATATTTATGCTCACTGGAAATAATACAAACTTCTTGTGAATGTGGATTAAAGAGGGAAACTATCTTCTTGGATGTCTCAGTGCTTAATATCTTTGACTCAAGCCTTTCATTATGAGCATTTTCCCGTTGAATCCAGCGTGAGAGAGAGTGCCTTTTTCAGTCTATAGCTTTGTTTCAGTGGAAGTGCGTCCGGTTTCAAAGAACTACAGCTGCTCTTGATCTGCCAGAACACCAGATTGCCCCTCTTTGCTCGTGCGTTCATCTCTTCTCACAGATCAATACAGCCCAGCACACTTCTATATGGGTTTGGGGGAGACAAAGTGCTACATATCGCTCTATTCTCAACTCTTTATATCACGCTCTCTGTGGCACATGAGACTCTTACAACTCAGGGAGTGTGAGTGGGTGAGTGGGTGTGAACGCATCAAAATTTGTGACATTACGGACTGTTGCTTCATTTTGTGCTGGCACATATTTCCCCCCAGAACAGCAGCTGAGGTTTTGTACTATCCACGGATATTTGACTGGTGCATTCAACAGATCATAACGCAGCTATCAGAGCCTCTCCAGTTTTTAAATTATCACAACAAGCCAGGCACTTCCACTCTGGCTTTATTAAGGTAATTTGTTATTGATTTAATTCAGTATAAGCGCGCACACACTGACCAGTGGCAACATTTGCTCACTTTGCTTTTGTGTCGTACTCTCTCACAAGCCTGTTGTCTTTGTCTGAGCAGCGATTGGCGAATCCATATGATTCATTTAAAGGTTACGTTGTAGCTGAATGGATTGTTTGTGCTAGCGGTACGCTACAGGGATGTCGTGCTTTTATTCGCGGTGAACACCACCAAAATTTAAGCTCATCTTTTTTTTTCTTTTTCTTGAGCCATCACTGTCTTTGTTGCCAAACAGTGTGTAAGGAACAATGACCAATTTCAAGTTGCAATTCTTACAAATGATGTGTTAGCTACAAAAGCAAGCAAATGATGGAGGTTGTGAATGCGTCAGAAGTGGAGGGATTGCAGGGAGTTAAATAATTTAGATTTACATCCCAGTGCTTATTTGGCGTGTAAATTGTGGGTTTGTGTTTTCAGATGCAATCTTTTCTGTTGCTAAACCACCTACATGGAGCCATACTGTGCGGATAACTGCTCACCATTAAAGGGAAGAAACACGGCTGTAAAAGAAAGCTATGGCAAATTTGATGTAACGTGCAGGCCTTTGGTGGGCCAAGATACCTCCCCTTTCATGACTGATTTTATTTTACGATTGGCAATCAGTAAAACGCTGTGCGCCAGTGTGTTCCCCTCCCTGCCATTTTGTGAAACATTTGTTTCCACTTGCCAAAGGCCTCTGGTGCGGCAGGGGATTCGGTGCCCCTGAAATGGCAGGTGAAACTTTCTGCTTGCCTAAATAATTTCCTAGCAGAACATTACACAGCAAGGACATAGTGGGGGAAAGTAAAGGATCAATTCAAACTCTGGTGACAAGAAACAACATGGATATTAGCCAATGGCTCTCATATAGCTCTCTGTGCTCTGGTTAAGTGGCAGCCTCCCCGAGCTTATCTGGCATCTCTTTTTTTCATTGCTTCACTCATTTTGTGCTTCTCTGAAAGGTATTTAGAAGAAAAGGAAGTGCAAAGTGCAAAACGGAGTCGTAAAAACTGTCCACTGGTCATAAAACGATTGGGCGTAACACTTTGGCCTGGTTTCTGATCGTAGCTTATGTATTTCACATCATGTTGAAAACACTACGGTGGGTTTCGGATAAGATATGCTGTGTGCTATTAGCAGTGTGTGTTTAGGTCACTCCCAATACGAGAGAAAGAAATGTCTGTAAATATAGAGTTGTGCAAGAAAACTTCAAGGATTTTTTTTTTTTTACATATTATGTTAGAGATTCAAATTAGGGCCGCCATATCAGTAATAATTAGTCTGTATCACTTGGATAATTTTTAAGTTAATAAGGCCATTATAAGCAAATTTGTAATTGTTGAAAACTGTAATTAAATAATTACATTTTATACATGATAGTTGTTTTTGTTACATTTATTCTTTTTATAATTTAAAGAAGACTAAGACACAAACACACACACACACACACACTGACCCTATTCTTTGTGCTATGTGAACATGACTTGTCCTTATCTGTGCACAGCTGCAACACTATTTGGGAAAATATTCAATTTCTGTGTGACAGAGGAGAACCTGGGAGGCAAGGCTCTAAGCAAACAGCAGTTATTGCGGCTCTGCCATAGCAGCCGAGAGCAAGGCCTGGCTGGGAGAGAGGGGGGATCTGCGGACGTCTGCCAGGGGAAGGAGTAATGTCTCGGCTGGATTATAGGAGAGGGAAGCACATCCACACTTAAAAGCCCCTTTTCCAACAAGACAGGGCTGTTATTTAGGGATGGTGTGGGTAAACACGCCAAAGCAATATATTTCCTGCATATAGGCTGCTGTTGTCCTTGAGAGTTGAGACTCATTGCAAGTGAGAAGTTTTGCTCTCTGTGCCTTTTTTCTTCTTTTCAAAAATAATTTCATGTTGGGATGTGGGCGTTCTTCAGTATATTCAGATTCACATTATTCCAGCGAAGTGCAAAACTGGTAAGCAGTGTTGAACAATAGAATATCATTTTACTTTTGTTCAAATGGCTGTTTTTTTATTTATGTTTTTTTTGTTCTGGTGGTGTACTTTAGATGTAGCTGTGGCTGTCTGTAAAATGATTTACATACCTATTGTGTTGAGTTACATACTATTGAGGAATTAAGTGAACTACGATACTGAATGCAAAATTGAAAACAGTCTGAGAGATGGCACCAGTAGGAAGTAGCAACAACCCACTAAAACTATCTAAAAAAAACACCAATAGTATGTCTTCCAATGGGTGAAAATGGAACTAAGAGCAGTAAAAAATATGTGTTTCGTTCTTCTTATGTGTGTGTATTTTGATATACTGATAGCGCTTTACTTCAGAAAACTACAGTAGACGCTCACCTAGATTGAAGTCTGTATGTTGGAATGCCAGTTTTCAAAGCAATGTTGATTTTGGATGATCAAAAACACCAAACAGTAAAGTCAAACTGTGAAAAATATGAGGCATGTAAGTAAATGCACTCTAAAACACTGTGTACTGGCTAATTTGCAGTTTAAATCCTACCAGATACATATTACATCTAATGTTTGTGCTCACTGTAAGTATATGCACCGCCGCATGTTTCATTCTATATGCTTATTTGGTTATCTGGTTGGTTTGGAAGTCTGAGGCTTTGATAAAGGATATTTTACTGTACAGTATTTAGTTGGGGAGTGTGGAAGCTTTGTTCTTGTAATGTAGTTGCCAAGTCAGATGGAGTTGAGCGTCTGGTCTGGGAGTTTCAGAGGAATATCACAGGCATGGGAAGTTGCTAAAAACTAAGCTAATCAACAAAATAATTGTCTGTTCAATTGCTAGCATGCCAGAGACATCAAACACAGCCGAGGTTGAAAAAACAATCAAATTATCTCTTAATGATTGCTCACGCTGACAGATGAGCGCTTGTGAGTTGGTTTTGTTTGTAGGAGACATATGTGAGGAAGAATGAAGTTTGTGGTTGCTTACTTATAAATCCTGTGTACATTTTCATAATCTACATAGATATCCATCATCACCTGTAATGAAAACAATTTTATCTTATTATGTGGTTTTTGGCATTGAAACAGAGAGAAGTGTATTAGTCTATTAATTTCCTGCAGTGAATCATGAATCCTGCTGCTTTTATCCTTGCAGTACCCTCCATGTGTGGTCCACAAAAAAATTTCTGTTTCCTCTTCAGACTAAAGTTTGGCCCCTATGTCTGCTCTCCTCTCTCTCTCTCTCTCTCTCTCTCTCTCTCTCTCTCTCTCTCTCTCTCTCTCTCTCTCTCCCTCCCTCCCTCTCTCTCTTTCTCTGTCTTTCTCTGCGTAGATAATGTCTCTGCAAATGATTTAACCGCCCTCGTTGAGGCTCCTTCCAGTAATTGAACAAGCAGAGACAGGAAAACAATAGTCATATTATCTCAGATCAACAAAACACTACCTTGGATTGGACTTGGCGGACTACTTCGAGGGTCTGAATTGAAGAAAAAAGGAAACAGGTTTGCTTTCTCTCCACACAGGGAAGAAAAAAAAAGTCATGGCAAAATGGATGCCATTCATTTTCTGTAGGCGCGATATATTGAAAGTGTTGCATGATTGGAATGCATGTCTTGCAAGATCCACCTGGGGGTAAAGTGCAGCCTTGGGTGGTACTTGGTTGACTTAGGAAGCATGCGCGTGAGAGAGGCTTGGTAATAATTCATCAGAAATGTGTTTGGACAAACAGTGACAATGCTTGTAGCAATAATTAGCAGAAAATGTGTGCTAATTATATAATTATATATCATTAGAATTATAACATTGTAAATAAAAATATTTACATTTATGCATAAATTACACACATTATTATTATTCTTTTATTTTTTTTTAAATTGCTTTAGACACACAAATCGCTTGACAAGAAAATATGGCTCAAACCCCCATATTTCAGTATGATTGCTTCAGGTTGGAATTTGTTTTGTTTTTGGCAGAGCGGGGGGCACTTTGATTGTGTTGCTGTGGAGCAGATTTGACCTTGTGTGTCAGAATGAGGTTTTTCTACGCCTTGTTTCATACAGAACACTCTTAGACTGAAATGGCCTTAGGAGGAGTTGTTCTTGACAGAGATGCATTGTTTCAGGCAGCCAATAAACCACTACACTGAGTGGCTACATCTGTGAACCTCATCTTGACTACAGTGTGGGGCTAGCAACAACACGGCAACTGTCACAGCTGCACCTGCTGCTGTCTCAGTACAGAGCCTCCCTCTCTGTTGCCCACAGAACCGCATCACTCTTCTCTCCGTGACAAGCCAGAGGCAATGGTCTCCGCTTGGGTCAACTGGAGAGAAGCTTCTTGGGAAAACATTTGAAAACAGAGGACAAAATGTCAGTCCCGAAAAGAGATGTTAAAATAAAATTTCTGCCCTGAGGGCCAGGATTTGGTTCCGTTGGAGCTTGGGTATAAAATCCCTGTCTGTAAAACATAGTGGGGTTTAAGAGCGCTGGCTTAGTAACACCTGACCACCACTTGAGTGTTCATTCTTCAGTGCATTTGTCCAGTTACAGTAACAGTCTGGGGTATGATATGAAAGTTGTCTCTCCCTGATATTGTAAATGATGAATACAGATAAATGGAGCTGACTCTTCTGTACACACACCGCCCTGCTTGTGTATTGAGGCTATTCAGAAGATGATCTGATCAGCTAAGAAGAGATTCAGGAGCATTAAAGGCTTTTAAATCTCATATGTACTCATATTTGCTACGCTGCAGTTAAAAGTCACAGAGCTAGCAGCTAGTATTGAATAACATTACCTCCATTTTTTGCATACACTTTATTTGGTTCAGTGAATATCTGAAAGAGAAAACAAGAAGTAAGAAATATCTTGCAGAAAATGACTATTGGATTATCATGCTGTCTCAGAAAAAGATTATTGGTGGGGAACAATGCCGAGAAGATTTTCAGCCAGGAGAAGTGATGCAACATGTCCACTTTGCTGCCAAATTGAACTTAGGAGTGTGAAAAACAATGCAGGGACATGAGGAGAGGGGCTGACGTGAATGCAGATAGTGTGGGATTAACACAGGGGAAGATTGAGCGACAGTGGCCGGTGACGTCTCTTTACAGCTTTGCTTGTACAGCTGTGCCAGGCCTGGCATTCACTGCTGCCTGTTGGATCCTACTCCTCCTCCACTGCCAGGGGGTTAGGTAATGAACATCTTAAATACTGCAGATAAGTTGAGCTCCTGAATGTATGTGTATGTACATGGAGACATCAAATTATTCATGTATTTATAATGAAAATTGGAATGCTTAATATTGACACCTCAGTGTGTCTCTGTCCGATTTGATCTTTTTGGCATTTGCACAGGAAAAATATACATACAGGCTGCCCTAATAATTCATCATGCCTCCTTCTAAATGAGGTGTGAGGCGGCTCTGCTGGTGTGAATTCTGCTATAAATCACACATACCCTGACTGTTTTATCCATTAGCCCGACCTGTTTGTCTCATTCAGCCATTCTGTCCTTAGCAAGCTGGTTTTGGAAATTAAGACGAGTGTGAGAAAAGCAGCTTCTACTTCCCACCTGGTATGTTACCGCTGGAAGCGACACACAGATGTGGAGAACCAAAAAAAATGCTATTAGCCACAAAATGACAATCCAGTTGAGTAGGCTTCATTATAGATTCATGGATAGATACATGGATACTATATGCATCTTTTGATGGCGTAAATAAAGTCGTTTTTTTAGGACTAATATCTAGATGGTTATTATTTTTACTCGCTGGTCACCTTTCTTTAACGAAAGTCATGCTAAGAATTTAAAAGACATTCAATATCATTATTGCGTCGCTGTCTTATGAAAACCACATATCTCCAAAACATCAACTTTTATTTTAAGAAAAACAGCCTTATTTCCAGCTTTGTGACAATGCATTTTTCAGCTAAACCAATTGATTTTTAAATGTTTTTTTAGCTGAAGAAATAGGAGTATTTTTTTACAGTCCATAAAGGAAAACATGATCCTTCAGTTTATCTGAAAAAGTCAAAATCCCCAATTATGGAAATACATGGTGTGTTTCTGGTTTCTTTGGACAGCAAAAAAATGGACATTTTAGCTCCTAACTGGATGTCAAAAAGTTTTTAGAATAATTTTAGCTGTGTAATTAGCCCTGTTACGCTGTGACTGCGAAAGTGTAATTGTATTTCGTTTTTTTAAAAGTCAGGTTTCAGGTTTTACAGACTGTTTTACGTAGCCGACTGCAACTACATAAAAACACTTTATAAATCCTGAAATTACCTTTTGAGGAACCTTCCTTATTTGGAGATAGATCACACTGATTGGTCGTCATCATCTACTTAATTAATAGCCGAAATCGGCAAGCAAATATAATATTTTTAACCTTAATCTACAATATACCTCTGTTTGTGCTCTCATAAGAAACACCAACTAGGAGCATTAAGCCAAACATGTTTTTATCCTTATGAATCACCCAGTGATACAATCAAGCAAGGTTAAATGATGACAGAAAGTTCTGAGCAACGTGCACAAATTCTCGAGTATTGCATCTGTGCCCGGCAACACACGTTTCATTTTTAGCTTCAGCATCAGCAGCTGAACCAGTGTGATGAGTGCTATTCTTTAGTAGTTGATGGAAATGGGGGGAAAAAGCAGTGTAAAGAGGACAGTCAAATGGGGGGCAGAAACGGGTGCATTTTGTCATTGCAGTGGAGCCAGTGGCATTTCCGTCATTCATCAGCCTGAGCTGATTACTAGTGAGTCTGGAGTGAGCTGACAGGATGCAGCTCCTGCAGCCATTACCATCAGAAATAGGTCCAGCAGGCCCGGGGGTAGGCGAGTAGCTGCAGCTCAAAGAGGCCGAGACCTGCCTGAAGGATGGAAAAGTTTGCCATGTTTTGCCCGATAACATCTATCTAGTATAAAGGTGAGGTAGTACATTTTGTTTCGATATTTAGCTTGGCTTTAAAAGATCTGCCGATGATGAACCCCAGGACTTTTGCTCTGTAAATTGTGGTGTTGAAATGTAGCTACCAGAAACTGAAGTTGAGTCTAACAGTGAGAGATGGTGAATGTTGCAGACACTGCAACGCCTACTCACTTTACTGCAAGGGCCAAAAGAGGGATCTTTTATTCTCTCACCTGAAAAGGCTCGTAGGCTCCTGTGCGTAATGGAAGCAGTGTAGCAAAGGGAGGGGTGTGCAGACATTACTCGGGGACAGTGCAAAAATATTCTGAAGTCACTGCCACAAGACTCTCTCAGCTGCACACTTGGTATTTAAACTTTAACAGAAGTTAAACTTTTTGCGCCAAGGCAAAAATGTGTAATGAAGCTTTCATAACACAATTCATACAACTGGAGCATGCAGTTATAGCCCCAAACAAAAGTGCTAATTGACGCCGTGGATATTTTGGTGTATAAAACATAGAAGGATGACAGAGATGGAAAATATTCACAGGACAGGGCTGAATATATATTAGCTAGACAAGAATTTCTCCTTTTGAAGTTACAGTGTATCACTGCTTTTAACCTGTGGTTGTTAATCGAACACTTTGTCACATTTTAGTCAACTTCATGGAATGCAGCTCAAGACATTGCTTATAAAGCCGAGATTTGTAAATTTTTTCTTTTCATTTTTTAAATCAGTAAATCATTAATATATCCATTTGTGTTTGAGTATTGTCAAACACATAAGATGCTCTCCACATGAGAAGTGTTGATCGGCTTTTCATGGATTGTTAGGTCATTGACAATAAAGTATAAAAATGTGTTTGTGATTAAGCATAAACCCAGTCTTATCACACTTAACTAGCTGGTGCTTTTCCGTGTTTTGCAATGAATGATTTTCTAACATGTTCCCGCCGCTGCAGAGGGCGGTGATGGCGAAAGGTTCAACTCTAACTGTATGTGTGAATTCAAGGAAGTGTCGTACATCTAAGGCAGCAGATTTCACTGTTATTTAACAAGAACACATTAATTGTGTAAAATGCAAAACTCTTTGGGCATAAGTAAGTGCGTCTCATTCTCATATGTCTCTTTTATGTTGATTCGTATTCATCAGATCAAACAACTGTTGATTATGCCTTGAAACCGGTCATGAAAAGGTAAAACTTATTCTGTGATATAATCAACCAGCCATTTTAGTCAAATAAAACATAATCTTTCATCTACACGGCTAAGTGCATTATGTTGCTCTGAATGGTGTGTAGTGTTGAGAAACCACCTCACAGATGTTTCTTGTTGTTCAGAGGAGAATTTTCCTCCCCAGCAAGAACCCTTGTCGAAATATTACCTTCTCTCCCAACATGGGCCTTTGTTATCACACTCACTTCATATTCATAGTGAGTCTTTTTTTCCTGTCATTATTTTGTATAACTTAGAGCTGTAGCAATTACACTTCAGTGGATTACCTATGCAGAGATACAGAGATTAAAATCTCTGCTTCATACTACCTTCAGCGCGGCAGTTCAAAGGTGCGACCTGTACTGCAATCCACTATCGTTTGGTAGAGCACGAAATTGGTCAACCTTTCAGTGTTTGTTTGGGAATTTGAATCCCTTTGGTATTCAAAACAGGAGGGCCTTATGACAGGGAGATAATTTCCTAGTGAATGTTTTATCGCAGTCGGCTTGACAGTCTCCTATATCTGCCTGCTCTCTCTCTCCTTGTGTCTTTAGATTCCCTGACTTTGGTCCAGTTATTCAGAGAGAAAAAAAAGACCAAAAAAAGAAACCCCTGTTTGTTTCCCCCCTTTTGTTATCACAAAAGAGCAAACACATATTAAACATACACAAGGTGCAGACGCAGTGATTGCTGTAGCTGCTTTCCCACTGTGGGTGGCAGGGGACGATAAAATAAGCCACAGAACCATTTACATATTTTTTTAATCATGTCAAGCCTGAATCATGGCCAGTTGGAAGCGGGACAAATTCTTCTACCTATAACAAACATGATTTTTTTTTTTAGTTTTTGTCATCTTTCACAGCAGCTCCACTGTCATATATTGAATGTAAGCCAATTGTTTGCTTGCTTGATGACATCTCTTACATCCAAATTGAAGTTGAAACTTTTCTCAAATTTAAAAATCTACTCTTTCTCTCTCCCTCAGTCCCAAAGAAACTGATCCATTGTACAGTGAGCAGGCAGGAGTAAGATCCTATAACACCTTAGTTATTAAAAGAGGGGGTTGGACTGAGCCAATCTGAGCTTGTTTGCATCACAATCCCCCACACAGTGCTGATGTTATGCTAATGAACACTGTGGAGAAGGCTCAGCCCCAAAACTGTCCTCTCTTTCACGGCTGAAAGTGGGGAGAGGGCAAGGAGTAGTGACACTAAAAGTGCACATGGAAATCTAATGATGCAGCCTGAAAATTCAATGCAACCTAAATGACTCTATTTTGTCATGCTACTGTGTATAAATGTGGTTTTAAAAAAATGCTAGATGCTTTTTTTTTTTTTACTATTCTTTCATTTTTTGTTGAGAATACGTTTCATGTTATTGTGCTGCCAAGCGTGTAAAGCATTCATTTCTGAGCAGCAGCTAAATGCCTTTTAGACATTTTCTGTCTTTGAAAAAAAAAACCACACCAATATACCTTCATCAGTTCTTAACAAGCACCATTACCTGTCAGGGCAGTACTGAGTGAAGATTTAGGGCTGACAAGTGATTGCATTCAGTAGAGACTACACCCATTTCTTTTGTCTGAGCTTCCTGACGAGACACAGTGCTATACCTTGTTTTAGGTTGACATATACCATTTCCCCTGTCTGACAAATGCATTCATGCCATATTTTTGAATTTGAATAGATTGAAAATAGATACAGCAGCACTGGGATAGAAATGTGCTAGGATAAAGTAGGCTACAGTAGATCCACTCCACTGCTGAAGTAATTTGTATAGTATTACTTCTGCTATAAGGGTTAGGTCCTTGTGCTGTTTTCTATTTTAGTGAGGACTGAGATTATGCGGTGTCCCTTATTTTGGCTGTGTTTGTCCTTCCTCTGAGCCGCAGAAAGGTTAAAAGCCTCAATTAGACACTGAGCCAAGGTCGGCCACACTATGCACAATGCCTCTAATCTGAAAGAATTAGCACCCTTCAAAAATCAAAATATCCACCACTCTAGAAACATAAACCCTGCTTTCCAAGCATTTCTAGGATTTATTGAGTCATTTTAGAAATATTCAAAGACAGACCATCTTTCTTGATGCTTTCTTGAACAAATGTGTACTGAGAAAAAAATATATGACGCATGCTCAAGTGCAATGATGGGGTGAATCCAGGTAAATGCTGTTTTTAAGCCATTTTTAAATATACCAGTCACAAAGGAGGAGATGTAGCTCAACAAGCAAAGCAAACACAGAAGAGAAGGATTTGGGAGCTTTTAGACCATTGAGATGTGGATTGTGCAAAATGGGCTATGACTCAATATCAGGATTGTACATTCAGTGTAAGCCAAGGATTTACTTAATGACACATCTTTTATTCAAGGTGGAGTTAAAACGTTCCTATTTTGGTCCCAAAGATAATTGCTCAGTTTCTTTTTTTTTTCTCATCGCTTAAATGAGTAAAGACATGGATAAATGGCTTATTTTCCTACTTGCTCCACTTCCATTTTAAATGTGTCTTTCACAAGTCATCTTCTCCATTACCTTCATCATGTTTTGTGTTGCTGCCCACTACCTTAAAAATTAATCATCATGTTTAATAACGCCTCGCGACCACAGTGCATTATTGATGGCGAGGTCCTTAAGAGAACAACGGATTGGGGTTTTTAACCATTCATCTGCTCATTTTGAAGGGGGAGGGAGGAGGGTCACAAAAGCTGCTTACTGGTGCATATCTGAGTAAATACAGCACATTATTATCATAGACTAAAACCAGGTCCTGTGCATCCCAAAAGGGCTTGGTCCCCTTTCTACAAACAAACATGTTGTGTTAGATGAGTGGCAACACAAAAAATAAATAAGTTACACAAGCTGCCAAACCCAATAATAGTTTTTCAGAGAATTTGACCCCAATGAGCAAATCTCTGACCTCAGCTGTTAATTTGTTCACCATAGTTCAGTTTCAAGCAAGCAAGGAACATGAATGACTCAGGCACTTTTTACCTGACACTAACCATAGTTGTGTGTTGCTGTGAATGTGTGTAGTTGCATTGTATTATTTTTGCATGAACACAACAATGATCTCATGCTGAGAAGATGAGTCTGGAAGAGTGTCTTGGCCAACTGCCGAACTCAGTTTGTATAATCCTTGATTTGTTTTAACTAATATAGCCATGGCAAACTGGATCACACAACAAATGTTTCTTTTATGGTGTCCTAATGTGCTCTCTAAGCAACAACTCTTCAAAGTCTTTATGTGCAAATACTAATTAG
Organism: Siniperca chuatsi; assembly: GCF_020085105.1. Lineage (NCBI taxonomy): Eukaryota > Metazoa > Chordata > Actinopteri > Centrarchiformes > Sinipercidae > Siniperca > Siniperca chuatsi. The sequence continues at coordinate 14,943,990 of NC_058047.1, forward strand.
ATTGAATTTATGGACAGGGGAGTATAAACTACATATTTCATACACCGTGTATTCCAAGGTGAATCATGCCGTGTCAAGGACTTATTGGACTTGATTGGCAGGTACTATCACCATGAGATGCCCATATAATGGCAGGTCTCCCATTCCTGACCTTCCTATTTATCTTGCTGTATTAATGTCAGCCTATTAATTCCTAAGCGGAGGAACATTTGGCAAAGACACCATTTAACGGCCCTGGCTGAATCATTCTTATCTCAACAAACCTGAAAGGAATAGTTTTGTGCTATCAGCAAGTGGAAATGACATTTTGAAATTTCATTTGAGATAATCCACTTCACTTCCCAGTAAAACATCAAAATTACAACTAGAAAATGTATGGAACCTGTATTAAAACTTTGTTACCGTGGCAAATCATCTGGCTATAATCCATGTGGACAGACAGGTGTAGGTATCTTTCAGCACTAATAGGATTTTTGTTGCATTGCTAAAGTGATTATGAGGCTATGGATTTAATATATATTCAGGCAGAGGGCAATGTAGCACTTAGTGCCTAGGGATACAGTTGAAAAATAACATGTGAGACTAATAAAAAAACATATTATATATTTTAAATTAGGGAGTATTCACTGATAAACATGGGTTTCTCACATTTAAAACTACACCTAAAATAGATATTTTATAGAAAATAGAATTGTTTTTTGACAATGCTTCCATTTTTGTCTCCATAAATGTATTGATGAGTTGGAGCGTTCCACAGTTTGGCGCACGATTGCTTTATTTAGTAGCCATATGTCCTGACCAGTGGGAAGTACTCTAATTGGTTAATTGAGTGGCCCATAAAAATGATCAATGATGTAAACACTAAGAGAAATGAGCATGACAAGCACCACGCTTATGTCACACGCTCTGGCTCTCTCTTGCATGGTACTGTATTTTCTGTGGACGTGTGGCTTGCATAAGAGCTAGGTAAAGATTCATTTAATCCAAACATTATGATCCACAGATTCAAAAACAATTGTTTTTATGTACTCTCAGATGATGAAATGGGTTATGTAATATCTGAAAATGATAAGTGACTATGCAACACAGTGTAACTGCAAGGGATGTGAAAAAATAGCCATTCTAATCAGACATCTCTGGCCATAATATCAGATTTTTTTACTATGTTCTGATAAAATGTTATATAACAGCTTTATCAGAGAACCCTCCAACCAAAAAAACCCATTATCACCCCCAAAAGAAGCCGAGCTGTCCTGTTGCGCAGAATGCGTGTTTGACCTGGTATGTCACTGGCTGAGCTCCTGTCAGTGTCAGGGCCTGCGTTTGGGGCACCAGCAGTCACACAGTGTTTAGTTGGGTGTCATTCAGCTCCTCTGGCACTGTGCTGCTCTCAATCATTCCCTTAGCAGAGGGGTCAGCGTCTGATTCCTCTCTGCCCCATATCTGACTCAGTGGGGCTCCAGACTCATCAGATGACCAGCCCAATCTCTCCCCTCTGGAGTGCGAATTTTCTGATTTACGCTTGCAAATTGTACATCTTCAGCAGTGTCAAAGCAGGAACACAATCTCTTTTGGGAATACATTTCTTCCACAGCTGTGGCTGAGTGTTCTGTGACTGTGTGCTCCCCAGGTATTTCAGTTTTTCCCTCAAAGTGGGTAAGAGAAACAGAGATAAGAGGAGTCTTATAGTATGCATGAATTCATGTATGAGGATGCTGTCCCAATAGAAACCAAATGTGCACCCCTCATTCAACATGTGGTGGTCTGTTGGTTCTGATTTACATTTCAGTGAATCGCCGGCCCCATATTTCCCTTCCTTTGCATCCCTGTGATGTTCCGTGACAATTAACATCCCAACTCTTTCTTGAGGTTTGTTGAAAGCTCAGGGGCTAATTTAAGGGTCAAGCAAGACTTGCAAGCTGTCAATCTTTCATTGTAACTCAAGCCCCCTCCCCCACTCAGGTTCTTTATTCTGGGTCCCCCCTCCATTCTCCCAGACCTCATTTATTGAATGGCCCAACTCTTCTTCTATTTCCCTGTGGCCCTCTAACAGCTAGAGAGGGACAACCAGGAGCTTTGTCTAAGGAGCCCGGCATTCTTTCACATCTGCCTCTTGTTTTCAGACCCCCGCTGCATTCAAATTTCAAATTCAAACTGTCCTTTCCTTTTCAATCAACCCTCCTCCCCTCCCTTCTAATAACCCCCTTCCTGCCAGTTACTAAGCCTTTTTTTTCTTAAGAAGGCCAACTGAGCTCCTGCAATTCACAATTTTGTCACTCAGTTGTCAATTATAAAGCATTCTGTTATATTGCAAATATATCAAGTACACATATGTTCAAAGCCTCTGGGCCAATGCCCCTGTGGCTTCTCCATTTCTCAGAGTACTTAAACATCTGTCTGCAATGACTTCATATTTAGCCAAAACAGTGTGATGCCTGTTGACATTTTAGCAATCTGTGCTTAACAATCACGGAAAATTGCCTCGATCATGTGTCTTATGCGTTAGAAACAGCCATGTTGATGATGATGCTCTTCATCGTCTGTCCATCCCCCGTATAAACTCCAAACATCCGCCCCACAACACATTGTGGCAGATGCTAAAACCTGTTCTGAGATCACACCCAAGTCGAGGGCTATTTAAAAAAACAGTCAAGGTATGATCACCGGCGGTTTCTGTTTCAAGGCGGAGAGAGAAAAGAAACCCCCAGCTGAGAGGGGAGACCTCAGCACGTTTAATGAGGAGAACGGCAGTCAAGCAGTCTCCCTCCAGTCTGCACCTTTGGTGTCTCAGCATGTTAAACACTCACAGCATGATACAAAATATATTAAAGTATAGGACTGTTATCATCGATTTACCGAACACCCGTCCCCATGTACTAGGGATTTACATTCTGCATTTTTTCTTCGTGCCAGGGGGTCTCGACTGCCTTGGAGGCAAAACTGTTTAAAGGCATTTTGTCTTTGTCTTCACATTCTGACACAGGAGGTCTGTTGAGCGCACTGCCTCTTTTTTTTACACTAAGCAATGATGACAATGGAGCAAGAATAATCATATTGATTCAACCCTGTTATCTCAGGCTGAGACGTATAATAGTTTGTTTACATATGTAAACACAAGCACCCGCAGCCACCAAAGAGACACAAATATACTGAACTGCACGCTTTTAACCTGTTCCAGATTTAATTCATGTTGTACTAAGATATCTTATTTAATTTGCAAAAGTGAATAAGAAAAGAATACATTTAGTTTTGAGGGTTAAGGAGCCAATGTGATTTGACAGAAAACTTTTCAGTGTTGTCCAGATAGATTTAAACAAGTTTTAGGTATGGCACTTAATCCACTACATTAATCTCAACTGTGATGAGAAAATCAGTGTGTTTACATGCACTCTAATAATTCACTTACAACCAAGGTAAGGCAATGCACCAGTTATTGCAACTATCATGTAAGGACCTTAACCAGGTTATCTTACTTCTGTCAAGGTCGTAAGCCGAGTAGGCATAGCAGTCTCATCAGTCTTTGAAATTGCACTTGGCACGTTTATCCCATAGTGTCTGTGTTTTGATTCTGCACACGCACCACAGAGGTCACGGAGTGAACCAGATGCATAGTGGGTCTATATGATAAAAGAGTGACAAGGCTAAGGATGGTGGAGAAAAAACTTTTTTTGTGAAACGAATATAATGCTACAACTAACACCTCAAGTGATAGAGCCTGTATGAATCAACTCTGTAAAATGTTATGTTAAAAACAATTATCACCAAAGATGTCTCTCCATTTTCCTATTATATTACTATTTTCTGTTGGCCTGTATATACATTTAGATATCAAACAACTCATGTAAACTTACTGTATTATTACTGGGGAAACTGGGTTATTGTGAACCATGTAAACACCTTAGTCAAACTGTTACTTTAATCTGAGCTTTCACAGTAAATTATTTTGTGCATGACAATATAATGATTGAATGGGATTATCATCACTCCGATCTCAACACATGTAAATGTGAGTGTGATCTAAGTATTGTCTGTCTCACTAAGTGGACAAAACAGTAAGAGCTAAGACTTCGTGTGCACAGATGAAGATCCTTAAGCCTATATGCTCACTATGCAGCTTTATTGTTGAGGCAATCTGCTTAAGGCCTCATTGTACTGTATGGACCTTGAGAGGCTGATTAGCCACCCTGATAAATTTAATTGGTGCCACATGCACTGATCAGCTAAATGACAAGGGTTAGGGTTTTGTTGGAATCCAATATGTTTGGTCTCTGTAATCAACTTTCATTTGTCGAGTCTCATGCCTGCATATTATTCCATTGAAACTATATACACTGTGGCTGTGTGTACTCAGCTCCTGTTAACCTCTTTTAAATGGCTCCAAAATTAGAGTTCTCAGGTGAGGCGTAATGTCATACTAGATGAGCTGATTATGGCAGGCTTAATTATAACTTTGTTGGCTAATGTTTGCGCTCAGCATGTTTTCTCAGTGATGAATTATTACACTGTCTGAGAACTCAGACAAAATAGATCAAAGACTCTTCAGGCCGTGGATATTCTCCAGTGTGGAGGAGCCAGCCGAAGCTGATTTGTGCAGCTCTGACTGTACATGACAAACAGGATTCCTCACCGTCTTCTCAGTTGAGTTCTCTTGTTAGCTGCTAGTATGATGGATAACATTCAGTCCCTTGAATCTTAACAAACAATTGCAGGCTGTAGACACAGAAAAAAATGGAATGTTGTTTTTGAATGTGCTAAAAAAGAAGAAAAAAACAGTTTCTAATGGGGCCCTATGTGCCTTGTTGCCAGAGTGATGCCATATCCCATGGTGAATGTGCTAATGGTTCATGGGAGTGAGAGGACTGAGCTTAGCCGAGCAGTGTAAACACACAGACAAAAGGGAGCCGTTAGTAGTGTGAAACGCATGCCTGGGCACGCAGGTGGGCATTAGGTTTCACCCTACACAGCTCCGGCACTGTATCCATGACAGGGAGGAGGCCATTTGCTTTTGTAGCGAAAGAGGAAAAAAAACAAACATTCAAACAGACTAGTACTAGAGGGACAGGTATGGATGAGGTGGGGAGAGAGGAATTCTGGTTTGGAGAGATGTAAGGGAGAGGGAGGGGGTGTGGAGGGAAAGGGCTGGAGAGATAAGGTGGTTTGTGGTCACTCACTATAGAGAGAAGTGACCATTTGCTTGATAGTGTTTCTTTATTTGTTTGTTTGTCTAGGGTGCGGGGGTGGAAAGAACCACAAAATATCAGTCAATTAGAAGTATTGTTACTTTTGAACCTCTGCTTAAGTAGAAGTGAAATTCCTATAGTAGGAAATTCTACTTAAATAACACTATAATGTAGCTAATTTAAAATGTCCTTGAGTAAATGCGAGTGAGCAGTTACACACAATCTTTTCCACATTTTGTAAAATATGTGATGCTGGATGTTTAATTGGCCATGTAGAAATTCTAAAAATAACTCCATGTTAAAATAACATCAGCATTTGACCAAACAAGACATAGTATATATCCACCTCTATTATGAAATAGAGTTTTTCCATTGAATTCTCAGACACCAACCAAGCTAATGCAAACCAATATGACTGTAGCAGGATGAAAAGCTTTTTGGCTAATGTTCACCAAGCTATTACCATGGATAATTTTAGCATTTAATGTTACTTGTCAGTGAATTTTAACATTTCCGCCGTGTAGGTTGTAGACTTTTGATGCCAAGTCAATTTACAGTTGGTCAGTTCCTGATGCAACTCTTCTGGTGAGTCGACAGACTCTTTTACTCTATAGGACTGATTTGAAATTTCAATCTCTTGAAAGCTTTTGTTCCATAATACTGTAAATTTCAGAAATGGGAAGTCAAGGCACAAGGTGAAGTTGCTGCTATCAATCAGCATCACTTTAATATCCCTACTGATATGTCACTTTTTTTATGGGAAAGTAAAAATCTTACATAATTTAAATATTTGAAAATGCTCAGAAAGGTATGTTCTTTGCAAAAGGTACAAAAAATATAATTTGACATAGCAATGATAAGGTTAGCATCACTTGCTAATAGGTCCCAAGGAGATGGACAGGGTGGTACTTATCTGTTTGATGACAGCGCTGGTCCCACCCCACTCCCCCTCCCTGCCAGTGAAATGGTTAGCATTCAGCTACCATAACGGGTTTCCCTTCTCAGGATTATTGACCATCTGGGCTTATTTTAGTGGCTTGCATGAGTTTGTAGCATTTCACAGCTTAAGTTTTGTCACATTTCTGCAGTGGAATGTAAATGTAGCATCAAGTGCCTTGTAATAAGAGTGTGACAGGGTGAATTCCTATGTAAAATCACACAGGGACAGAGCTTGCATGTGGAATAAATTTCATCCCTGAACTGAACATCTCTCTCGGTCTGCTCCACAGGTGAGAGGATCAATGATGAGCATCTCTGAGACCAGTTGGCTTGGACTTTTTTAATCAGAACCTTTTAGTCACAACACAGACCTGCCACAAACCATCAACACCAGGCGCCATGGCATGCTCCCTGTGGAAACTACACACCTTCTGCTGGTTTCTCATCACACTAGCCCAAGTACACTCCACAGAGGGTAAGTACATATGAAACAGTCGTCTTTGTTTTCTCTAAAACATGAGATGACATGCATGAGAACAAATTTCTAGTGGTTTGTTCTCATGCAAGTATTTTTATAGAAACTTTTGAATGAGTATTATTTCAGGCTCAATGACAGTCAGTGCTAGAAAATATTTTTTGCTATTGTCTTGTTTAGGAGTATAGCATGAGCAGTGAAATTGTGGCTCAAGCCAAAGCTGCTCCTCTGAGTGCAGGCAGTGCTTGTGTAATGCAGCTCTGAGGACAGTGGGCACAGGCGGATGGGGGATAATCTTGAGTGGTTTCATTAGTTGGTAAATTGTGATTTGTCTGAGATTTTCTGCTTGAAAGCGCCAGTTGTTCCCAGTGGCATCAGAGCTGGATCCATTTGTAAATTCCACGCTAAAATGTTCTGTCTCATGGCAGGCACACACAGATTTCACACCTCGAAAAATATAAACCTTGAATGTGTTTTAATCATAGTGCATTTAGCTTTGATTAAATCACTCTCAGCTGTATCGTAATTACAAGATTTATGCATCCAAACCATATCTCATAAACTGTATCCTTAACATGTTAGTGTTTAATCACAAGAATAGAGGTGCAGTATTTTAGACATTTGATGATTTTGAATAAACCAAAGTTGGCATCTTTTCAGTGCAATATATCAGAAGAGCCATTACAAATTTGGTTCATTGGTGCCAACTGTTGAAACTCTAGCCAACTGTTCACTATACCTGCTTTATTGATTTTTCAAAAAACTCAAGAATGTAGGATTATTGATTCAAGTTTGGAAGGTAATGATTTCTCAAGATGCTTAATTTACACTGTAGCAAGTCACACTGCCACGTTATGTTACCATATGTGTTTCTCATGTATCATCTGGCTTAGATTTGATCTTTCATAGAAGAAGTGTGAAATTTGAGAAGTGTGTGGTCTCTATAGGTTTCAGTGTATTAAGGAAACACAGAGAGTCATGGAAATCACGTAAAAGTGGCTGTACATAATTATATGTGTCCCATATATGTCAGCACTCTGACATATTGTTTTAGAAACCTCATGCAAAGATAAGAGCTTCCAATTTCAAGGCCAAGTAAACCTATGTAGGGGGCTGGAAAGATAGTCACCACCCCAGTGAGTTTCTGTCCCCAGTGGCCTCGCCTCTGGTTTCACCTGACTCTCCATAGAACTCAGTTGGCAGTGTTTGAAAGGTGGGAAGCCAGTGAGGGATCTTGACACTACACTATTAACTTCTAATGGTTGGTCAGGGTGCATCTGCCAAAGGGGATGCGATAGGGTGAACTTTCGTACATATTATGAGACTCCATGCTAATATGTGATTCGGAGGCGACACATGGAAGTCTAAACACACAAGTAGTAAGTAGTGACTGTAGTAGGAAATGCTTATTCCAAATCAGGGGAAAGAAGGACTAAACGCAACTTAAAAATAAGCCCATTTATTGATGACATTTATCATTCACCTTTTCCTCTTGTTGGTTCCCCTCCGCCCTCACCTCCTTCCCATTTCCCATCTCAGCTGCAGAGATCAGCCAAGAAACAGTTCATTACAAACAATATCCCCAAGTAAACATGCTTCATTAAACTGCGTCTACCCCTAATATCTTTTTAATGCATTTTTATAATTGAATTAAATGGGTTAGTGGAATGCTGTAAATAGTTTAAAGTTAGTTTTTATTTCCTCGTTTTTTGCATTTGAAGGAAGAGATACACACAGCCAAGATTGAAACTGTAGCTCTGGGGGGGTTGTGTTCCTCTCTGACCTCCTTCTATACAATACATTTCTCATCCTCCACATTTGACTCCATCGGTTGGATTTATGTCCACAAGTATACATGTCTTTGATCTGTATTTGCTCAGCTGACTCACTGCTATTCAAAGCCTTTCATCTCCCATTTTCCTTATTTTCTTCACATCTTAAACATGAAAAATTGCTTGTATGCATCCACAACCCCAGCAGCCTGTCAGTTTCTGAAATTGATTTGGTTTTTTATTTTAATTATGCTATATATATAGTGTAATGTATATCAAAGGAAACCTGGAGCCTAGAGCTTTTGAACCTAATGATATGGAATTAACTATGTTATACTCTGCTGTGTTTTATTACAGTCAGTACAAAAAAAAAAATAACTAGCACTGTAGAGATATCTTTTTGTCCCCGTCCCTTTTGTGAACAGCTACTCTCTAAGTGCAGTATTGTTTACAGTCACGTACAACTGCTAAAACTATTATTATTTAATAATTATTTTGTTGTAATACAGGTAGTAGTACAGAGGTAGTTTTATACACTGATGATTGTTTGACAATCCTGGAACATAAATTTGAGCCAGTGCTCTTGCAGTATGTCTGTAATAACGCCCCAGAGGGCCTTGTTGTGACACAGATACTATAATCAATATCAGTATCAGTATGGACATAATGATATGAGACAAAATATCATCTGGGATTTTGATTTTAACATAGAACTCAAACATTTTTCCAGTTTTAAAAGGTCATCATGTGTAAATTCTACAATTTAATTCTACAAGTTCAGTTTACAAAATACATTATTGAGTTGCGGAGTCTGCATGTCCTCCCCGTGTTACCGTGGGTTCTCTCCGGGTTCTCCGGCTTCCTCCCACCGTCCAAAGACATGCATGTGTAGGTTAATTGATAACTCTAAATTGCCCGTATTGAATGAATGTGAGAGTGAATGGTTGTCTGTCCTTGTCTGTGTCTGTGTTAGCCCTGCGACGAGTTGGCCACTGTCCAGGGTGTACCCTGCCTAAGGCCCAAAGTCACTGGGATAGGCTCCAGTCACCCGCGACCCCTAACGGGACCAAGCGGTAGAAAATGGATGGATGGATGGATGGATTATTGAGTTGCATTACGGAAGGGGTAGGAACCAGTTTCTTAGGAGCTTGACCCATATTAGGGACTAAAATACAGGATATCTTGAGCCTCATTTCCATTGCATGGTATGGCTCAGCTCGACTTGACTCAGCTCCAAGGCACTGGCTTAGAACTGGAGTTTGTCTCCGGGCACTGCACAGTGGCTGCCCACTGATTGTGTATGTGACAATAAAACTTTACTTGACTCGACTCGCTTTTGGTACCAGGTACTTTTCTCGATTTCTTTTTCCACTGCAGATACTGCCCACTAAATATAGTCAGGATTCTTAGCTGATCATCATAGCGACGCCTCGTGAAACGAAGAGATGGTGTTCTTGTGACTGTTTGTCACAGCAAGGAGACAAACTTTGTTTCAGAAAAGGCTGAAGGCAGCAGGTTTGTGCACAATGTCCCGTGTCGTGCAAGTGGCAATTCCAGTGACGATTCTCTCTGACCAGTCAGTTGTCTGCAGTGTTTTAACTCCACCTTTTAGTATCGGCTCAGTTTGCTTGGCCGAGGTGCCAGGTACTATCCATAACCTTTACCGATGGAAAACCAAAAAAGAACAGTTTAAAGTGAATTGAGTCGAGTCGAGGTGTGCCTTACCATGCAGTGGAAATGAGGCATAAGTGTCTGCTGCATCAATTTTAACTTTTTTTTATCTGTCTCGCAAGATTCTCAAATTTGTTGAAATACTGAATTGCTGGAGTGCCCTTTTAAACCTCATTACTTATGAGAAAACCCATAGTTTAGATTAAACAGTCTATGACAAAAAAAGTGTCTTATTTGATTTTCTCAATATTTTGTATGTCAAAGTAGTGAGCAGTATTCTTATATTCATTACCCCAACACAGCATTTATTTATTGTGTAATTTTCAACACAGATGACCATTTTAAGGTAGGTAAGGAAGTCGAGGACACCTCTGTCTATCACTTTAATCAGCATGCTTTACTCTGACCTGCTTTGATATTGTTTTGCATCAACACCAGTTTGCCCTCTGGCATTCAGAGTGATCTTCTTTGAAGCAGCAGGTTTATTTCCTTTTGTCCTACTGGTGTCCTCTGCGGATGTCACCATAGCAACACACCAGAAATGAGGTGAAGGTGTAATTTATGGAGTAATAATGTTTTTTTTTGTAAAATGTAAAAACTGTGGTGATTTTCCCTTGCAACACATGGTTAAATCGGATCACATTTCTTCCAAAATAATTTAGTCAAGTCTGGTGGGGTTGAAAGGATTTGTCTGTATCAGCGACAGAATAACAATTCACATCAAGCTCAGCCACACGCTCTCTTCAAAGGCTTTCTTGAAGATTGTTAGAATTACGGTGATACCGAATTAGAGAGCAGAGCAAGGAGTCTGTGTCAAGAGGTAGGGAGGGCGAAGTATGCAACATGCAAGCCAGAGTGCCAAGAATATATCAGGGCAAAACATCTGTCTCTGTTACATTTCTCTGGTATTTATCTTGATACATCTCGCCTTATTGTTCTCAACTTTACTGTTTTGAAATGGTCAGTGATCAGAAAAATATGACCAACTGATAAATAAAATCACTGTATCACTGTAAATGATCAACAATTTTTTTCTCTAGATTGCATGTTGTCCTTCCATTACTACGGGGCCTGTGCTGGTTCTGTCTGTGAGGTTAAGGGCACATAAAGAGTTTCCCATGATATTAAAGCTGCGTTTCAGTGGCAGAACTTGTGTGAACAAGTCTGACACAGAGAATTTCTTTTCCCTCCACACACTCTGAAACCACACGATTGTTTCTTCTCAAAGCCTGAGATTTCTCAAGGGCAACAGGAAAGGGCACCTTTAAACGTCCTGTTTTTGTACCATGTGAAAGGAAAAGAGAAGAGACTTAAAGCCTTCATCTCAAAGTGAATGGAGTGAAATAGACAATCAAGGTGTTTTTGAAATGTAATTACTGGAAGTAAAAGCCCAGGGCTTAATGTGAGCCAGAACCTGCAAGAACAGGATCCAGCACCTCCCAGTGCTGTGCCGCCAACTATTTGCTCTGGTTAGCCTTTTCTTGTAACCATGAAAGCATATTTCCATAACTTGAAGATAGCCATTCCTTTATTTTTTTTACACTCTGTGAACTTTTCCTTTGGCTTGCCCTCATGCCACACCTAACTATATTAGGGCAGGGTGATAGTGGTCATGGAAAGCAGATTAGTATCAAACAGGTAAATCCAATCAGGTAAAGTATACATCCAGATATCATAAAACTATTCTTCAGAGGCAAAGATACTGTATCTGTTTTTACCAGTGATCTGCTTTTCATTCCACTAGGGGCCTCTTTTTCAGCAGCTTTGCTTTTGCATGTTATCTTAAAAAAAAACATTTAAATACTGTCTGACAAGTAAGCATTTATGGAACCATGGGCAGTAGGCCTGTTCTTTTGAAGTACTAATTTGTGGCAGAGTTGTGTCCTTGGAAAAGAATAGTACCCCACTGCGTTGCCATACTCCTGTTCCCTGACCACTTAATCTGGTATTTAAGGTACTTTGAAAAGGCTGGCCCATAGCTAATTTGTTAATAGAAACAAATAATTTCTCAAGTAGTTATTTTATGAAACACTTATTTGCCTATTAAGCTAAGTTTTTACAGCTTCCAATTTATTTCATATTGGAAACAGCACTAAAGCAGTTAAGGCTAAAGGGGTGAATTTTTCCTTTGTCTCGTGTGTCTTTAGTAAACAACTTCTGTTGGTTTTGTCTTTCTACCTCCTGCTTGATGTCATCCTGGTTGTTTGCGGCAGACTGTGGAATCTGGCTTCCTGTGGAGCCAGGCAGGCGTGGGGCCTGTGCACGAAGGCCCACCATGCTGTCATGTCTCTTTCATCGCCAGCCAGGCTTGGCCAATAAGGAGATAAGGAGACAATGACTGGGAGAGCAAGCAGTGGCAAGGTGTAACCAGCCCCTGGGTCTCCTCCCTGCCGAGCACTTCAAATCCTCATTAGGATTTTCAGCAAAGGAAGGAGGGATTTTCTGGATTAGGGCTTTGTCACTGCAGGCTCCAGGTTGGTGTTTGTCATGCAAGAGCATGGCGGGGCTCTTGACATCTTGCCACCCTCCTCCCTCCCACCCAAACACAGACCCTACCCTTCACCTGGCTACTGAGGCAGTTCAAAGATGTTCCACTAACCCAAAATGTATGAAACTCATAATTATTAACTCACTGCCCTTGCCAAAGGTTTTTAATGCCATTCTAGTGGCCTATGTTAGGTGTCTGTGGGTTTGGGCTGCTGCATCAGCATTCTTCTTAATGGTTATTTATGCAGAAATAACCTTGGGAAATATCCTTAGTTTGTTGTGTGCTGTCGTCGTCCATAACTCATGCTGAGATCTCGGCCATGACACCGATGTGGCAGTTCAGACAGGAGACAGGGTGCCTTGTTTCAACTCCAGTTACTCTCCTCCATGTGTTAGTTATGGCAGGGACACTGTAAGTGGTATTTTATGAAGCTTTTTATCCCCCAACTTCTTACTTATTTCAAGCTTCCTGAGTTGTATGTTTTTTCCTTTATAAACCTAAACAAAGAGTTTTTCTCTTGCAAGGATGTGGCTCTTTGTTTAATTAAGTCGTGAGTCTTGTGGACTTTTCACACAAAACAACAGGACTGTGTTTCTCAACATGGTGCTCAACCTCTAACATGGTCCTTAATTGGGTTTCAGACTTGTCTAGGAGAGTGGTTCAGCATGACAGAGCCTCAGACTTAGTGTGAAACCTACCTTCTCCCATCATTCTCGGTGCTGATCTTTGTGGATAATGGGCATTCATACAGGTCCCACAAGGCCCTCACTGGGTGGGATCTCATGCACCATAGATTAGTCATCTACCCACATGTCCCTATCTGCCTTGGATTTTACCGTCATGCTTTGTCTCATTTTGTTCTTGCCCAGGTAGAAACATGTGGGCCCCTAACAAGTATATCCCAAACAATTTACAAAACATCTTCTGATAAGCCATCGAGTCTCCTCTCTGGATCCCACATACAGACAAAAACAAATATGACTTATCAGTCTCCAGTGCAGTGGTCTATAACCAAAGACCTATTATTCATGGAACATTTATTGTTTTGTGCTTTTGTTGGTTGTCTCTGATCTGGCCGTGGCAGATGTGACTAGCAGTATATGGGCATCTTTGTATAAGCAGGAGTCAATTTGTCAGAGATACGCCTTCATTTTAAAAGTTGTCTTTTTGTTTGCTCCTGTGTTCTATATTTGTTACTTGCTGTGATAGAATGAAAAAGTGGCTTTAACTTGGGTTGGTTGCAGGATTTGATTTTAAAGGTTCTGGTGTATGTAGCGCAAAAGGCATGTGTATTAAGAAAACACCTAAAGCTACCCATATGATAACAGAAGTAGCACAAGATATTTAGTTCTTTAATATTTTTATGTTCCTAGAGCCTCACGCAATGCTGATGAAGTGCTGTCTGGAAGGGGCAGATGAGGAGAATGTTTTTGATTATTCAGTGTAGATGGTATTTCAAACAGGAACCAGCATTTACACCTTGTGCCAGACAAATGAAACAGCTCAGCTGGTCAAAGAGTAAATGTAGCTTGGTTTCCTGTTTGCTACTGTAATGCTATGGAATTTAAAGGTGATTAGACTGCAGCGTTCAGGTCACATGGAGTGAGGCTGTTGCCAACTGTTATGAATGAACTGTTAATGTGCATGCTGTGCAGTTTTCCTTTATACAGTGAATTACATGTATTTATCAATCAATGTGAGCAATTCAGTCCCTCTGCACCTTCTGATTTCAGCAAAAAGAGCAACTGAGGGATGAATGCATTGAAGTGGTCTTATGAGAACTGCTATTTATGCAACCATTGACTCATGCCTGTGAGTTTTCCATTCCATATAAGCTGAAATACCTAATGTAAACAACAACAATCTGCAGGTGTTCAAGGGGTATGTAATCACGTTTTCATTGTGAGGATGCTGTTCACTGAAGCACGGGGAAGTGTGGTTACGGTTTGGATGTCATGCAATGAAAACTGATTGCAGAACATGTAATGACATATTCTGTTAAAGATAACATAATACATCCAAAGGCTTATGATTTCACAGTTCACTCTCAAGAGTCAGATGCGAGATATTCCTGCTTGCCCTTAGTGGAATCCTCTTTGTCCTCTTGCTTTCAGTCCTGATTTAGAGCAGCTATAAATCCTGAAGAGGCTCCTGTAAACGGGGGGTGGTGAAACTACGCCCATAAATATAAAGGATTTAGATCCAGGGCCTTTTGAAGGAACCCTGAGTGCACATTTATGAAGCTTGTTAACTTACAGAGTTTCACTGGTATATTCAGCATTTTCCCCTTTTGTTCAAAGTTCTTATAGCCTTTTCTTTATAGTAAAGTTCATCCAAAAACCTGCTTGACCAAAGGCAGGCTGCTAAAATATATTGTGAGTCAGTAAATTAAGTTGTTGTAGCTCATTGTTCCATTTTTGTCGGCCATTATTATAGTGTCATGAAGTGCTGGTTTACTTGTTGTCCAACATAACACAAGTCAGGTCGGGCCATTTGTGCTCTGGCAGATCACTACGACTTGATCGTGTGTGACTCAGCCTTTGACCTTTTGAGTCATAATGACCCCTGAGTGCGTTCTTATGTCAAGGGCTTGGGCCTCTGCTCTCTGCCCCCCTCTCAAGTAAATGATGGGCTGACGAAAATAGTCATCAAAGACAGATTTGCCCTGTGGAAACATTACAAATCAATATAAAATGAAATAAGTAATTTTGAATCAACCCCTCTTAGTATATAAGGGTGTCTTTTATAATACTGACTCAGCTCAGCTGGACCATTGCCTCTTGCTTAATAGTTGCTCTTGTACCCTAATTTCCATCACACACAAGTCCCCAAATTATTTTTAAATAGCCAACAAGCAATAATTAAGGCCGATAAGCATGAGAGACATCTGATAAATCCTTAAATGAGAACTTCAAAGTGCCCCTGCTGAGATGTGTGAGGGCTGGAAACAGATGGAGGAGTGAGAATGTTAGGAAGAAGGCTTAGTCTGTAGACTTGATTCAAATGAGGTTAATCCAAATCTGAAAGTTTCTAATAAAATATATTGGGGGGGACCTTCTTTTGAACATTATAATAATCAGTTCACTGAAGGGAAAAAATACATGTGGGATGGAAGGTCATCAAGATAATATTCAGCCTCTGTATTATAATGAATAGCAGCCAATAAATCCTTGAAGAATTGAAACAAGAGTAAAATTCAATTTTAGCTTGGCCAGCTATTTCTTCAAGTGTTATGAGATGGAATCCTTGAACTGCAGGAAATCTAAAGATAATAGTCCCTTGATTTAAAAAAAAAAAATCATCAAAAATAAATAAATAAATACTATTGTTTCCCTTGTGTTTGTCAGATAAGTACTCTGTAGGTGTGCAGAATATGTGCATAACCTTGAATGAGTCAAGTCAGGAGACAAAAGCCTAGGAGGCCAATGTAGCTGAGTGAAATAGCATTGTGTCACATAACAAACTGCCTAACCTAGAAGTCTGCAGTCTAGTCTGAATAAGAGCTGCATAAAGAATTCAGTTGGAGCAGCAGTCATGTCATCAGGGCATGACTACCCGTTGGTCAGGGAATTTAAATGCCAGGTGGGGGTCAGTTGAAGCACTAGCTGAATAATGTGGCACAAATGCATACACATGAGAGCCGAGTCTCAGGAAGAGGAACTACTGCTGTGGTCTGCTTGAGGAAGTGCACTTTGGGAATGCAAACCAAGCAGATGGACCCTTCTCATTTGTGTGTACTGCCACTGGTGACCCATTGGGAAATGCTTCCTTATTGAATGGAGGAGCATCAAACGCTTCATTGGAGCAGAGAAGGGAGTTTGGCTACCCAATGTATCTGAGTCCATTTTTTTCATCATTTGTAATGGAATCTGTGGAAATAATATAGACCAGAGGAAGAACTGAGAAACACATAGCAAATCAAGTCTGAAAGATCTTTTTTTTTTAAATATGACTCACATCCTTATCACATCTAAACTCTGGATCATTTGATATCGTCACTGATAAGGCTAAGTAATGAGGTCCAAAGAGCTTGCTAAAAGGCACCATAACTCTTAGCAGCGACTGCACTAACCCTATATCAGTTCTCATCGGGATGACTCATAGGATCCGTCCACCACTAATCAAACAAAACACATTTAAAGTGCAATCAGCTCACTTTCAATTTGTAAAATTTTAAAATTTAAGAAATCACAGCTCATCTAATACTGAAAAAGCATTCATTCTGTGTCATTTCTTAATTTAGTGTAGGTTTGAAGAATTTTTACGTCCTGAATTTTTAAAATTGCTCCAAATTTACCTCAACACTGTCATAGTAATGACAGCCTTGACCTATCCTTGATAATCTGAAAATGTGTTGTAATTAAAGGCACAAATCTACCAGTGACCATTTGTTAAGGACCATGGGACAAAATTTACAGTTTGATGGTCATCGCAGCCATTTCATTACCAGAAGATGTCCTTGCTTTTTTTGTGTGACCTAAAAGCACTCCCCTCTTCTCTCTCACACACACACAAATGCACACACACACATACACTGCCTGGCCCCAGGGCCATCCGATATTAGACAGTGGGATGACATTGTGTGCTTGTGCGAGTGCAGTCAGCCGACATGTGCAGATGACGTGAAGTCAATAATGCATTATGAAAAAAGGGGATTTATGACCTTGATGAGCCCCATAGAGCTTAATTAGGCCTTAAGGTTGATTTACATACAAGTGTACATGGAATTTGATGAGGCTGTGTTTTCCTGCTGGTGCAGTGCATTTTCATTTTGTCTGGCAGCAACACTTGATGCCTTGTATCTGTTCAAATTCTTCTAGATTAGAAAAAGAAACATAAACCTGTCTTGGCTACCAGACTTTGTTAGTGTCCATGTTTTGTCTGAACACCGTAAAATCATCAAGTACTAAGCTACAGGATCATGTTTCTTTTCTGTGCAATGATGGCATTTCCTGTGCAGGCTCATGCGTCTACAAGTGCTGGTTGGGGTTGAGGTATAGAGTAAATCTCTGACAGGGTAAATTTCTGCTTAGAGAAGTGCACCGTAACACCAAAAAGGGGAGGGGGAGGGAGCAGAGTCTTTTTTTTAAGGTGTCTATTCATAGAGAAATGACAAGATCTTTTACAGAGTCATGTACCTATATCAAAGATGCTCCTGATAGCCCCCCTGCTGTTGCTATGGAAGTAGCGGAGATGTAAATGAACTGGAGTGAATTGGATGGCGGAGAATACAAATGAGGCTGAAATGCTCGTTCCCCTGCTGCTCTTTGCCTCTTCTTCTTCTCCCAATATCTTTCTCTGTTCCCGTCTCATTCTCTCTGTGCAAGTAGCTTTCAAAGACCTAACATGAACCAGTATTCCACATATTTTGACACTACATAGTGTGATACGGGATCTTCTCCTTTTTTATGGCTTTTTTAGAAAATGGCTTCAGATCTGTTTTACTGTTAAAATATTTTTTAAGGCAAGACCACTATGGCTTTGTGCAAATTCCTTTTTTTTCAGTCTGGCACTGTGCATCATGCTGTTGGATGGATGAAATAAGAACAGAAAAATCAATAGTTTTCCCTCTACAGAATAACTTTGGGTTGTCACTGATCATCTCTGATATAAACATGAGCTAAGATGTTGTGTCAGTGTATTTTGTGCCACATAAGTCATAGTTTCAACATCAGTTGTCAACGAGTTTAATAATCTACAGATGTTATGGGCTGAATTACAGAGGAGAAAAAACCTCTGCATAAGTGACTGTCGTTTGCTGTTAGCCAGGCCCAAAAAATGACATCAGCTTTCAACACAGAAAGCGAAAAAATAGAAACACAGTCTTGAGTTAAAGTTAATGTTAAGAAATTCAAAAGAATGTTAATATCTGTCAAACCAGTAGTGTAATTCCTTTTTACGATGGCCACACAAAGTCAGCAGTCTACCTCATACCCTGCTGTTTGCAGGATATATGCAATATTTTCTTTCTTCTCCTCGCCTGTGTGGACCTGACTTCTTAAGAATACATGCTGTTGTAAAGGATATCTCTGGATTATAGAATCAGCACTGTGGGAAGAGTCTTGACTTAAAGGTTTCTTTTCCTTTGCTTGTACAATAGAGAAGAGGGGGAAGGGGTGGAGTGCAGAACCTGCAGGATTCAAGCTGTGTTTCCTGTGGCTCCAAGCTAATGCTATAGGCCATACTTTTCTTTCACCCCAAATCGCCCCAGCAAGCGACCTTGTCGGCTCAGGAGTGGAGAATAATGGCAGGCCAAGCAGAGATGCTAGCTCATTTAAAAGCAGCTGTTTAGCTCTCATCAGAACAGAGAGGAAAATCAAAGGGCTGCGTTAACGGTAGACGACAAGCATCGGGAGCGTCCCCGTCACACTTCTCATTGGCTCTTGACAGAAAAATTATCTGGTTTCACATCAAAATAATCTGGAGACCTCTTTTGTGCGTTGGCCACAATGATAGCAGCGTGAGTGGCTGAATAGGCCTTTTGATCAGGCTCTCCTTTGCCCCTGGACTAACTCTGGAAGCATGTGTAACTCAAGTTACAAAGGGTCATTTTAATATGAAAACCATTTACTGGAAGCAAGATAGTCCTGATGAAAAGCAGAATAGTTCCTCTGTCATTTATGCTGCATAATCAGCGCTAGGCAATAATGGAATAATTTTATTTAATTGAAAGGGGCTCATGTTTGTTGCCCTCATTAAACGTACAGCTGTTTCAGAAGTTACATTTTAGCTGTGTATACTTTTCATGTTCTTTATGTCCATTGTACGTACTGTATGTCCCTTTGGGTTTGATCATGGTAATGTGTAGTTTCATGGGACTACATGGTAGAAGGTCCCTACATGGCTGATGATCCTAATGACTCCTCGTTTGTGTGAAATAGGAAGACATTTTGTTCATTACCTCTGCTTCAGTGGCACTCATATCCTACCAGATGGTCACTTTCCAATTGATTTGGCTCATCTGTAGGAAAAAAAATGAATTAAAACATTACAGCACCAAAGAGACGGTGTATAATGGGTCCCCATCACATACGGGAGTTTCTCACAGTTCTTCAGCTGCAGATTCTGTATGGGCCTAATGTAATGGCAAAGGTTACACATGGCAGTAAATTCCAGCCTGGGAAGCTTTAAATAGAGGTTCCTCATTGGTGTAATAAAGTGCCATAACCCATGGAAATAGAGTTCCTGTACACCAGTCAAAATCAATTACTAGCATGTGAAAACAACATGTACAATAAGCACATGTCAAAAGGTTGAGTGATCATGTGCTTTAAAAAAAACAAGCAGCTGTTTTCTAGTGGACAAAATTAATTTGAACTTGTTGGATGTAAAATATGCAGTATTTTCATGTCTTACAATTTAATTTCAGTCTGTGGAAAGAAAGAGTAGGGCCCCAACTCAATGCTTCGCTATTGTACACTGGCACTGATAATTTCTCAGATCAATGCTTGAACATAGCTGATGTAGAGGATTTGAAATGCTTTTATAGTGGTGGTGGTGGTGGAGATAGTGGGGTGGGTGACCAGAATGCCTGATTAGGAAGAGTGCCAACAAGGCCGTGATAAGGATCTGACCAGTAATGTATCTGCTGCACCGTGTTGCCATGGTCACAAGATTGAGCTTTCCACATAAAAATATTATTGACTATGCCTTGATCCTTTGCTTCCTGGTGTTCAATTAGTGCAGAGAATGTAAAACACCTGCTTTTACTGTAAGTGTTTTCCAGCAAACCCTGTATAGGTTTGGATGCACTATCGCAGAGTAGAAGTACATCAAAGCTAGTAAAATAACATCTCATATTTTGAGGTGTCTGAAGTGTGTGCTACCTGAAGAGGAGGGTGCTAAGTTTCCCTTTGAATCTGAACAGTGTGTGTATGTGTGTGACAACTTCTCAGTTGCGTTGTCATTTGGCTCTGTTTCTGAACCTGTGCACCAGTGGTGTGCGCTATGTGTGGCGCCATTTTGTTTGCTCAGCAGCCTTTTCCCGATCATAGAAAGGTCAGTAAAGTCAAAAGGCCCCTGAAACACAATATAGCAACAAGTGCTCTCACCTCCCCCAATAAACTGTTGAGATCTTTCTAGATGAGATTTTAGAAGACTTATCAGGAAGAGTGCAAAGAAAAAAGAATGTAGGTATCTTATATAGTCAATATTTTAACATCCAGCACATATTAATATTCTTGACATGGTTTACTGTTAACAGATGGAAAGTAAATAATTTTCATATCATACATTCCCTGAATAATTATGCTAATGACCCCATGGGCAAAATAATGATTACTTTTCTGGCTCATTTAAATAATGACATTATTTAGTTAAGTGAGACAGTAAGCATTGGATTTTGTTTATGTTAGATTCACTGTGATCATATTATTCTGTTGTAATTGCAATGCATTGTCGTGCCAGAGCATGATCGATGGTGTTTTGGTGTCTTCATATTATCTGTATGAAAGCAGAGAAAAAGGATTTAGTCATATAAACTCTCC